>NW_022589712.1:6995944-7328916 GCF_004348235.1 Phoca vitulina
GCACCTGCCCCTGCTCCTGCACCTGCCCCTGCTCCTGCACCTGCCCCGGCTCCTGCACCTGCCCCTGCTCCTGCACCTGCCCCTGCTCCTGCATCTGCCCCTGCTCCTGCACCTGCCCTGGCTCCCAAGCACCTGCCCTGGCTGCTGCACCTGCCCGTGCTCCTGCACCTGCCCCGGCTCCTGCACCTGCCCCGGCTCCTGCACCTGCCCCGGCTCCCAAGCACCTGCCCTGGCTGCTGCACCTGCCCGTGCTCCTGCACCTGCCCTGGCTCCCAAGCACCTACCCTGGCTCCCAAGCACCTGCCCCTACTCCTGCACCTGCCCCAGCTCCCAAGCACCTACCCTGGCTCCCAAGCACCTGCCCCTGCTCCTGCACCTGCCCCGGCTCCCAAGCACCTGCCCCAGCTCCCAAGCACCTGCTCCGGCTCCCAAGCACCTGCCCCTGCTCCTGCACCTGCCCCGGCTCCCAAGCACCTACCCCGGCTCCCAAGCACCTGCCCCAGCTCCTGCACCTGCCCCAGCTCCCAAGCACCTACCCCGGCTCCCAAGCACCTGCCCCAGCTGCTGCACCTGCCTCTCAGGTGCTGCACCTGCCCCGGCTCCTGCACCTGCCCCGGCTCCCAAGCACCTACCCTGGCTCCCAAGCACCTGCCCCTGCTCTTGCACCTGCCCCTGCTCCTGCACCTGCCCCGGCTCCCAAGCACCTGCCCCAGCAGCTGCACCTGCCCCTGCTCCTGCACCTGCCCTGGCTTCTGCACCTGCCCCAGCTCCCAAGCATCTGCCCCAGCTCCCAAGCACCTGCCCCTGCTCCTGCACCTGCCCTGGCTTCTGCACCTGCCCCGGCTCCCAAGCACCTACCCCGGCTCCCAAGCACCTGCCCCAGCTCCCAAGCACCTGCCCCTGTTCCTGCACCTGCCCTGGCTCCCAAGTACCTACCCCGGCTCCAAAGCACCTGCCCCAGCCGCTGCACCTGCCTCTCAGGTGCTGCACCTGCCCCTGCTCCTGCACCTGCCCCGGCTCCCAAGCACCTACCCCGGCTCCCAAGCACCTGCCCCTGCTCCTGCACCTGCCCCAGCTCCTGCACCTGCCCCAGCCGCTGCACCTACCCCTGCTCCCAAGCACCTGCCCCAGCTCCTGCACCTACCCTGGCTCCCAAGCACCTGCCCCAGCTGCTGCACCTGCACCTGCCCCAGCTCCTGCACCGGCCCTGGCTCCCAAGAACCTGCCCTGGCTGCCGCACCTGCCCCAGCTCCCACACCTGCCCCAGCTCCTGCACCTGCCCCAGCCACTGCACTTGCCCAGCTCCCAAGCACCTGCCCTGACTCCTGCACCTGCCCCAACTCCTGCAAATGCAGAGAGTGCCCTTGTACCTCCTGCAAGAAGCGCTGCCAGGCTTGCTGCCCGTGGGCGGAGTCAGGTGTGCCCAGGGCTGCATCTGTGGGAAGGCTTCGGACAAGGGCAGTTGCTGTGCCTGATGGAGGAGAGCCTGTTCCAGATGGAACCAGAGCAACATGTTCAAACCTGCAGTTTTAAAACATCTTTTCATATTACCCTGTTCACTACATAACGGTTTCTATGAGATACCTGAATTATAATAAAAGTTGTTGATCTTAAAAAATAAGAAAACTCTTCAGTAATGTCAAGTGCAGCATTTATAATTCCTTTTCCATATGACTGAGAACTTTATTTAACCTTTGATTAACTGCTCTGTAGCCTGGCCCACTGGGGTAAAACCGTCTTCTAGATTGATCAATTAACATTTATATATAATTTGAGCAAAGGGCACAGAGGAAAGTCGGGAGGAATGAAGACCCAAGAGAAGAGGAGTCCTGGCAGGTTTTCCTCAGAAACATCACTCCTTGTCCATTTCTAGAACCGCCTGCACACCGCAGTCTGCTTCCTTAGTAACTCATGCCTGAGTTATTAAAATGACCTCCAAATAGTTCTCACACCCTCCAGCTTGTTCTCCTCCACATGTGCCTCAGAATTAAACTTCCTAAAACATCACTCCCTTCCCATCCTTAGAAGCCTCAGTGAATCCCATGACCTAGAGGCCTGTTTCCTCACATCACCCTGCAACTGTCCCTAAACCTTTCCATCTCTTCTCTTTTCCTGATACACCGTCTCAGGCAGCTGAACTGATAGCTTTTCTGTTCCAAGAATTCTTTCTCACATCTGTGTTTCCTGCCCTGCCCAGAAACCACATTTGTCTCCAGGGACCCCGTGTTGATCCTCCATCCCCTTAAATTCAGCTCAGGTTCCCTAACCTTGATGCATACTTCTGTGCTGTCCTAACTTTCTGTGGCACCAGAGTTTGATGACCACATAGGCCTCCTTTTAATACCGGTTCCACACACATGTTGTGTCCCCAGACTGTGGCCTCCGACAGTGTTGTGTTTTTCCCAATGCTTACAGCACTTAACAATGCTGCTGTATTCCACATGTGTTTATTAAGTGCCTACTTTAGCCCAAGTGGATGCTCAGTGAGTAACTGAGTAAAAAACATAAGGATGGGAGCAGAGAAATTGTGAAATAAGAACATTTTGTTCCTTGAGCCACTGGTGTGGTCAGTGACTGTTGATTACGTAATTGTCATGTGCTCACCGCCGAATATGGTGAGACGTGGGTCATGAAAGTGTTAATCGAGTATTGCCTCTGTCACTTCAAGACTTTTCATTTGATGCTGAGAGCTACGAGAGCCATTTCTGAAACAGTCGGAATAGAAGTGAGGGCAGTATCTGAAGCACATTAGGATAGACTCTGTGGAGGAGCAGATAAAGAAAGGAGAAAAACCAGTGAGGAATTGAGCTCCAGGGCAAGTTCCTTAGAGGTCTTGTCTTGAACTGGACCCGGCAATTTGGAATTTTGATTTGAATATGAAGGCTAGTATGATACTGAAGAATGGGTGACAAGGAGTAAGAGCCCAGGAGTAAAAGAACTGGAAGTCAGCTGGAGGCAGAGTGAGGAACAGGACGTGGGCAGAGCAGGGGCACTTTATTTTAGGAGGCTGCAATGGAATAACGTCTGTGAAGCTCCTAGCAAGGTACCCAACCCAAAGAAGTGATCATAAATCCTAGTTTTTCCTGCCTTCCTCTTACCTAGTGCTTAGGAAGTTAATTATGTGGTCCCTCCAGCCATGAAATAATTCTCACTCATTTTCTCAGATGATTCAGATGATTAATCCAATAATGTTTCTATGGCTATCATGCTTATCCATCGCCTTTCTCCTAAATACTCTAAATATTCTTAATAACAGATGAGCAATCTTATCTCAAAACTGTTTCAAGAAATCCAACAGACTGATAATTCTATGTGAATATATGCACATACTAGCTACATCTATATCTGTAACATATCTATGTATCATCAACATACATATTTTTTCTACATGTTTATTTTATATCCCTGCGTATCTCAGTCTGTGTGTGTATATTTAAATTCACTGCATATGGATAGTGATGGATGGTGAGAATTCCCGAGTGACTTATCTATACTTGCAACGCCCGGCAAGGCTTTTAAGTTTCTTTCTTTTCCAAAGCGGACGTGTAGAAACAAGCATGTGGTTTCTCCTGTCACTGACACTCTAGCTTCTCATGGTTGCACTATGTACCCTGTGTCTAGGAAGGAGCCCTCCTTCAAGGGACTTATGTGATCCTCTGTCCTTACTTCCAGTGCTGAACACATTTTTATCTCTTGGGCCCTGTGCCCTTTACTTCTGGCTTTTTGGTAAACTGCTGTTACCTGCTTTTCATTTCACCCACTTTCCAGGTAAACTTGCTCTAAAGCCCTTTTTGATGTCTAGTATTTTTTTTTAATAATAAGGGTCACTGGTGTTAGCTGCTGCAACGGGTAAATCATAAGGGCTCTCAGGTCCTGGTCACCATGCACTTCTCAATGCTGCCTTCACTGCTGCCTTGTCCATTTGCATTAAAATTCCAGAGGGGAGCGCCATGAGATGTCCCCGTGCACCAGCCAGATGCCATGTGAATTCTCCCCGCTCCCGTGTGCAGCAGCCACTCTTGCCATCCCGATGATTATGATCAAGTAGTCCTGTCAGCTTGGCCAGTTTGCCTTCTCACCTAGATCTCAGTTCAAGGAGGCGGAAGTGAACTGGTGAGGCTGCCGCTAAATGTTCAGTAGGACGACTCCTGTGTCCCCACGAGGATGTGCTTCACTCTGTGGGAACCAGAGCCTGTGTTTCCACAGGGCCTGTGATTGCCTTGTGCTGCTGTATGTGTGTGTGTGTGTGTGTGTGTGTGTGTGTGTGTGTGTATGTGTGTGTGTGTGTGTGTGTGTGTGTAGTGGAGGGAGGACAGATGGACTACGGTGTCCTTTACTTTGTTGAGTGCGTCCCTCCATGACCCAAACATTGGGCCTCTCAAACCTTTCCTAATGTGGGGGCCCCTGGATCTGCATAGGCTACCCTCACACCATGGCCTCTCGCATAATTACCATTTCTTTCTAATCTGTTCTAAATAGAGGGATGTCATCAGTAGAGTAGAACAATTGATGTTCTGTGGGTTGTCTCCATGGTCTAAGGTTCTTCCGGACCATATTTTAGCTGAAGGGCCAAACCGTAAACGTGTAGTGTTGTCCATACATGAAAGAACACGCTTGCTGGGCCAATGGCTGCACAACCATGTGCCTTCATGTCTCTCTGGGACACCGTGGCAGTAGTTCATGGGCTGACTGCTCTGGCTTTCTGAGTTTTCTTTTTATTTCTTCTGCAAAGTAATTGCTAAGCTTTCTTTTTAACCTTCTTACATATAAGAACATTTTTATAAATGTTCTAATATTTTCTCGAGTGTTTCCCTGTGTTGATAGCAGATTAGAGATCTCTAAAGGCTTAGTCGACCATGTTGCTAAAACCAGAATGGAGAATATATTTCGCAGAACTTAGCTCTGAGGAGAAGGTAGAATACGGCAGTTTGGTAGGGTCACCCAGAGTGAATAAGGTACGTGTGCCCTTGTGCGTGTGTGTGTGTGTGTGTGTGTGTGACTTGGGATAGAAATGGGACAGTGTTATATTTTATCATCTTCAAGCAGAACATTATTAGAAGGGAAGGGTTGAAAGTTCAGAACACAGTCAATGCCTAATTGAAAAAGGCTCTGGAAATGGGAATGATGGCCCTGAAAGGACTTCAGTGGGTTCAGAGATGAGAAACAAGCACATAAAAACATTTAGGGACACTCTTGCTCAGCTTAAATTGACCATTACCCTATAGACCCATGCCATTAAAATACCGAGTTATTTTGTTTTGTTTTGTTTTGTATTAGATACTGCTTTTAAAATGAGTGGGAAAGCAGAATTTTGAAAACCTTTTAATTGTTAAGCAATTGTATTCTACTAATATTAATGTTCAATATCAGTTTCTTTTTTTTCTGGGGGAGGGCTTTTAAAGAGCTCTCCTATCTCTTAAGAATCATGTATGAAATAAAAACATATTTTGTATTTTGTTTCATTATACAGAGAATAAGTTTATCTAGATAAGCTCCAATGATTTTCTTACTATTAAAGTGGCCTTGGGGCTGATGTGAAATTAATATATTCAGTTTGTCTCCTTTTTTTGGGTCATAAAATCATGTGGTTCATTTGCTAGCAAAAATACACGGTTATTTGGGGGATTTTTTTTTCCTATAAGGCATTTTAAGGGAATATAAAATTTTTAGAACTTATATATGTCAATTTATTAGTAAGCTCTAATAATTTAATAAATTGGATATTTGGAAGGGGTAGGAGTAACACAATAGACAAAATCTTACAGAAAAGAATCTGCTAGATAATTTTTATTTCGGAATTCTACTCTTCCGCTTGCCAATGAAATATGAGTGTTCAACATACCTATTTTGGTACAACAGTAGTTTTTCTTATGGCTTTAGGGAAGTCCAGATTTTATATATCATTAAAATTAAATTCAAGGAACATTTATTTAAAACCTTACAATGCCTGGTACTACAAGAATATCAATGTAAAGTAAGCACAGTATCTACTTTCAAAGAGATCCTAGTCTGTAAGAGGAGAAACATACCAATACTATGATGTCATTATGGATCAGTAAAAATATATGTAAATGTATGGGGTGATTCGTGGGTTAATTGCAAATTATGAGGCTTCTAGAAGACTGACAAAGAGGTTATATCTGAGCTCGGGTTTAAACAGCTGATTGGTAAATATGTTAATATAAAAATATAAATTTAGGAAAATCAATGTTTTAGATAATTAATGAAGTGCATCCAATTTTTAAGATGTAGCTTTGATGGATATGTGCTCAATAATGAGCGGTGCAGGTCTTTACACAGGGCATGCCCTAAGCAACCCGACATGATTACAAAGTGCCCTAAAGCACCTGATGCCTTTCCACCCTTAGAAGTACTAAAGGAAATGTCTTTCTTTTTCTGTGCAGGAGCCCTGTCCTGGTTTTTCAGTGCAACCACCGCCACGTGATTTGCTTAGACTGTTTCTACTTATACTGTGTGACAAGACTTAATGACCGGCAGTTTATCCATGACCCTCAGCTTGGCTACTCCCTGCCCTGTGTGGGTAAGTCTGGCACTTTTTTTTACTCCATTTTTAATGCTGATTAAGAACAGAAGAATTGTTGATGCAAAACCATCTCAGATAAATTCAATCCCTGGCTGAAGGGTTGAAAAGTCAAATACCTATTTGATCCCTGTTGAGAAAGAAACAATGTTTGGATCACAAAAAATATAAAACCCTAAGGTATGAAGGAATTACGTTGGACTAGAAAATGCATCACGTGCACAAAAGTATGGAAAACAAATTTTAAAATATTATTCAGCCAATGCACACTAAATATGTCTATGGATTCACCCTGCAAGTTATAGATTACCCTGGATCTAGAGTAGCACTATCCAGATTTCTAAATTGTTACCTTAGTCTCTAAAAATTTTGAGCACATACACATGTATATGAAAGAATATATATTTAAAAAGAAATGAAAGAAGATAAAGCTGAAATATTTAATATTTAAAATTATTTTATCTTTTAACATTGCACAATATTCTTTATTTGTATTATACTGCTATTGTTACATGTGTTTTTTTAATTGAGGTGAAATTTACATAACATACCACTAACCATTTAAAGTGTACAATTCAGTGGAATTTCATGCTTTCACAATGTTATGCAATGACCATCACCTCTATTTAGTTTCAAAACTGTCATTACCCCAGAAAAAGTTCATTACCCCACCTTCATTAATAGTCACTCCCAATTTCTCCTTGCCACCATCTCCTGGAAACCACTAGGGTCTGCCTCTATGGATTTATCAATTCTAGATCCTTCCTATAAAAGGAATCATACAATATGTGACCTTTTGTGTCCTCCTTGTTTCACTTCACATAATTTTTTTGAAGTTCATCCAAGTCATGGCCTGTACCTTCATGCCTTTTTATGACTGAATAATATTCCACTATATAGACATACCACAATCTGCTTATCCGTTTATTTGCCAATGGACATTTGTGTTGTTTCCAACTTTTGGCTCTTATGAATAATGATGCTGTAAACATTTGTGTACTTGTTTCTGTGGAGATATATGTTTTCATTTCTATTAGATGTGTACCTAGGAGTGCAATTGCTGGGTCATATGATAAATATTCTATGTTTAACCTTGCAAGGAACTACCAAACTATTTTCCATAGCTGCCGCACCATTTTGCATTCCTACCAGTAGCTTATAAGGCTTTTTATTTCTCTGTATCCTCTCCAACACTTGTTATTTTCCTGTTTTGTTCTGTTTGGTTTTTAATAGCCATCCTATTAAGTCTGAAGTGGCATATCATTGTGGTTTTGATCTGCATTTCCTTAATGATCAATGATGTGGAATATTTTCTCATATGCTTATTTTCCATTTGCAAATCTGTTTGGAGAAATATCTCTTCAGGTCCTTTGCCTGTTTTTTAATTGGGTTGTTTATCTTGTTGTTGAGTTGTAAGAATTCTTTATGTATTCTGGATACTAGACACTTGTCAGGTATGTGATTTGCAAACACTTTTCCTATTCTATAGGTTGTCTTTTTACTTTCATGATAATGTCCTTTGATACACAAAGGTTTTTAATTTTGATGAGGTCCAATTTATCCATTTTTTCTTTTATTGCTTGTGTTTTTGGTATCAAAGGTAAGAATGTGTTGCCAAACCCAAGGTCATGAAGAATTATCCCCATGTTTTCCTCTAACTAGCTCTTATGCTTAGGTCATTGATACATTTTGAATTATTTTTTTATATATGGAGTGCGATGGGGGTCCCTACCTTATTATAAATATATATATTTAATGATTGCAGCGTGAGTAAATACGCTTCACTGTTGAGAATTGTGATTTGAAACTATGTGGTTCCTTGATTCAGTGGTCAGGTTTTAAGTTTAATTTATTGCAATACTTATTTGTAATACTTAGTTTTAATGTTGATCAAAGCTGAAAAATACACCTCAAAATTATTTCACATTTCCAAATGGAAGAAGCTAATTGCATGGTTGACTTTGTAAATTATGACACTCATTTTTCAACTGCATATGCCAATAATGCAATGTTTTTAATTAAGATTCACGTAGTATATGTGTCAATATATTGTTAAGGAAAACTCACTGGATGGTATTGTGCTTTTATATTTTTAACAAAAGCATTCAAAAGTTAGTGAAACATTTACTTGCAGGTTGAAAGATTCTGTTTTTAATGTTTTTCATGTGGTAATTTTGTACTGATAAACTCTCTTTTTCGCAAAACCATATAACATGGAAACATTTCTAAATATCCATTTTCATATCTTCTCTTCATACTCAGGGCACTTTTAAAAATCAGTTTATTTCTCACTTATTTTTAAATTTTAAACCTTTCGAATTCTAGGAAATTTCAAACATACAAAATAAAAAAAAAAAAAGTATAGTGACTCCCCTTGTACACATTAGCCAGGCTTTCTAGTACAACAAGTCGTTCCAGGCTTTTCTTGTGATTCTTGCTACCTTTTATTTTTTCTTTGGAATCCTTTTAAATACTCTTTGTGACTGTACCTACTTCACTGCTGGTTATTTAAACATAATCCTCCATAAAACCTTGCTTTAATTGTTTAGAATGCCACTTGCTACCAAGAACTTATCTTCCCTGACACCTCTTTCTTTTAATATTTAACGACAAGAAGGAGAAAGCTGCATATTTGTGTATTTGGTTATTAAAAGAGAATCTATCCAGAATAGAGTAGCCCATTGTTGTCTGCAGTTCCTGGTGATGGAAATATTTAAAGAAATATTTAAATATTTAAAAAATATTTAAAGACACTTAAATTGTGAATCTGTTGATCAAGAAATATTTATAAAAACTGATACATAGGGCTGTGCTAATCTCCACACATTATCAATGGTGACTGTCACCCTAAATTAAGGAAACACCGTGGGGCGAGTGTCCTGGGGTGTGCAATTTAAAGCTCAGTTCACAGACACAGGTGCCATGGTCCATCCCCGTCATGGTGACCCGAGTGAATTGGCCTGGCCACCACTGCGGTCACGCACTACAAGATGAGCTAAACAATATCATCTTGATTTGTGTGTGTGTGTGTGTGTGTATGTGTGTATCTGTGTGTAAGTGTGCAATACATGGAAACTAAAATTGACATATTTTCATGTAAAGTTTTTCTCTTCTTTGATTTTTAATAAACTTTGGAAACCAGGAAAAAAGTATGTAGCAAATAACCACAAGCTGAGATGAGTTAAAAATAACCTACTGACTTTCAACTGTGTAGTAAACTTTCTACACTGTATAATTCATTTTGATACTTGTTTCTTTAAATCTTCAACAGTGTTTTAATATATATCTTCAAAGGTGTTTATAAAAAATACAATTCAGTTTGTCACAATATTGTCATGTATTATTTAGCCGTTTTTTAACTGTGGCCCAAATTAGAAGTATTCCTCATATTATGTGAAAAGAGGCTTTCAAATGTTATTACAGAATTTTTTTTATTAAGTAAAAAACAAACTGGATTGTCTTGAATCCTTTCTCACCAGAGACTCTCTAAGAGACTGTGTTTTAAGACTCCCACTGCCCCCTCAAGCTGCCCCCTTTGCAGTTTATTACGTAACGTATCTGATATGCACACCAGGGTCCAGTAAGTTCCGACATCAGCCTGTACATTAAGCCTTTGCCATCCCACCCTGAACGTGCCCAATCTCGTCTGATCTCAGAAGACTAATTTTTTCATATTTTATTTTTTATTTTATTTTTTTAATATATATTTATTTATTCTGGAGACAGAGTGTGCACAGAAGAAGGGGGAGGGGCAGAAGGAGAGGGAGGGAATTTCAAGCAGGCTCCGACTCCCCGCTGAGCGCAGAGCCTGATGATGCAGGGCTTGATCTCACCACCCTGAGATCAGACCTGAGCAGAAATCCAGAGTAGGCTGCTAACCGACTGGGCCATCCAGGTGCCCCATATTTTAAATAAAACCTATGTTAGCTCTAATGTTACCTCCCCATAAACCAATGAATAATTTTGTACATATCCTGGGGTATACACAGAGAATCAGAGAAGCTGAGTTCAAATCCTGGCTCTGAGACTCACCCCCTTTGTAATAAAGGGCAAGTTACTTATCCTTCATAGGTCTTGGTTTCGTTTTAAGGTAAAATGGAGACACTACAATAGCACCTATTTATACATTGTTATGTGGGTGAATTAAAATAATGCCATATAAAGTGCCTTTGTGTTGAATGCTGAAGACAGTAAGCACATAATGAATATTGGTTTTTGTTATTTTGGTTGTTCTGTAAGCATGTGTTCCTACAGACAGTATATGAAATTTATTTGTGCATATATGTGTATATTCATAGAGGAACATATACTCAGGCATTCTTTAACTGTAGGTTGGTGTTTACTATAATTCAATACATAAAGCAAGCATTTACCAAACATTATTCACCTACCCGTATATCTGGCTTATGTGACTTTGCCTTGATTCATGGAGCATAGAACAAGACACATAAAAATAAACTAGAAAAAAAAAACAGAAATAGAAATAGAAAATCAAGGCTTTTCAAACTATAGATAAAAATAGCAGACTATCAGGAACAAGATGATTGAACTCATACTATTTCCATGGCACAGCCCTCTTTCATGGTGGGGTTAATTAAAGTGTTATATCAGTGGGGATAAAAGGTTATATCAATGTCTATAAATCTTATAAATAAAACTTAATACTATGTATAAAAAGCAAAAATACTGGCTAATTCCTTAATGGAACTAAAACTGTATTGCAAAGTCAGCTTGTTATTACTCCAGCGAGACTCACATTCTATGCCAGATCCATTCAGCAAAGAAGGTGTGTTTGCTGGTCACATTGATCATGGTTCAGTAGAACATTTCCTTGATGGCTCTTGCCTGACGTCAGCAGTCTTCTATAGAAAGCCTGGATCTCAAAGGCCCCAGTATTATCTTTATCTTTGGTTTTTGAAGGATTAGAAGTGTTTGGGAAGCTTAGCTTGTGTGTGTGTGTGTGTATTCTTTTATTGTCCATTGGTTTAGCCTGACTGAATATTGTTGATTTCTCTGAAGAGTTGTCCATTTATCTTTCCACCATGGCAGTTTAAATGTCCAGCCAAATGGTTTCAGACCCCCGTAGTAGCTACTAGCCATTTTTGGATTACAGTTTTTCGGAGAAAATTAAAGCAAGATTTATTTAGATAATCAAGGGGCATTGTATTCCTAAAGCCACCACTTCCTTTCAAAGACAGAGTTAATCTATAACCACAAGAGGTTACTCTGGCACTGGAATCCACAGCTTTAAGTCACTCCTTGACTTTTCTGACCTCAAGGGTCTGCATGAAATTATAAATAGGGCAGATTCATCAGTAAATACGTATTTGAATTTGCTTGGTGATTGTGTTCCTACTTTGGCACAGGCCAAAGGACTTTTTGATGCTCACCAACTAGAGTGGGATTCACCTGCTAAGATGAAATGGATACTTTTCAAAACTAACAGGAAACAGGTGTCCATATCTCATGCATAGCACTGTTGAAGATGCTCTTCTACTCCTTGAGTTCAATGCAGCTGTTTAACCTTACCCTCCGCCAGTCCATACAAAACAGCCTCTCCCCCAAATCTATCACTTACTAGCTCCAGAGCCTGGGAAACAAACCATTCCCTCATATTTGAATGGTGACATTATGAGGGGAAAAAAATGACATCAGCTTTCTGGGACTACAAACCTTACGTAAAAGAATAGAAGCTATAAGTAGAATTAGCAAACTGTTTTTCAAACTACACTGGCCCTGTGGAAGCCACAAAAAAGGCTAGATAGAGCATTTATTTCTATTGCTAAATGACCCACATACCCAATGTCTTGCTAAACGGTGTTTGTGTAAATTCACCATTTCTATATAAATGTCTAATACCTCTCACCACCAAATCATAAGTGTTCTTTTTTTTCCTATAATCTAGTCTTTCAAGCCTCTTTCAAGATCATTAAACTAAACCCCTTCAAAACTCAATTTCAGATATATACATCATTCAAGGTACGGATGGTAAGCAATGAACCGTCCTTTTTCATTGTCATAATTTTGATGTTGAACAATTAAAACTGGTTTAAAACCCTTTCAGGTACAAACCCTGATACCTTTGTGTGAGCTTCTCATTTGACCAGAAATTTTGTTACGCTTTGTAAGAATGGGGTGCCAAATTGTATTTCCCTGAGAGTAAAAAGTAAGTAATGATTAGGGCTGTTACCAGGTACTTACTGTCCATAAGGCACCACTCTGAGTGCTTACATATATACATCCATTTAATCCCCCAAAGACCCACTGGAATGGATGTTGTCATTCTACTTTTATAGATGAAGCACTTGAGGCTCACAGGAGCTAATTAAAGTGCACAGGATATTACAGCTAACAAATCACAGAGCTGGTGATCAGTGCCAACTAGTTCTTAATCACTATATGAATGTGTGTTCTTAGAATGTGTGTTCTTAATCACTATATGAATAGAGAAGCCTATATTCCACAGTTAAAATACGAGACTTTTGGAAGTTCTATGGAAAAGAATGTCAAGAGTATCTAATTTTCTAGCACTTTTTCCATATTTAAACCAACAGTAAAATTGAAAGTAAGAACTGTTCTAATTTCACAGAGGAAGAAGTAAAGCCTTAATACAAAAGTGCCCAGGACCACGGGAAGAATAGAGCCAAGGTTTCCATGCAGCTGTGGTGGGCTCCAAAGCTCCACATTCTCTCTACTCTCCCACCTTGCTTCTCTCTAGGCAGTGGTTCTCAACCCTAGATGTACATTTCAGTAAGATGGAAGTTGTAAAAAAAATCCTGATGCCCAGGCCATGCCTCGGGCCAATTAAAAGAACCTCTGGGATGGCCCTCAGTATTTGTTAGAGACCCCAGGTTTAAGAATTTGGGACTACTGCGGGGGCAAGCATTCTACAAGCAATATGGTATTTTCAGTGGGAGACTGTAGCATTAATAAGTACAAAATTACTCCCTCTGCCCTTGCCTATTTTGCCCATGAGCGATTTGATTTGCTAGCCAGCGTAGGTTTTTCAGTAAACGTTGTTGGAGTTGAAAATAAGATCAGCAAACACAGCCAAAATGGCCTATTTCCAGAGCCTCTGAGAAACTCTTGCATGAAGCTATGGGCTTTGGGAGAAACTTCATCATTATTTTGAAATATTTGCTGTCTTTTTTCTGTACCTGCTATAATGAGAATTCCATCTAGAAATTATTCTGAAATGCCAAAGCACTGTCTGTATGTGCTCTTAAGACTGTCACTCACACAATTTGATGGAGCTTCATTAATTTAGGTTGATTTATTTTAGAATGCTGCTCTAGAATTATATGATGAAGACTATGTAGAACGGATTTACCTCCAGTCCATTATAAGCCCTGGCAACACAAATTTCCTGTAGCCTTGGGGTGTCCAAGGGAATAGTTCCTCATTTTTCTGTGACATGCCATTGCCATGGCCACTGGTCCCATCCAGGTGCATCCCCTCCTCTGTCCTCAGTGGTTTGCATTTTTGTTTTATTTACTCTTCTCTTCCCAGATCACATTTTGTAAAATTCCAATTTTCATATAACTTAGAATGACATTTCCTTTCTACCTAATATGTCCGCTCACCAACTGCAGTCTTTTAGGGTCCTTAGCATCTTTGTGGGCACCATGAAGCACAAGGCAGATAGTCCTGGTCCTTTTGAGACCCAGAGCCCTTCTTGATGTCTACACAGTCAAGAGGACTGGTTTCTGGACAGCTGTTGAGGGAGCTAATCATAAAACCCAAAATAATTTTTTTTGGCTTTTGAGTATTACTCTTCCAAATACACACAAATAATCAAGTCAACATAATTCCTAAAACCACATTGAAAAGTAGGGAAATAAATTAAAAGATGGGTCACCAAAGAAGATATGCACAAAATCAATACACATTAAAAGTTTAACGTAGTTACTAAATAATTGCTGATTGCATAAAATATAATGTGGGATGGACACACATTCAGAACAGGTAAAAATATAAAATCATCTATTTCTAAAAAGCAATTTGGCAATCTATAATATGAGCTTTAAAATAGCAATAAGCTCCATAGAAACCTATTTACACACATATTCTATGTCTAACTCTGAAATATATAGCTTATTCTCTTCCTAGCTCCTAGATCTTGAGTAATTGTGATAGAGACCATGAAAATGGCAGCACCAGGATTTAGGAAGCTGACAAGCTTGCAATCCAAACCTGATCTTCTTTCTGCCTCAAAATTAATTGAAATTAAATCAAGTTTACTAATTTTCTGAGATTAATGCTAAACTTCTGATCAGGTTTTTTTTTTTTTTTTTTTGGTGGGGGGTTGGCAATTTAGCAATTTTGACAGTTTTCCTTTGATCTGGATGTATTAAAGTCAGGATCGTAGTATAACTTTTTTTTTTTTAAGATTTTATTTATTTATTTGACAGAGAGAGACACAGCGAGAGAGGGAAGACAAGCAAGGGGAGTGGGAGAGGGAGAAGCAGGCTTCCCACTGAGCAGGGAGCCCGATGTGGGGCTTGATCCCAGGACCCCGGGATCATGACCTGAGCCGAAGGCAGACGCCCAACGACTGAGCCACCCAGGCGCCCCCGTAGTATAACTTTTTTAAAGCAACACCGAAATCACAGAATCAAGGTTTGTTGCCACTCATGTCCTGATCCAGGGTGGGTTGGATCTGACACCTCTGCCCCATGGCATCATTCCACGACTCAGATTCTGAGTTCTGCCATCTAGTGCTTCTGTCATCCCCAGAGGCCTCTGAATCCCCACTGGATCCTCTTCATCCAGGCCGGCTGGCAGAGGCACAGAGGGGGTGAGCATCATGCTGGAGTTTGTAGAGACCAGGTATGGAGATGGAGCACATCATCTCTTTCCACGTTCCTTCTACCAGAACTGGACCCCACAGCCCCACCTGAGCACATGAGGGGTGTGTGTGTGTGTGTGTGTGCGCGTGCATGCATGTAGGGGAATGGGGGAACATGGTCTGGCTGAGTGCCCAGAAGGAAAAGCAAACAGGACTGCCAACACATAGCAGTCTCTAATGCTGGTGGGGAGTATGGTGAAATGTACAATTACTGAACGATTTTTTCTTCCGCTTTCCTCTCCCCTCCTGCAACAGGAATAACACTCAGTCAAGGTAGCTTTATTTTAAGGAGTGACTGGTCTATGGATAAGGACCAGAAAAAGAGCTGTAGACGGAATTGATGGTGTTCAAGAGCTCACTCTAGCTAGATCAGCAGGCAGTGTCTTCTCTTTGACCTTGGAAATGCCTACTTCACCGAGGACAATGGACTTCTGCATTTGTTTGCTGCGTATGTCTTTGGTGTTATACAGATGAAGGGATTCTATACACCGACTGGAAATGGCACCAGCAGGATTGCTTCCTTTATCTTTAGGAGGAACCCCATGTCCAAGGAAACTATGCCCTTGATTCTTACTTTGCTTGGGTTTTTACTTTCCGAGCTGCCTTTCATCTTCTCTTGCATCTTATTAAGTGGTTAAAAATAAAATAACATTTTAGAAAACAGAAGTAAGGTGGGAATGCTTTCAATAGCCAGCAGAGAAAGCAAAAATAATTTCTTTCCACCTACTTCCACCTCGCACTGTTAAGAAGAGCATTCTACCTTTGTTTTATAGGGGTAAAAGCAAACTATTTTTAAGTACAAATTTATTATTTATCCAAAGAGTTCTAGAAAAATGACTGTAAGTGCTTAAGATAGTGACAAGAGTTGTTCAAAACAGCCGTCTTTAGGCTTTCTTCTTCTTTTTATTAAAAGGTATGATCCAAATCCCTCTCCCTGGCCATATTGGCAGTCAGCCCAACTTTTGAGGCTGTGCACTTGGCATTATTAGTCCAGAGGATGCTCTTCTGAGGCTCAAAGGATTATAATCATGTCAATAGAATATTAATTGACTTTTAAGTATATCAGTTTAAATGACTTGATGTATTCTTAAATTTATTCTGAGGCATCTTATGCATACACAACAGTGCTTACCCCCATTTGTATTGTTATAGATTTCTACGATTATAGGGAACCTCTGGGACCACCTCCCAGATCAAGAAAACTAGTACCACTAGCATCCCAGAAGCCTTGAGGTATCCTCCCCTGTCACAGCCTCCTCTCTCCTGCCCAGGAGAGATGCAACTATTATCTTGACTTCTCTCATCTACTCATTTCCTTGCTTTTCCTCATAGCGTCACCCCCTGTGGACACACATCCCTAAAAATGACAGATAATTGCCTACTTTTAACTTTCAAGTGGATGCTTGAAAGGTTTTGCCAAATTTCCTTCACCAGAAGCATCTAAATTCCAGTTATACCCCTCGTCAGAAAACCCTGAATACATGTGCCGAGTGTTCCAATATTCAGGATTTTCATTCTTCTCTTTGTTATATATATTTTGTTAACCACACTAGATAGTGGCTGTGTTTATGTTTATCTTCCTTATCTCAGTTGCTATCCCCTGTGAGCAGTTTTTTATTCTCTTTTTCACCAGATAAATTCTGAGTTCACAATCAGAGGTATAAAAGTAAATAATAACGGGGACCCTGAAGAGTTACTTGGGCGAGTAGGATCAATTTTATCGCAATTTGGTGAGAATAAGAGTCTTCTATCCATATTATGAATTGTAAAAAGCACAGCTCGCTCTGTTAAATCTTGTCCTTCGTTTGTCAGTAATTCCGTGTACCACCGTCAACAGCTTTGCATCACAGTTTTTGGAGGTTGTAGCTCAGCTGTCCCGCGGTTTAGATCAGAGCCTTTCGGTTGCTGAGAACCACCGAGAAAGCTGATGAGAGCTGCCAAAGAGGCTCCCAGCAGTGTCTAGTGTCATGGATGCAGGGACCAAACCCTCTGTGTGCTCTCTAGTGTCTCAGGAAGTGAGAAGGGTGCTCTTCAAGCCACAGTTTCATTCTGAAGAAATCAGGGCCATTTGTGGCCCTCTTGGTCAAGAAAACTTAAGTCTATTTGAGACAGAAATTTCTTTGGATTTTGAGTCTGTGGTTCCTGATTCAGACAGCTGTTGTTTTCCTTTGTGACTTGCCCCCTCTCCATCATCATCCACAGTGCTAGCCTCAGTGTCCGCTGGTGCTGTGTTCAGTTCTGTAGGCTACTTTGGCCACACACACACACACACACACACACACACACACACACGCATGAAGTAACTGTTATAAAACTTTATTTTTCCTTACTGTGTGATGTCTTGTATTAATGAGACCTCATGCATAGAAATTGCTATGAGCTGGTGACCTCCAACTATCTTTGAAATAATTAATAATGTGCTTAGAGGGGTTGATTTACATATTTATGAGAGTTGATATCATTTGGTTCCTAAGCAGGACAGTGAAACAATTTAGTGTTTTAAATGCATACCCATTTAGCAAAGAGGAGGAGTGGTTTAATATTCTAATGTCAAGATGGAAATAAATATATAATATCTGGACCAAGAAATTATGTCACATATTTACAGTAAAATCTGAATGCCTTCCAGGGCATCTTATATGTTCTACTACCTCAGAGTGTGGAAAATTAATATTTCTTTTTTTTTAAGATTTTATTTATTTATTTGAAAGAAAGGGGCGGGGCAGAGAAAGAATCTTAAGCAGGCCTCACGCCCAGTGCGGAGCCCAAGATTGTGACCTGAGCCAAAATGAAGAGTAAGACTCTCAACTGACTGAGCCACCCAGGTGCCTGGGAAAGTTGGTATTTCTTATGTTGTCTGCTTGACAAGCCTTTACTTGAAATCTTTTATCTCGGACTTGTGTATTTACAGAAGGAAACTATGAAAAGCAGTGAAAAGGAGTGGAAACTAGGAACATGCTTCAGGAAGCAGTTACGTTGTCTGACCTCCCCTCCCTCTGCCAGGAAGGGCTCTTTCTTGTGCTTCACAAGTAACAGAGCTTTTGAAATTGGCTACTGTATTGGTTTGCTAGGGCTGCCATAAAAAAAAAAATACCACCTACTGGGCAACTTAAGTGACAGAAACTTACTTTCTCAAAGTTCTGGAAGCCAGGCCACCAGAAGGTTTGGTTTCCTCCGTGGCTCGTGGACGACTGCCCTCCTGCTGCCCTTTCACGTGGTCGTCTTACGGGGCTCATTTGCAGCCCTGGTGTCTCTCTGTGTGTTCTAATCTCCTCTTCCTGTGAGAACATTGCTCTGATGAGACCCACCCTCATGGCTTCACCGTAACTAAGTTACCTGTTGAAGGCCCTTCTCCAAATACTGTCACATTCTGAGGTACTGAGGCTTTCAACGTGGAGGTTTGAGGGACACAATTTTAGTCCATCACAGCCCCGCTCTAGATTCTGAAATAGTTTTCAAGGACTTGGCACCCCCAAACTTAGAGAAGTTCTGTCAAACATGAACCCTGTGTATAAGTTCTGCTCCACAGTGGTTTAACTATGGGGTGTTCCTGAAGGTGTATCTTGTTGTCCCCGCTCCTTCTCCAGCCTCACCTCCACCCCTACTTGGCATTGGCTGGCTTCCCACTATCAACACTTGTACACCTAAGGAATAATGGGAACTTTTCGCCAATTATCTAATTTTAAAATCTGGACTCAGTAACAAACATTTTAGGAGAGGATCCGCTGAACTTTTCCATCTTTTGTAAAAGTAAATACACAATAATCTTCTTTGAGGTGGAGATGGTGTTGTTTGCAGCCCTGTCTCAGTCTTTGGTTGTCCCAGATGGATTGTCATGAATCAGAGCCTCTGAAAAAAGTTTTTCTAGATATTGCAGACTAAAGTGCCGTAACCAACAGAACTCAAAATATAATGGCTCACACACAAATGTAGCTTGGTTTGTGCCTGGGGTGGGGGCAGTTTTCAGGTGGGTGAGTGGTTTTCTTCAAAGTGGCGTTTCCATCCTTTGGCTCTGCTATCCCATCGGAATTTATCATTGTCTTCATGGTCACACTGATCCCCACATCCAGGGTCCAGCTGGCAGAGGGGAAAGAAATAATAAGTTAAGACAGGCATCTCTCTCATAAGCCCCCTTCTGGATATGGCACATATCTCTTCATTCCATTGGCTAGGACACAGCCATTCGGCTTTATGTGCTGCAAGGGAGCTTAAGAAATGAAATCTGGATAAATGCCTAGGGGACAGAGAGAATTTAGGTAGACACTTGGCAGTCTCTGTCAAAAAGGTCTTCCTTTGGAGAGTTGGTCATTCAGCTTCTGAGTGGTAGACTCAGTTGCATACCCATGATTCAGGAATCATGGGCCAGATACTGACTTTGTAGTCAGATGGTGCTTATCCTATTCCAGATTTTCTTACGAGATACTGAACTATTTTCTCATTTAAAATGAAAGTAAGTCTGAACCCAGAGAGAATTAAGTGAGATTGTGTATGAAAATGACTGGCACAGTTCCTGATACACAATAGGTATTCTATATATGGTAACTTCCCAGGCATCACCAACCCTGGGCCCTAATTTCAGAATATATTCTAGATCCTTAAAATTATAACAGGAAAACCCGAAGCTGAACCTTAGATTTAATTCAAGTTTCAAGGCTAAAAAGCAAGAATAAAACATTCTTTTTTGACATTTTCTACATTAGCACATTAACAAATAATGGAAATAATTAATTCCTGTGAGTCAGGAATTAAAATTATAGAAGTATAAAATATTACATAAATATAATCCTATAAAAAATACTTAAAAAGTTCTCGATAGTTCTAATTAAAATTCCTAAATTAGATTCATTCTATATAACCAGATTTTTCAAACTAGTCTTTTATAAAGTGGATATATGTAGGAATATAAATAGTTGCATTAATGAGGCTACCTTTATTATTTCTCTTCTTTTACCGATAGCATCAATTTAGGCTGCCTTCACTAGGATTTTAGCATAAATTTTAACTCCTTTCTCAAAAATTTGTAATCTGAAGAGGCCATGTAAGTGTATAAAATATACACATAGATGTAATTTAAAAACCTTCCACAAAACCATAATTTCCTACTACGCAAGACACAACTCTGCTATTTTCAGTTTTAACCTGTTTCAGATGCATCCAAAACAGGTAAAATCCAGCCCTCTTTTATTGTTTTTTTAATTATGTCATGTTAGTCACCATACAGTACATCATTGGTTCCATGAGTCATTGTTTGCGTCCAGCCCTCTTTTAAATCAGCCCATTTTAAGCCTTATTCCTTCAAAGGAATACCATACCTTCCCTTAGGAACCCACCTTAGTGTTCAGTAATTTCAAGGACCAGAAATATACTCAAATACTATGTAATTAAATAACTGTTTATAGGATTTTTAAATATAACTCACGTCCTACTCTGAAAAAAAAGAAAACATCTAATCAAACAGACTAGATTTGAACAAAGTAGAAAAAAAGCCATCCATCCATCCTTTGAAACTAGTCATTTAGAAAAGTTTAATAAAACATGTAAATTTTTGACACGACTCAATACGAAACACATTTCATATGTACATTTCATTTTCAGGAATGCCATCACCAGAGAATGCCATTCCAGTAACATGGAAGCTCTGGAGCTATATCCTGGGATGGGGCTACCACCCCACTCACACCTGGGTGTCGGGGTGCCATCTCTATCAGCACCATGTTCAAAGAGCTCCCACCTCCCCTCACTCCCATCCCACAAGCCAGAAAATGTTGTAACTATCATTCGTACATACAGTGACCTCTAGAGAAAGATAATTTAAAATATTTTAATAGCCTAAAAACTAGTGACTTCTAACAGTGTTCACTTCTCCATTGTGTTATGATTTATAGATAAATTCTTTGTTGTGTCCTTAAAGGTTTATCAGAAATGCACTAGCTAACTGTTTACAGCTTTGGCTGTGATGGTTTCTGCCATGCTGATTCTTATAAGGGAAATGGTCACAGTTTGCTTGCAATTCACTCTTTGGGACCTACAATAAGTTGCATTCGTGAGTGAACTTATGTTTCTTTCTCACATTAGATGGCTATTGTAGAGATAGTGCTGAACTAGAAGTCGTAAGACTCGTCCTGACTCTACCACTAACTAAACACCTACTTAATTTGGTCAGATCACTTAATAGCTGCTGGATACTGGGCAAACCTTTTGCATATGTTACCTTATTTAAGCTTCAGAATGAGTCTATGTGGTCAATCCCAATTTGCAAGGGAGAAAATTAAGGCTCTTAGAAGCTAAAGTGAAACATGGGTCTACCTGACTCCAAAACTAATTTTTCCTGTCCGCTTTTTATTCATGAAATTACTTTCAGCTCCAGGACCTCATCCACCTCAAAAATGCTATTATCCTTGACTGTTGGCCCCTAAACCAAGAGTTGCTATTTATTTCCACGAACTGTAACAGACTCAGAATAAACACACACACACACACACACACACACACACACACACACCCCAACAGTGAAACCAGTAAGTACCAGCTAATGGATATGCAAGATACACTAACATCTCAGTCTCTATGTGGTATCTTTAGATCAGTTGCATGGAACCATGGGGAGGGGTTATCCATATAGCATATTGAGGCTTATTTTATATAGAAGGAAATATGTGGACAGTGACAGTATTCACAGGTTGTACCTGTTACATTAACTGAGGTTCCTATTTCAGCACTTACCAGGCAGAATGAAGGGTCTATTTAGACTTCAATTCATAGCAGAGACTGTTTAAAATGGTTTAGTTTTCTTTATATTGCATATTTTTGAAGAATAAAATAAAAGAACTACATGCTTTGTACTGTGAATTAAAATAATTAAAATAACAGAATTAAAAATGGCGAAGACCAAATTTTTATTGCCCTGTATCATTGACATAGAGGGGAAACCTGAGTTTGTTACTGTTAAAGTACTGTGTTATGGAATGTTGTTAGTGGGACCCAAAAATAAAAGAATTGGGGTGCTTCAGCCTCTAAAACAACTCAAATCATTTTTTCCTTTGGATTTCTGACTCCCTATTTTAATTTGAAGTCATTTCAGTTAGAGACTATTTACTTTCTATTATTTACTTTAGTTAAATCTGGTCTTGGTGAGTTTTTATTGTTCATATATAACTAGGCAAGTAGTAAAAGATGTTGGTTCAGAGGGAGTAAGATCTCTTGTTGGATGAAATACTACCTCCATTATCAGAATTTATTTACCTAATATACCACTTTAGAAGGTACTGTTTCAAAAACTGGGTATTATTCTAGGCTATGCACAGCTGCCTCATATCAATAGAAGGAGTAATTACCTATAAAGCGTGCTTAACTGTACATACATGCAAAGTGTAGCACACTGGGTATAAATCAACAACAGCTAAATTCAAACTTTATTTCCCAAAAGCAAACCTCAAGGCTGTAATTTTGCTATTCTTTCTGATCCAAAAATAACAATAAATCAAGGTAGAAAAACAGCTGTAAAGCTGATAATGAGATTTGCAACCAGGTAAGATGCAATCTAAGTCATGAAGAAGTTTAAAAGTCCTGTTACTCATTTTCCACTGTGCCTAAAATCCAGAAAACCCCCGTTCCGGGAAATGGAAGCCCACCTTGTCATTTCAAGAAGGCTGGCACAGGTAGCTCTGTTTTTCATATCTATGCCCCAGGTCCTAAGATGTGTTTGGGGAAAGTTAGAGGATCACAGACAATTTCAGAAGCTTTTGGGGGGATAATAACCACTGGCAGGGATATTCTGTTTACCAGAGAGACTGAAATGAGACTCAGGTAAATAATAAGCATTTCAGAAAATTACCCAATCACATATTTAACCACTCCAAGACATTCTCCAGGGAAAATAGCATGCATTTTACAAAATTGCTTATAATTGTGATTTGCGTGTTTGTGAAGGAACCCGGTGAGGTGGTGGGAGGCACATTTGTCGGAGCTTAGCAATGGAGTCTTTTTTTAAAAGGACTTTGAACATAAGAGAAACATTTGCAGTTACTTTTCAGATGCCAATAAAGTATGTGTTTCAGAATGTTGGAAGTAATATTCTAGAAAAGACTACAGAGTTATTTTGATGCCCGGGGAGTTTAAGTCAAAGTACCTTGAATTGAAAACATTTAGCTATTGTTTTAAGAATACATTTTCTTTATGAGACTCTAACTACATTGTAAGGAGATATATTTCTAAATTTTAAATATTAATTATTCATATTACACAAAATACCCTATTAAGTTTGCTGTTTTTATTTCATGTAGAAATGGATAGTTTAATTACTGTAGTCTTCAAGAAGTTATACAAATAGTTTAAAATAATTTCCCCTTAACTTGGAAGTGGGCTTTCATTGTCATTAAAAATTATTCATGGTCCCATTTTGGGGAAGTATGTTGAACTGTTACATCTTATTGAATGATAAGATATCATTTGTATCAGCTGAGTAAAAACAGACATCAGGGCTCTACATGTTATAAAGTTTGCCGTTAGCATACCGGATAAAGCAGATCTTATCATCATGGCCATTTTATAGGAAGTCGTATCTTCTACTTTCTAGGCTCTGTTTGAGTCAAAGGGGGAAACAACAGCTCACAGAACAGATAAGGTTTGCTCCCTTCGAGGAGCTCGGTTCAGTGGGAGTTACAGACATCCATCAAACATGCAGCTGAGTAATTCCTGATTTCCATAACAGGTGGAAGAAGTGGAGGAAGTGGGGCAGGATAGGGAGAAGGGTCCTGACAAAGGGAACATCCCGAAATCAAATGCAGAGACAGGAGGGAAGAAATCAGGTTTGAGGAATGGAAAGCAGACCAGAGTAACTGGATCAGTGAGAAGAGCCCAGAAAGTTGGCGGGGCCACGGCAGCCTGCCCCTGAGCTTGAAGTGAAGACTTTGGTCTCTTTAAAACCACCAAGGAGAAGTCAGAACTCTCAAGGCTTCCAACAAGAGAAATGGCAGGATCCAGTTTGTATTTAACCACTTCCGCTGGAGAAAGGAAGGCGATTACAAAGGGGTGAGGTGGGAGGGGAAAGCCAGGAAGGGGTAGGTAGAGCACTGCAGCCTAGACTCAGCACCAGCTTGCTTGAGTGGCCCTGGTGCCCATGCCACTGGGCCTGGAAAGAATTGGACGGACGCCAGAGTCATGTGGAAGTCCTATGTGACAGGAGGTGGTGATGGACCTCACGGTAGGAAGAAAGGGAAGAGGGAGGTGCTGAACGATAATGCTCAGGTTTCTACTTCAGTACAAGATGGATGAGAATTCCAACCAAACACTTATGAAAAACAAGGATAAAGTTTTAATACTTTCTCTCTATCCTATTATTAAGATTCATTTGTGGTGAATGATGCTGTATTTGGTGGTTGCAGAGTGATCTTCACATTGTAGCTAGCAAATGCTCATGAAAAGTATCACGGATTCTAAAAGTAAACAGAAAATTATTTTTTATTCAATTAGATGTGGAAAAGGGTGTACTTGTCACTTGGTGTGGAAGAAAGCAGCCAGGGCAAATGCTAATGAAGTGGGATTCACTCCTACTGAGTTTGCTGTAGCCTTATGCCTCTCAGATCCCAGAGAAGGGCACTGCAAGAAACAAACACAGAATGTCTTCCTGTAGGTCTGCCTTTGAGGATTATGCCCACTAGCTCAGTGTCAATTCATGGAAGAAACTTCTCTCCACACTAAGACTCTAGCGGTTGACAGGAACAGAACCAACCAAAGTGGGCATAAGAGAGGAGGAGGACATTATTAAGGGTGGCATGTCTCCTGTTGCCCAGGGGTCGATGTGGTAAAGACTCTTGTCTCCGTGTGTCTACTTCACCCGTACCTATCTGCTTCCTTCCACCCTTGCTATAAACCAGTTTCCTCTGTTTCTCCAACCCCTGGAGCCAGAAATACAACCCTTAGCTCATAAGCTTAAAGCTTGAAGTCACATGCCTTGGTCAAATGACTCACTTGATACAAAGATATTTGGATTTTAGTCGAGGAAAAACATTGATTCTCCTGAATTATACATATACTTTCTATGCCACATGTAACGTTACTGTTAGAGATTACCATGTTTCCTCTGTTCTGACCACTAGAAAGATCAGAGCTTCCAAAGCATATCTTCAGCAAGTATAATGTTCTGTGGTAATGTATTTTTGCATGCTGTCCTAAATCTGTGTCCTTAGTAGTCTCTTGCTATTTCGTGTTCTCTCCCATTTCTTTGTTTAGTCTTATTGTAGTTGTGTATATTCATCTAATGTCTCAAATCCTCTCTAGAAGGTTGCATGAAGAGATGGACAAATAAAGAATTCCGTTTGAAGATAGTAATAGAATTTCCAGGTGCCAAAAGGGTTGAGAACAATTATGGTCTAGAACATAGCAGATATACAACAAAAGCATAACAACCGAGAACACAGTCTTCGTAGAATTCTGTTCCTTTTTTTCAGGCATTGATTTCATGGCTCTATAGTGAACGGAATAGCTGATCTGCATAGTCTAACTAACATGTAGCCACTGATCATCTGTGCTTATTTAAATCCAAATTTACATCAGTTAAAATGATATAAGATTAAAACTCAGTTTCTGATGATCATAAAATGATTTAAATATATCTAATAGCTGTCACACTAGAGCAGATGTTAGAGCATTTTCATCATCACAGAAATTTCTATTGCACAGCATGACATCAGATAGTCTGAAATTTCCTCATTAACAGCTTGAAGTAACTTGTGAATTAAAAGACCCAAACTGACACCTTTTGGTTCTTTCTCAGTCCTATTTCTGGTGCTTTTGTCTTTTTTGTTTGCTTCTGTTCTAGTTTGTAGCTCTCAACACGCATGCTATACTTACTTCATCCCTGAATTCGATAGGAACCTCAAGGTCTTCCCACGGCTGCCCATTTGCTCACTGTGTTTACACTAATCAAGATTCCATTTTCACTCATCACATCAGTGCTCTGGCTAAGCCTACCGTGACTCTTCATATTGCTTCTGAAATTTAGTATCACCTCCGCCTAGGTCTCTTCCTTGGCGGCCTGAATTTCTCTCCTGTTAACTCTCAACACCCTGCTTTTTTGCTTGTGTATCCTCCCGTTTACAAGTTCCATTCCCCTCTGTGTCCCTGGGCCTGGATTGCCTGCCCACTTCCCCTCTGTAACTCCCAAGACCTCAGTGTCCTCTACCTGACTAGACCTCCCCAGGTCCAGTGTCCTGCCTTCAAGATGCTTATCTCCTGCTTCCCTCCAGAATCATTACCTATGATTGCATTACCTGATATAAATCATTCTTGATATCTCCAAATTGAATTGTATTTTGTTTGTTCTCTGGATTCCCCATTGCTCAGTGCCAACCTCACCAGGAAAAGCCACCTCATAAGTGGGCATCAGCTGAATTGCTGAGGTAATATAACCTTTGGACCAAAGTTAGTACCTCTGATTTCTGGTTGTAGCTCTGCTTCTTGCTGTCTGTGTGAGCTTGGACTGCTTCCTTCCCCGTCCAAAATGGTTTCCTTACTCACAGGAGATCATGCTAGTCAGTTGCTGATGGTTCTACCAGCCTAAAATTCAGTACTTTTATTTTTATTTTTTTTAAGATTTTATTTATTTACTTATTTGAAAGAAAGAGAGAGTGAATGAGAGGGATGAGGGAGAAAGAATCTGAAGCAGACTCCACACTGAGCACAACCCGACGTGGGGCTCAGTACCACAACTGTGAGATCATGACCTAAGCCCAAACCAAGAGTCAAATGCTTAACTGACTGAGCCACCCAGGCACCCCTAAAATTCTGTATTTTTATAAAGTTAGTCTTCTGATCTGTTTTTATTCTTGTGTCCCCTTATATATCTTGGGCAGTACCAGCCTTAAGAAATTGCTGATTTTACATCTGATAAATCTGATGGTTGTCATTTGGCATGTGGAACGTTTTGCAACCCTCTACCAAGGCCTCCTGTTACATTGTGCTACATTGGAACAAATCCATCTATCCATCCCTCCAGGGTTGGATTATTCCTGAGCTCAGTGCCAGTGCTCATAATAGAAATGCAGAAGCCAGAAGACACGGTTTTCTCTTTCAAGGAGTTTACAGTCTTATTTGGAAATAGACACACACAAAACTATGACATGATTAACTTATTACAGGCAAATACCTACTATATTTTGTTACAACATAATAGTTTATCATGTTGTTGTTCTTAATTAAAATGGCCGTAATATCTGTCACTAGGACATTAATTTTGAGTAATTCTTTATACCATCTATTTAAGCCATAAAATTCTCCTGGTAGAATTTGGCCTCAGTTTTTAAGGGACTCTGTCCCTCTGAAATTATTGCTGGATACTAAAAGCATGACGCAAAGAAAAGCACTTTGTTGTTTGGGGCCAAAGAATTTGTATTGTATTGAAATATTTACTGCATCAGTGAACACTTGACTCAGTCATGTCCTTGGTAATGGTTTGGATACGTGTAGACATAGGCTGAAAACCCACAAACATTAGAAAAATAACAATATTTGATGATTTATGCTCTCAGAGTACTTACGCTTCAACTTAGCTATTCTTTTGCATTGAATTTTGATCCTCCCAGTAATAGAACTGAAGTTGAGAAAAAAAAAATGAATCTTTCTCCGCTTCAAAGGTATTACTCTACTTAGTATGTCATTTTTATTAAACTAAAAATATAAAAATCCAATTCCAGTCCACATATATACGTATAGGTGGTGTTTAGTTGTGTTCTAGCTGCCGCGTGCACTTACAAGATTGATGTGGCTCACACTGACATTGTGGCATCATTTTCAAATTCAGCTCAGTCTTACACTGTTACCAATTAAAGTGTGAGTGACACTAACTAATTAAATCGAAGAAAAGGGTATTCATAAGTGGATGATGTAAATAGAAAATAAAGTTAGCAATTGACATTATGACCACAGGATTTTTTTTTTTTTTTTTTTTTGAAGAATGAGCTGTGTGTTAAAAGGGTATATTTCAAGACAAGACAAAAAAGCCATTTGATTGACAAACATGATTTGTGGTTCAATTAGCTACCTTTGTGCTTTGCTCACTGAAAGTACACAACATCCTTCAATTTTATCACAAAGCTTCTTTTATCTTAGTGAACTATTAGCTGTGTCAACTAATTGGTCACACCTGAAAAAGCTGAACCCAGTTTTGTGCTTTGGTATGTATTTCCTATATCCAGGGAACCCAAAGCACACTTGCAAGGTGAGATACATAGTCTGAAATGTTGTGACCATTGGCTGTGCAACCCATGAAACAAATAAGGTTACATAAGCCAAACAATGGAAAAGCATACAGGGACCTAGCAATAAGTTCAATGTATTTGAGTCAGTGAATAGAAAAGAGAACTGAAATATGAATAAAAAAGAAGAGGTAGGGAATGGATGCTACCTAAATCTGGTGGGTGATGAAAATCAGTATTGCTACTGAGCTTCCTTGGAATAGTTAGCATCTCAGAAAGTACTGACGGCACAGAGTCATGGTTATTAGGAGTGAAAATGAGACACAATTGTTCCATTAGTCTCTCATTTTTAATGGCTTTTTAGTGCATTCTGAAGCATTCAGAACATCACCTTTATATTTACTATAATGGCCAAGCTTTCCAACCAAACACATTCTAATGGGGAGGGTCAAGGAAGTGCGCTCAGTCCTTTACAATGAAGAACATGCCAGTGGGAATTTAGTTTCAGTTGCTGATGCAAGAAATGCAGACGTGCCATGAGCTGGAACATGTTTGCTATCCTCATCGTACACGTTGAAGGAAATTTGGTGTCTTCTGAAATGAATGACATTGTGCATGAAACTAGTTTGCTTCATATAGACTCCTAGAACTTTAGAGCTGATAGCAACCCTAGAGATTGTTTGACACACCTGGATACTTTGGGGTTTTTTGTGTGTTTGTTTTGTTATTTAAATTCAGTTAATTAACATACAATGTATTATTAGTTTCAGAGGTAGAGGTCAGTAACTCATCAATCTTATATAATATCCAGTGCTCATTACATCACATGCCCTCCTTAATGTCCATCACCCAGTTACCCCATCCCCTAACCCACCTCCCCTCCAGCAACTGTTTGTTTCCTATGACTTAGAGTCTCTATGGTTTGTCTCCCTCTCTGATTTCATCTTGTTTTATTTTTTCCTCTCTTCCCCTATGATCCTCTGTTTTGGATACTTTGTAGGTGAGAAAACTGAGGCACAGAAAGGCTAAGAGTGGCTGTGGTAGAGTGGGGGCAAGACTGGTTTGTACGCACACAGACCTGAGCCTGAATTCCATCTCTTCTGGCTGTGTGACCTCAGACAAGTCACTTCGCTTCTCTGAGCTTTGGCTTCCTGATCTCTAATTGGAAGGCTTCTTCTCTAAGTGGGCCTGAGTTAATTAGATGGTTAATGTGGAATCCTTTTGTTTTTTTGTTTGTTTGTTTTTTAAAGATTTTATTTATTTATTTATTTATTTATTAGAGAGCGAGCGAGAGAGAAACAGCGTGAGAGGGGAGAGGGTCAGAGGGAGAAGCAGGCTCCCCGCTGAGCAGGGAGCCCGATGTGGGGCTCAATCCCAGGACTCCGGGATCATGACCTGAGCCGAAGGCAGTCACTTAACCAACTAAGCCACCCAGGCGCCCCTAGAATCCTATTGTTTTTAACAGCTTTACTGACATAAAAGATGCACATGTTTAAAATGTACCATTTGGTAGGTTTTACATGTGTATACACCACTGAAATCATCACCACAATCAATATAAGTTTTATGCGAGTCTTTGCACATACGTATTTTTTTTCCCGTATAAATACCTAGAAGTGGAATGACTGGATTATATTTTGGAAGTTTCTTTTTAAGAAACTGCCAAAGTATTTACCAAGGAACTTGTACCATTTTAAGTTCATTCCAGAATGTGTGAGAGTTGTAGTTGCTCCAAATCCTCTCCAACACTTGATATAATTAGTCTTTTAAATTTCGATGTTCTACTAAATGGGTAGTGGTAGTTCATTATGGTCTTATATTGCATTTCCCCAATGACTAATGATATTGACCATCTTTTCATATGCTTTTTTGTCATTCTTTTATTTTCTTTGGTGAAGCATCTGTCCAAATCTTTTGCCATTTTTAAAAATGGGGTTGCTTTCATATTATAAAAATTTAGCATAATAATATATAATATATAATATGATAAATTTAATTTATATATTCTAAACAGAAGTATATTATCAGATAAATAATTTGCAAATCTTGTCTTCCTGTCCTGTCTGTGGTTTATCATTTCATTTTCTTAACAGTGCCTTTCAAAGAACAAAGGTTTTTAATTTTGATGAAGTCTGATTTATCAGTTTGTTTTTTTGTGGATCATGCTTTTTATGTGTCATATCTAAGAAATCTTTGCCTAACCAAAATCACAAAGGTTTTCTCGTGTTTTCCTCTAGAAGCTTTGTTTAATGTTTTAGATTTAGGTCTCAATTTATTTTGAGTTATCTTTGGGGCATGGGGCAAGGTCTGAATTTAAGTTCATTTTTTCATATGGATATCCAGTTGTTCAAACACCACTCACAGAAGAGAGTATCCTTTCCCTGCTGAATTAACTTTGCACCTTTGTTGAAAATCAGTTGGCAATATACATAAGGTTTTGTTTTTATGCTCTCCTGTCTCATCAATCTATGTGTCTTATCTATATGCCAGTTGCATACTGTCTTGATTACTGTCACTTTATAATCGTATTGAAATCAGGAAGTCTTTATCCCTGAACTTTTGTCCTTCCTTTCCAAAGTTGTCTTGGCTGTTCTTGGTTTCTGTTGTTGTCTTCTGACTCCAGGTCTAAAGTGAGGATGCTGGGACTGATCCCTAGCCCAGTGCTAAACTAACCTCACTGTCCCACAGGACCCAGCCAGCTCAGGAAAGAAAGAAAGAGAGAAAGAGAGAGAAGGGGAAAGGGAAAGGAAAAGAAAAAGAAAAAGAAAAAGCAGCTCTTTGGTCTTGCACATGAAAAGGATTTCTAAAGAAAGAATAATTTGGACAACAGTAAGCAATAAAAGTTAAAAGCCGACAGGAAGTTTTCTTTAATGGAATGTTTAGTTTAACTGATTTGCATGAGCTATGATTTCTGAGTAAAAGCCATTAGCTTTTTAGCCACTTTGCCTTTAATCAGTCTCATTGTTGTTTATCACTTCGATTCCTTCATTTATCAGTTTCACCCCAGCTGATTATTCATTTTCAACTGCCGATGAGTCCCTTCCTGAGGTCCCATTTCAATGGCCTCAGCATTTTGTCTAACAATACATGGCCTCCACCTATTGGCAACAGAGGGCAATATCTCCAAGCCTGCTGGCCTCGGAGGAGAAAGTCTGTTTCCCATTCACCTGCTTTCTGAGCTATTTTCTGTGAACAGGTCACCCTGAAGATAGCCAACAAGACCCCTAAATCCTGATTAATAGAATGTTAAATGATAAAATTCTGAATAATAGAAATATTGTTTTACTTCCAGTGGCTTCACTCTGAATTTTTATGCATAGTGTTTGTCTAGTGTCCATTTTTGCAATGAGTTTCATAATGAAAGCAATAACATACTTTGATTATTATCATTATAATAGCGACCACTTACATATTGCTTGTCATAGATGAGCCACTACTTTTAATACATGTTAAATAAAAATGCTACCAGTAACTCACTCTCTAGGATGTCAGGAATGTAATCTAGACTTTTTCGCTTAATGGGGATATAGGTGCATGATCCTTCCATACTCTCATCCAGTCCCCTTTGTGGTACAGTTATCAGGTCTTTCCAACATGACAATTTCAGCGCTGAGTGATGATAATTACTGTCATATGAAAGGTCACCAGGAAGAATGGCAGAGATACCAAAGAATTTTCTTTTTTTTCCTCGCTATCTTTTCTGCCTCGGTCCCTTCTCCTTTAAAGGAGTCCTGCTCATGTTACCCAGTGCAATATTTTGAGAAGAAAGTGTTGCACATAAGGGTTGTTGCAGAGGGCATAGATGATGAAAATAATATAAAGTCCTCCCATCATCTAAGTGCCCCAGAGACAAGGAAGTGGGCATTCTTGTGGCCACTGTATCCCTGGCCCCTTGAGAAAATCCTCCCACCCTGGTGGTGCTCAATACTATCATTGAGTAAACAACAACAACAACAACAAAAACATTTAAGCCAGGTAAAGTGATCAATAAAATACTTACCTGTTTGGGACTTCATTACTCAATCCCCACCCAAAAGAAAAAAGAAAGAATTTTCACTGTTAACTGTTTGGCAGGGACACACTGGTGACCTTTCTCCCCCAGGGCAGCGTTCCCAAGTTAGAACCGAGAAGGTGAGACAATTCTCAACATTGTGTGGAGCGACAGGTCCATCATTTTCACAAGATTCTCACTAAAAGAATCTGTGACACACCAGAGAAGCTAAACATCGGGATCTAACGTCAAGACAGTTGTAATTTTATTTAAAATGAGAATTTGAGAGTCTCTAATAGGTGAACCAGATGTAAGGAACGTTCTGAAATTCTTTAGCACAATATTTGTCATGTTTGCCCCAAAGGTGAGTGGAGCCAGAAGGAAAGGAAAGAAAAGGAATCTGGGCGGGTCACCAGCACCTGCGGTCACTGTGGTCTTGAGGTGGGAGGGCAGGGCTAGAATCCCCAGCTCACAAGGACACTCCAGTCTCTCCATCTACCAAGGACACCCCTCCCCAGCTGCCCTCTGTGTCAGAACTTGCCCCCTCCCTCCCTCCCTCCCTCTGCACAGGTCACAGGCCCAGGGATAGGGCAGGGGTTCTTTAAGTAAGCACACTATTTTCTCTTCTAGGTCACTACTGCCCTCCTCAGCCCCAAACTCCTCTGAGGGTCGTATCATTGGTCTTAGCCACCTCCGCTCCCTCCTCCGTGGTCATTGGGTCCACGGGTCGTTCCTGCTCAGTCACGGAAGCTTCTTCTTCTCCCCAAACTCCGCCCTCACTCCTGGTGAGCAGTCTCACTGGACATGAGCCCCTCCCTGCACCGTCCCTGGGACAGAGCCCAGGCTGCTGGCCAGAGCTGGGCTTACTACACATCCAGGCACACCCGGCTACTTGAAGTTCCTTGTCAAATGAGCACCGGGTGCCACCTGATGGTCCCGTGGCTCTTCTCTAGTGGCCCTGTGTCCCATGCTCCTCTGTGGCCCTTCATACCTTGATCTCTGCCCTCCCATCTCTGGTCATCCTCCCTCCCTTCCTTACCGGATGACCACACTGCATACATATTTATTCTTCCATTGTAAAAAGTGGAAGCCACTGGAAGGGAGCTTTCTTATTGCCTCACAACTGAATCTACAGCCTACTTGACAATTGTCTCCACTGGGGGCCACTTTCCTCCCGTTACCAAGAAAGAACTGTTCTGCTCCAAGTGGAGACCAGCCCCTCCCCCGGGCTCCGATCTTGTGCCCACTTGCCTGCCTTGGGGCTCTGAATTTTTAGTCACCTGCTCTCTCTCCTTCCTCAGCTCTCCTTCCCTGTTGAGGCTCTTGCTCTCTTTCTTCCATGCGCAATAAATGAACAAACACCAAACAACCCAAAACAAAAGCCCACCCATGAACCGCTCCTGCCCCTCCAATTTCTAGTCAGTTTCTTCACACCTCTTCCCAGCAGACCTTCTTGTGAGTGTGGTCACCAGATGCTGCTTTCATTTCTTTACCTCCCGTTTCTTCTTTGATCCCAATCTGGCTTTGGGACCCTCCATTCCACTGGAATGTTCTGCTAAATAAAGTAAACTAATCCATAAAGAGAGTCCTATTTAATGAGCGGTCCTATGTGCTTCTCCGTATTTCTCCTCCCTTGACGACAGCTCCCCCTCTGCCTGATTTCCCGTCTCCCGAGGCTACTGCCCATCAGCAGCCACCTTAAATGCCATTTATGTGCCCATGACTCCTGAATTTGTATCTCAGCCCAGGACTCCCTCAGAACTGCAGCATTTCATGTCAAGTGGGCTCCTTGAAAACCACTCAGATTCCCCAAGGCATCAAAAGCATCTCAGACTTTGCTTGTCTCAAAATCAGTCCTGCTTCCAACCCCACCCGTGCACCCACCCACCCGCCAGGCCCGCCCCTCTGTTGCTGCCCCACAGGGTCAGCGTTACCCAGTCGTGCTCACACCAGAAATCTCAGCACCATGCCTGTGCCTCCCTTTCTGGGGCCCCTGAGAAGCCGTCACCACTCCCAGTTGATTCCCACCCCCAAAGGATCTCCAAAATTTCCCTTCCCTCCACCTCCAGGCCACCATCCTAGTCCAAGGCTCTACCATCTGTTTCTTCAACTACTGTAATAATCTAACCGCTTTCTCCACGTCTCCCTCGGGTACCTTACAACCCAGTTGCCACATGTGAGGGAGAATGGTGGTTTTCAAATGTGGATTTTATCATATCCCTGTCTCTAGTGCTTCCTGTTTCATTCAGGAAAAAAAGTACAAATTCTTCTTAATGTTCTACAAAGACCTGAAAGTTCCTTTCCTATCTCTTCTCTCTTTACTTGCCCTTCCAGTCATACTGGCCTCCTTTTTTTTTTGAAGATTTTATTTATTTATTTGAGAGAGAGAGAGCAAGCATGAACAGGGGGAGAGGCAGAGGGAGCGAGAAAGGGAGAAGCAGACTCTCCACTGAGCAGGGAGTCCAACCTGGAGCTCAATCCCAGGCCCCTGGGATCATGACCTGAGCCGAAGGCAGATGCTTAACTGACCGAGCCCCCTGATCCTCAAGCTAGCTAAGAGATCTTCCAATTCAGGGCCTTTGCACGTGCTCTTCCCACCCAGCCCCTGCCCTGCCCCAGCCCCTGCAGTGTGCGTACCTCTTTCTCAGGCTCAGCTTCAAGAGTCTCCCTTAAACCATGTAACCAATAAGCCAGGCACCTGGCCACAGTTCCCTCTTCACTCTGCTGTATGCTCTTTGTAATAATTTGTAATTATTTATTCATTTGTTAGTTTATTTGATGTCACCTCTTAAAAGGCCGGAACAATGTCATCTTGCTCACAATTGAACTCTCGGTGCTTGTCACTGTCTGTAGGCACATGGTAGGGGCGCAATAAATACCAGTTGGATTATTTAATACAAACAAATACCGTAATCTGGACTTTAAGACTTGGGCTGCCATAATTCTTAACTTATTTTAGATCGTGTAATTTGGTTTATGTTCTCACACACTTTTAAAAGCATCCACATATCTTAAAACTTAAATATCAGCATGAAATTTACAGGTAATCATAAATTTGTAATGTAGTACAGATTTAGTGCTAGATAACAAACCAAGCTATTATTTGAATTTCAAAAATGGGAAGGCTTTAATATTTGATAGGCCCTGAGTGTACCAGGGTATTCAGCTGGCTAATAGAATTATGATTGATCTGAAATGTGAGGAGAGCATCTTTCTGTCTCTCCCCGTGGAGGAAATCAAACAGAGAAGAGGTCTTACCTAAAGGGAGATTTACTCATCTTGTCCTTGTAGGTATTAACCGAGAACAGGAGAATTTTTCAATTTGAGCACGAAAAGAGACTTCCATAAATGACATTTATTTTAAAACTACTTGTTTTGCATTTTGCAAATTGGTTCTATTGAACCTTCTTCTTTTTACACATTTCACCAATATGTATTATTTGTGATATTGGTAGTTCATCAGAGTGAAATGAAAAATAACATATATGGTGTTTAGGGAGATCCACGATTAACGTTAAACCAGATGTGCCAAACAAAGAGCAGCAATTTCAAATAAAAGCTCATCTGAATTTTGTACCTTTTCACTCTTTTCCATATCCCTGTTTCTCTGACTGGTGAAGCACAATTGCATCCCCTTTTGAATGACTACCTCTAACATAATTACATATTTGGTGTACCTAGATCTTAACCTTCTTGCGTTATGATGGTCAAACCAGACCTATTGACTCATCCATTCAGTCAATTCAAAGGACAGAATTTTCAATACTGACTTTTAAAATATTAACTCACTTATGGATTTGGCAGGGAGAAAAAAAGAAGGCCTTGATGCCTCATTTGTAGCCATTTGAAATCACCAGGCCTTCCAACTTATTAGTTTCAACAATTATTCAGAAATAGAAGTCAATTAGAAGTTCCAATAGAAAGCATGAAAAGAAATTTCCCTGGGGAATAAATGTGTTACTTGGCGGTGTTGCTAAGTCAATTAAATTACAGCCCATATTTTGCCAAGATGTAAAAACTCAACATGTTCGTGTAATAAGAAAAAAGAATGGGCTTCCAGGCCTTATAAGTCAGAAGGCCAAACAATTTTGTCCTAATTAAATATATATGTGTATAACTTATACTCATGCTATTTTAATTAATGTCCTATTAATTTAAAATATGTCAGTCAAATTATATTGCTTCAACCAAACTATCCCTGTATTTATAGAAAAGAATTAGATATTATATCAAAGGCAGTGCAAACACAAAAGAATATAAATTCAGCATTCAGTATAAATATGTGAAAAGAGTGGACTTTTTAAAAAAAATCAGTTGTGGGTGCCTGGGTGGCTCAGTCGGTGAAGCATCTGCCTTCAGCTTGGGTCGTGATCCCGGGGTCCTGGGATCAAGTCTCGCGTGGGTCTCCTTGTTCACCGGGGAACCTGCTTCTCCCTCTCCCACTCCCTGCTTTTGTTCCTGCTCTCGCTATCTCTCTCTCAAACAAATAAATAAAATCTTTTTAAAACATTTTTAAAAATAAAAAATTTAAAAATCAGTTGAGTTCATCACTGTTTTGATTTTCAAAGTGTTCTAGTTGTCACGTCCTACAGGCCAGACATGAAGGAGTAGGAAGGGGTGAACAGTAGAGAAGAGGGAACCATGGAGTAGGATGAGAATTTCTAGATGTAACTATACAAGTTATTCGAGTGGGGAGGAGGGACTAGATCTGAACCTGTAGGCCTTACCTGTCCCCTCCACAACCACCACCCTAATCCACATAGCTGCTCCCCAGTGTAGACTCTTCCAGAGTGCCACAAGGAAGGGATGGTCTTTGTTTTTTCTTTTTCCCTCATGATGATAAGAGGTGCAGCTCAAGGAGGGCAGCAAAGCCCAGGACCCTTGACAGAATTCAATTGCTAGAAATGAAGACTTGGTGAAAATTTTAATGCATTAAAAAACTTACTAGGAATCACCTCTTCTACTTAGAAATCCAGCTTGCAAATAAGTACTTTCCTTCTTCCTTGAAAGCACTAAAACGATGTCTAATGTAACATGTACGAGCGGCGTATAGTTACGCATTTATAGATACATGTGCATGCGTTTGTGCATACATCCTGGGCGCTTGCCGGTTGCTGTGTGGTTTACTGAGATAGATGGCTCCTGGCTTCACGGATTCCACAGTTGTCAGAAACAAGCTGTGCCCCTCGGGGGGCGGGTGGGTCCAGCGGCATTAACATGAGCAGGTGGACCCTGCTGGGTTAGCAAGACATCATCAAGGTTCACAGCCAGCCAGCTCCCTGGTCCGAAACCCCTGCTGTAAGAGTCACCTGCTGAACAGGTGTGCGGCATCTCTCCCGTCCGTCTTGCCAGACCCTCTGTCTCTGTCCACCAGTGCAAATGTCTCCTGGCTGCCTCGGGGTGCTTTATCTGCTCCGTTCTTTCCGCTCATCCTTTCATGCATGCAGGCATCCCATCCGCAGCAGGGAAGGCCACAGAGAGCCTTCACTTTAAGCTCGGCACTAAAAGGCACTTCAGCAGAGCAACTAACTGTCCCCTGCTTGTCTACTGAAATGTTAGAAAGGAGGCTTTCAACTCTCAAGAATGGGAGCACAAGGGGAATTCTTTTCGAGGTGAGGCACCACAAGGAAGCAGTGGATCTGGCTCTCCACACACTCAGCAGCATTGCCTTCCCAGCAAACCCCTTTTTGTCTTTTGCCTCATTAAAAGAGTCCACAGGAGAGAAGTGACTCTTAATGACTGCCCCTCTCCAGTGGTCCCACAAGCGCCGGGCCCGGGCTGGGACGCATCAGCCGCTGTGCTTCTCCCTCCGCGGGCTGGTGCCGGGGCATCTGCAGAAAGATGAGCTGTTTTCCTGAGCGCGGATCAAAGCAGGAATACAGATGTTATGCCAGGATTTTCTTTAGATTACCTTTATGTCCTGTACTCTGGGAGCAGAGGAAAGTTTATAGTCTGAAGTTTCATTTTTATGTACACATTCGTAGTACGTAGACAAAGAGATGTAAGGGAGTGATTCAGATTTGGCAAAAAGTAAAGAAAAGCAAGGCATATCTCCTCCCTCAACTGATCGGTTTTTATATTCACCGACACATTTGAATTAATATATTGTGCCCACCACCAAATATCTGAAATGTCTCTCTCTGTGCATGCATGGGTTGTAGATGCTTCCTCAAAACCTGGACAAACATCTGTCATGATGTCCCAGTTCTGTTGTACAAGACGATCCACGAAGTGTTTGCTGAGGTCTGAGCGAAGCTCTGCACCTTATCCTCCTTAATGCTGATTCTACCGGCACGGTTGTGGTCTCAGAGCTATGTAATGCACCTGAATAAAATGCCTCTCACAGACAAGAACAGTGAATCCCAGAAATAAATCCACATAATCCACTTCATTCAGGTTACATTCCTTCCGTATATTAGTTAAGAATCATTGTGTTCAGCACCTCCACGAAAACCAGGAAATGCACATTAAGATACGTTTTTCTTAACTACATGCTCACAATAGTCATTGGAGAATTCCACCAAATTCCATTAAATTCTGGTACTCTGCTCAGTAAATAGCCATGAAAACACCATGGTACTTAGAGCAAATCCTCAATCCCCTGCTAACACCTTCTATTACAACCGTCTAATTACCACGTTTTGCAGGAACCTTGTGGGACTTCCACAGGTAATTAGGACTCCAGAGCTTTGGTGCAGTAATCCAGTAAGGACCTCTTCACTAGAAAGGATTATGCGCTACTAATATTGTTGTGCCCACGTGTTTTCTGCAGTTAATTGTTTCAATTAATATTTGGCTGCATTACAGCATCTCTTGTAGTTTCATGCACGTGACACTTCATGAGTCGACTCGGAAGTGAACACATCACCTTCATGTGATCCCCCACATCCATCCATCTCTCCCTTCCTCTTTCTCTCTCTGTCTCTCTGTCTCTCTCTCCCTCCAACTTTTTTTCAGTAATCAATATCCTGAGGAGAAAAAACAACCTCCTATCACTTCAATTACATTCTCTTTTTGTGCATTACCATTTCTCTGTAGTTTCTCTTGAGGCAGCAGGTGGACATCTAAACTGGTTATAACTTCCATCGTGTCTGTTAAAGAAATCCTAAAAGAGAAAAGTGGGAATTCGTGGCAGTTTCTTCTTGCCACGGTTTTTCTTCCCTCTTCCAAGTAGCGTGCACTTACAGGAAAGGAACTTTTTTTTTTTTTTAAACTTGAATCATCAGAGTCCAGCATGCAGTGCGAGCTCAGTAAGTGGCCACTCAGTAGACGTTTGTATTCTGCCAGTGCTTTATATGGAAAGCCCTCAGCAAATGTGTGATGAGCGCTTCCAAATCAATGGCAAATGTCTCTATGATAATATAATGAATGGACACCTCAACATAAAATTGAAAGGTTAGAGTCATAATTATATGTACAGGTAAGATCTTTGTCAAGGTAGTCACCTGTATCAGCTTCATTTTACACACACACACACACACACACACACACGTGCAAATTCCTTTCCCCCAAACGTGACAGCTCTCTTAGATCACTTGGCTCTCTTGGCTCTCCCTTCCGGTCTTCCTGCCCTCTCCTTGTCTTTTCTCCGTGTGGGTGTTTGAGCATTAAGCTTAGGGAGAATCTGGACATAGACCCAGTCAGTTATCACCTCGTTATAAAGTAATGACTTGCCTTTTTGCCCAAAGTCTCTTTCTGCCCCCATAGCTAGGTTTCACAGAAGTCACCCAGGACGATGGTGAATGGGCAGTTCTACTCTTGGAGAACCCCTACAAAAGCTCCCCATCGTAGCTCAGAGGTGCAGCACAGGGAAAGGATGCTGGGTTTTGCTGGCAAGGAGACTTGTATTTGAACACCAGTACCACTTTAGGACATGTCTTGGCCTCTGAATCCATGATTTCACCATTAAATTGAGGATGATGATTCCTACTTCACAGAGAGAATTGAGATATCCAGGGAGATGTGCCTGGATCTTCGTAGGTTCTTAATGAACGCCAAGTTTCTCTGTGCATTTCCACCCAGTAATGCCTTGTCCTTCGGCGAGTCAGGGCCCTTCTGATGAAAACCTCTTTCATCCTGGAAGAGACCCCCACAGGGAGGTGTCCCCATGGATCCCTGAGGCTCAGCTTGCGGCTAGAGCAGGGGCTATTGTTCACCTTGCTCACAGGCACAGACAGGGAGGTTTGCAAAATGTCTACCGTCAGCTTAATCATATTACAGTCCTAATTGAATGCACACCAGGCTGCCACAATCATGCTTTATGTTTGATTGACTGGAAAATAATGATCACTTGCTCTTCCCATCAGGCTTGTGTAGGGACATGAGATATTCGTTCACCCTTGAGCCCGCCTGCACCCCTCCTCTTGCCATCCCCTCTTTCCTGGAAGGTCCGTTCCCTCACAGACCGGTCCCACATCACAGCCTTTGAGGAGTGCGTCAACTGCATGCCGCCTTTGCTCCATCCTGGATTACTGGATCCAGGATTTGCCCAGGCCGGGCTCTCCACCTGTTGTCCTCAGGAGAATCCCCTCATTTTCCCTCCATCTTCATTTTACTAGCAATCCTAGACCTTTCCTCATCTGTGACACGTTTCTACATCCATGCACGGACAACACATATGTTGGCTTTCTGTGATTTTATTGGCATGACTTACAGAGAAGAAGAGTAGATGGTTGTTACACTGCAGAATTAAGACTACTACTTCATCTAAAACCAAGGCCCTAGAAGAGACAATCTGGCAAACTTACCAGAACAGAAAACTGTGATTGAACAGTTTTATGACCTTCAAGAGGAAAGTTTTTCTTTGTATTATCCTTTATCCAGAACTCACTGGCACCACATAGAAATCATTTGCTTAGAAGTTGTTAATATTATAAAATCAAGAATAGTATGAAATCACTTTGCAGTACTAATGAATCGACACCACATTTCTCTGTCAAAATCGTTGTTTATTTTTCCAAGGGAAGCAGTTTAAATCATCTTAGTGCCTGTTTGTCATGTCATCAAGCTTTTTAAAATAAAGATTATAATATTTATACTGAAAAACAATTAAAAATAATGTGTCAGCATAATAGTAAACAGAGACTCTCGCAAATTAATTAATTGTTTTCTTAACTGGTGAACTAAGAAAATATGAATAAAGTAATAAAAAAAATTGAGATTTAGATTTTTTTTCCATTTACTTTGGACTCCAAGTCATGAAAAACTTTATTCCAGTTTGCATCTCAGAAAGCTTTGTGCCGTGTTCAGAAGCAGGTAGTCAGTCGCTGTGATGTGGGGACCAGGGGACAGGCATTCAGAGATATTTCTTCAGCCAGGACTTGATATCTCTCTCTCTCTCTCTCTCATTTTATTTTATTACTCAGAAGACCAACATATTTCCACCCTGGTGCTATTTACTGAACTCATCTTGTGAAGCAGCTCACCCCCCAACTCTTTTTTTTTTAAGCTGTGGTCACTTCTAATCTGACTCCTGTGAAAACAGAATGAAATTATAGCAGCAAACTTACATAGGAAAATAGACACCACCTGATCGGTACTGAACCCCTTTTGGTACCCCAGCACGAGCAAGCCAGCCCCAGCTCCCTCGCCAGGGCAGTGTGAACCCCATATGTCGAGGCAGCAGCGAACCGTGCCTTCCCTGGTCTTTGCCCTGCTTCGTACACTTGGGCATCAAGCTGCCCATTGCTCCTGATCACCTGCCACTTACATCCTCAAACTCCTCTGGTCATGTTTTTCCTGCTGCCTTTAAAGGTAGACAGGTCTGCAAATCTAGTGTCCTCAGTGGTCATCTGGGGGATGCATGGGCTGCCCAAAAGGCAGTCACATTCCAACTGGGAAAGAGGTGTCTGTCCTCAGTGCAGGTCACTGCCTGGCCCTTTGTGCCATATCAGGGAGCCTCACAGTTTCACCCATCCTTTCTTCTTGTACCCCACCCTATCCCTGGTCAGGTCAGCATGCTCTGAACAGACTCCCTTTCTGCGACGCTACTCCTCGGTTCCCTGTTAGAGAATGCTTCTGGCCTTGCTCAGAACTGTTTATCATTTCAGGACCCTGGGAAGCCTACCACTTCCAGAAGCCTGCCCTGACTACCTTCCCATGCTGAGGGTCCCCTCTCTTAACCCCTGTCCTGTGCACATTCATTTCATTCTTTCGTGTCTCCCTGATTAAACCATCAATTCCTTTCAGGGAAGAAGCAGAACTCATATAATTCCTGTATTATACATAATATCTTTTCATGGTTCTCTGTGCATTAAAAGTGGAGCTCTGGATTCAGACTATGTTCAAATATCACACAACTGTGATTCCACAGCTGTATGAGATTAGGCATCCTCCTTAATCCTTCTGTGCCTCAGTTTTCTTACCTGTCAAGTGGGCATAAGAGTAATGCCCACCTGCTAGGGCTAATTGAGATGATATAAGGTGCTGAACGTCGGGTCTGACATACGTTCAGCTCTCAGCAGACGTGGGGTGCTTCTGTAATTATCCCCAGCATTGTAATGGAAAGAGTGATTCCAAATGCCTTGACTTAGCTTTTGTTAAAACCTGAGCTAGAATTGCCTGCAGAAGGAACCTTTTCAGACTTATATTTAGTCATTTGCCAAACCTTTACAGAACACACCTGCCCATACACGTCTTGAAACTCGGAGCATCAGGATGGTGATGGAAAGACCAGGATTAAATGCTCTTTGGGGAATTTTCCCACTGTGTGGCTTTGGCCGTGAGAACCAACCTCTTGGTCATCATTCCATAATAGGAGGAACCCTAATCTTATTCCTAATTCACTGATACATCTCTGGAGAATGAGAATTAAAAGGATGGTGTGCGAAGCTGGCGTCAGATGTCCTGTAGTCGGCACTTACTAAGTGGTGGTTTCTGTTAATGAAATGGACCTGTTGCTTCTCTGTGCTTATCTAATATTGCCTCTCACTTTATTGTTTTTTAAAACCTTGCAGTAATTCACAGCATGGTTCAGTTCAGGACAAGCATTTGGATGCTGCCATTCACTTATTTGCCCCAGGTGTGGCTATTTGGAGACTTTAGAGGGGGATCTGAATGCTCCAGATACAAAATGATATCTAGGAGTATCACAACTTAAGGCTTATTAAAAAAGAGGTAATTTTAAAAATAAAATTAGCTGAGTTCTTGAATGAATATTTAGAGTGATTTTCAAAAAGCAAACCAACATACATACAAACGAAAAACAGCCTGTGGCTATACTTGCTTCGGAACTCTGAAACAGAGACGCATATACGAAAGTGGGTGTGCGGGGGAGAACGGGAGGGGGAGAAGGCTTCTCAGGGCCTTGGGTCCCATGTGTCCTGTTCCAGACCTCTGGGGTCAGGAGCCAAACCTCAGGGCTCCGTGGAACACAGTTTGGTAACCGCTTGTTCATAGCAGAGCTACAGCGATGAGAAATACATGCATGTAAGTATCATATTTGTTTACTCGAGGGCACATCTTCAGTAGGATTTATCAGACTTCTCAATGCTTTGCTAGAATTGTGGCCCAGAACGTATTCTGGTCAGGATCGTATTGTTGGTTAGACTCACTAACAGGTGCAGTTAAGCCGATTTGACCATCAACACTGTTTACCTCTCAGGAGTCAAACACCAGAAAGTGAAGAGCCAAACTTGGCCCCATGGAAAGCTCTGCCTCCCACACGGCGGAGCCCCTTCCACCAGCCTTCATCCCGTGTTGGTGCTTGTTCAGCAAATGCTCCCCCCCCGGGCCGTGTCCTAGGGCTTGGGACAAACAAGGGGCCCAGCGCCCTGCCTCTGGTGGAGGCGGGGGAGGGGCAGGTCTCCCTTGCATGTCACTCATGGTGGTCATTATTCTGGGGTGAGAAAGAAAACGATACAGCAGAGCGAGGAGGGGCTGTGAGGGCCACAGCAGAGAAGCAGGCAGAATATTCCCCTCTCTGAAACATTCGTACCAAATCTCACCTGTGAAGAAAGTATGCATTTAAACCAATATGCTGTAACTTATTTTTAAAAAGCTCATTTTATGAAGGAAGCAGGGAGGGACTCCTATGCTCCAGATGCGTCTTAGAGAGGCTTATGCTAGGAGGCAGCCAAGTCTCAGAACCAGGACTGATTTTAAACCCTGACTCCTCTTACAGCGTCCGTGCCCTTATAAAAGGGCCATCAGCCACAGGACCCGCAGACCCTCTGTTGGCATCTGCAGCTGTAGCTCACAGCATTTGTCTCTTCCTCCACTCACCACCTCCCCCAGGGTTTGTGGGCAGTAAACGGCCACCTGTGGAGTCCCTGGCACAATGCCAAGGCTCAGTAAGCCTACCTTTCTTTATCTCTCAGTTTTAGGTGTCTCATCAGCAATGTGAAGGGAAAGAACAAGTTGATAACTTTGGACCCTTTGAGCTTGGACTTTCCTCAAATCTGTGAGAGTTTCGCTAAGGAACGGTGCCCACTTGCTTTTCAAGTTGAGTTTGTGAGGGCCTTGGACATAGTTCAAGGGCACACATGAAGATTATATTGTTTTAAAGGCACCATATTCAGTATACCAGATAACACAAAATAGAGAATTATTTGGGGGCACCTGGGTGGCTCAGTCGGTTAAGTGGCTGCCTTCAGCTCAGGTCATGTTCCCAGGGTCCTGGGATCCAGTCCTGCATCGGGCTCCCTGTCTCTGCCTCTCTCTTTCCATCTCTCATGAATAAATAAATAAAATCTTTAAAAATATACATAGAATTATTTGGGATGGTGTGAGTAATGCTCTTCCCAAGGCAAAGAGGTTGAACTAGAAATGCCATCTGTGCACTCCATGGCAAGAGCATCCCAGAACGTTTTCAACCATCAGGGTGGTTCCCGCTGCCCCGGCCTCGTGCCCGGAGCTGGTATTGGAACAAGCCGTCCTCCCAGCTCTGCGGGGATCGTGCAGCCTCACCGGTGAGAGCACCGGTTTGCCTCTGGAAAGACAGGAGCCCCACGCGATGCTGTCAGGCACACCAACACTGTCTCCAGATTGATTTTCCACAAGACGATTTGATCCTCTGGTTCCTGTCCCGTCTAGGGCAGCCACCCGCAGCCTCTGTGTCAGCTCCTGTTAGCTTGCTTACTCTGCCTCTGAGATTTTTCATTTCAGAGGTCTTGTTACCTTTGGAGATGGTCCCTATTCCCAGACTTGGTTTCTGAGGGTTTTTAATCAGGTCCTCAGAGTGACAATTAGATGTCATGACCACTGAATAAATCCACTGAATTACCTTACATGAATACAAGCTGTTGGAGAAATTCTCTAATTATGTGACAAATGCTTTTAAACTTCTGGGAGTAGACAAAGTCTCCTGAATGATCTCAAGGATAATATCAAGTTCAGGATCAGGCACGGACCCTGGAGAATGGGCTAACTTAAGAATGAAAATATGTGGCTGTGGACACACTAGCAAATGGATTTGGGTAAATTCCAGACTTATAGGGCGGTTATCAATTATTTGCAGATTTACCCAGTTATTCATAAACTGGGCTCACCAGTATTTTAAAGCCCTTGAACTATCAATTCAATGGAGATGGTGAGACAGTTTTGTGCATATGGAAATGCCACCTGTTCCTTGGCGATCCGAATGCAGTCTGCCTTGTCTGTTTCTCCATCCCACGAGCCTATCATCTGCTTTTTTCATAGACTTTCTGCTTTACTGTTTCACTGCAAGTTTATCACACCTGCTGATAAATTCTTCTTTAATGATCAACAGGTCAAAGGTCTCGTGATCCTCTGTATTTAGTTGGCTGCAGAGCTCAGGCCCACTAACGGTTCTACACATTGTCCTTCCACAAAGCTGCCTGCCCGAGTGCCAGTGTTTGTTATAGTTGTACAACCTACAGCTGATCCAACCACCCACACAGTTTCTAAAATGTGTTCACTGATACTGGAAACAGCCTTTCAGAGTGACCAGTCAGGAAATCACTACTGAAGCAGGCACCTGCAGTGTGGGCCGGAGGGCTTCCCTGTGTGGACCAGGCGGTCAGAGACTGCCCAGGGTAAACTGAGGCAGAGAAGCCACAGGTCGGAGTCCTGTTCAAGGAAAACTGAGTAGGGCAGGTGGTAGTGATGAACTGTGCAGAGGAGCTCTGGTCTCAGGAAGTGGAAGGGCTGGGCTCATATGGACACTGTTGATACAGAACAGGACTACCAGCAACAGCAGCTCCCTCCAGTTCAGAGGAGTAGTATGTGTCCTAATAGCTCCAGCTCTGGGATCCGTGAAGACAATCATGGGCATCCAGGTGCTACTTTCAGTATTTCAAAAGAGCTTAAAGGAAAGTGTTCATTTTCCTTTAGAGGGCTGCATGGGTTAAGTGAAATGTCAGGTTGCTTTGGGCAGAAATTATATCAACTCATCTTGATGTGTTGTTAACTCAGGCTGACCTGAAGTCCTCACTAACAGCTCCATGTGTCTTTGACTTAGAAAAGGAGAGAAAGAAAGAGAAAGAGAAAAAGAAAAAGAGAAGGAGAAAGAAAAAAAAGAAAAGAAAGAAAGAAAGAAAAAGAAAGAGAGAAAAGTACTTAAATCCTGTTTATTTGGCAGACAGACATCTTTCAAATACAAGAGTTTGGAAAAGTAGTAGAAGGGAATCTGGATTGTGAGAAACTAAACAACCAGTGTAGACTTTCTTCCAGATTCAGTTATATACAGCACTGTTACACTTACATCTGGTTAATTTCTATGATTCAAATAAAAATTGCAAATTTTTATGAATGGAAGGAACTTCAAAAATAGTGCACCCCCTTTATTCACAACTGAAGAAGTTCAGACCCAGCGAGGTCAAAGGAGTTAAATCACATAGTAGGTACCAGCCCATCCGTGTCTCCTGATTTCCAGTGAGCACTTTTACCTTAACCCAGACCTTCTTATCTGGCACTCCTGTCTATTTCCCACAGTTTTCCTTACATTTTTTTCCCTCTTCTCTAATACTATAGTTGACTTACTAGATTCCCTAGTCTAGATACTTGGCAAGATTGACCTTAGGCAGATTGCAGCCAATAAGATATTGATGTGGGTCAGCACCCAGATTTTATTTTATATCCAACTGGGTGGTTGCAGATAAAGCTAGCCTGCCTGCTGGGACAGCCCATCTGCAAGTCTAAGATGGATATGAAACCCCATAAATGGTAAATGCAGTTCTCACAGGGACTGTGCTCCAGGGCACAGCCTCAGTGTCTACAACCTCACGCACGAGTTCTCCATCAGCTCTGCTCGGCACTGGGTCCAAAGCCCACATTCTTACAGAATCTCCATGTGTGTGACAGCTGGTGGCACTAGGAGCAAGTGGTCCCTGGTGCTTTGATTTTTCAGAGAGACACTTTATTTACCCTTTGCTGTGTTACATTAAGGATAGTAAAACCGTGTTTTCTCCCTTCAGTATTAGGTCCATTTCAGTGAATTTTCAGGTTTATGAAAGCTAACCCCCTTTATTACCACTAAGATAAAGGTCATAACATATGAGTGAAGAATATGGAGAGCAGAAATGCAGATTGTAAAGAGGCAGTAAGCATGCCTGGCCTTTCTTAGCAGCCAACGTGATAATCATCTATTTGCTTTCATATGCCATAAAATGATAAAGGTTCATTTTCCCCAAATTAAATTCCTGAGAAAGATACTCCCTTGGTACTGTTATTCCATCTTGATAGGTGAAGCTTTGGTGTTACTTTTCAGAGAAATAAAGACTTCTATTCTTTAAATAATAAAATCTAAGAAGGGGACTCGGCTGCATTTGAAGAAAAATCTGCTTCCTAATCTCACTTTTGAACTCACTCTTGAACAGGAGTCAAATCTCACATCTGCTACTCTTGATGTTGAAGTCTTATCAAAGAAGGCAGGCCAGATTTATATAGGAGAGCTTGTTAAATATATTTTTTTCAAAGACATTATTTATTTTAGAGGCATGCAAATATGGTTTTTCCAACCTATAAAAGTAACTTAATGCGTTACATTTAATATGTAATATATCAGATGTAAAATGGAGTATCCTGAGACTTGAGTCCATTTCTTCTAGACTGGCCTCATGTAACTTGCCAGAAATTGCCTCCTGCCCTGAACAGTTCTCTCCTGTTTGGTGCTGTCTGTCCTGTGGCTTCTGTGATTGTCCGCCATGTTTATGGAATACTCTAACATTGTAATGGTTAAAGGCTTGGATTCTGGACTGCCTTGGTTCACAGTCCAAGGCTCCACCACTTGTAGCTGTATAATCTTACTGGGCTTCACTTTCTACATCTTTAAAATAGGGGTAATAACAGAAAATACCTCAAAGAGTTAGCATAAGGTTTTCATGAGCTATTGTATTTGAAGCATGTCCACTATTGATTGGCATAATCTAAGAGCTCAAAAATATTCTAATAATTCTTATCATTGCGTTTGTACTTATTTCTATCCATGTTTTATCTCCCTTATTAAATTAAAGCTTCTTAAAAGTCTTGTATCCTCTTAAATATTTTTCCAATTTTTCCTTTCCATCCCTAGCCTCTGCTCTTCATTCATTCATTTATTGTTTCTCATCTGGATCTGCCCAAGGGCCCTCCCTACCCTAATCACTCCATCCTAATTCCCTCATAAGGTCCATTGCTCTGGTCAGGCAGTCCCCTAATTCAATCACACTGTGGCTTTCCCTGTCCTTCATGGAAAAAGCCATATTTCTTCAGCAGGTGCACCTGACCCTCACAATCAACCTCTCCCCTTCCTGTCAAGCTTGAACTTTGGCCTCTCACCCACTCCGTGCTTTTCTCCCCTTCCTATCTCTTTCTTCTGCTTCCTAATTCCCCCTGGCTCTTCTTCCAGGAGCAGAACACTGAGCTACCCACAGCTGGACTGTCAGCTCTGACTCCCAAGCACCAAAGATCTTACCCAGGATAGTGCTTTACCGTCCAGGATGCAGGTAATTGGAAGCCTCAGACAAACAAGGAAAGATTTGGGGCAGCAAGGGCAGCTCCCCGGGTTCTTCATTCCCATGTTAGACATGCCCCTCTGCCTAGAATAGATGGAATGTCTGAATGTCTCCAAAATCAGGGAGCATTTGAAATATAAAATGTCTCTAGTTTGTACCCATGGAAGTTATATAGCTTTACGTGACATTCTCCAGGAAGCCATGTCTTGTAGACCCTGAGTTCTATTTACTACAGGTAATCCTTACCCAAGGGATAGATATCCTGCTAAAGGCATTTCAGAAGTCAGGCTTCTTCCTCCAGAAACTCCTAGTTGACAAGGAGATTAGACCAGAGGCCAGCCCCAAAGGATGACTCCTCGTAAAGGGAGTGAGTAACAGCAGGCTGCTTTAGCTCCTTCCTTCCTCTCAGAAACATTCCCTGCCACATCGTGTACCCTCTCAGACTGCAACCCGTAAGCCTAGAGCATTGCAGGATGTGCTCTGAGTGTCTCATCTCTTCTTATCTCTGCGGCCATTTAGCAAGGCAAGTCCATGTTGTATAGATAAATAAAGGTGCACAGAAGGTAACGAGCTTGCCAGAATTACAGCCATGAACAGCAGAGGCCAGATTTCAGCAGAAGTCTGAATGATTTAAAAGCCCTTTCGCTTTGGTAGTTGTTCATGTGACTATCAGTCTTGGCATTAGACCGAGTTCTTTAACGGGTAGGGTTCTGTATGGCCCCTACACATTGTGCAGATTTAGACCCTAGTAAATAGTGAATGAATGAATGAATGAGTGAGTGAGTGAAAGAACAAGTGAACATACACCCTTGTTTTCTTCCCATGACTCTAGGGAAGGATGTGTTACCTTACATGTATATAGCACATCGTCAAAAAATATGTATTATTTAATAAATAAACTTAAATATTTATAATAAAAAATTTTTATAAAAGCAAAATTTTATAAAAGAGGGGTACACAGTAGATTTTTATGATCTCACATTGCAACATACTTATGTATAAGGGGAAAGAGAGCCGGAGAACGCACCGTAACAGGAGTGCAGAGCCTGACGCTGGATGGTGAGTCTCTGAGTGATTTGTATGTCCTTCTTTTTGCTGAACGAGATTTCCTAAAATGACATTGCCTCATACAAAGAAAATATCTTTTCCATGGGAAGTCTGTTTGCAAGCTTGAGTTTAATCAAAACAGCTGCTCTAAAAGGAAACTAATATTAGGGATATGGATGTTCATACCACTAATATTATTTCTTTTGGTGCATTATCATTGTGATGTAGGCAGATGGAAAAGAAACTTGTGAAGGTTTAGTGAAACCATGATGTGTGTTCAGTTAATAGACAATTTAAATAGTGTAAATACCTAGTCATTCTAGTCCCACTCAGTATGCCCTCATTTGCTCATATGTCCTCAGTTCTCTGTGATTTGTGAAACACCAAGTGAAGGAACCAAATGTTGTAAAAATTGGCATTAAAATCTCACCTATGCCAGGACCTTTTACCTAAATGGATCTAAAACTCTTAGGGAATTAGTCATTTGTCAGTCTTGCTGCCTAACAAATTACCACAAACTTAAATCAATACTTTTTTTCCCCCAGAAGCTACAGTTGATGTTTTAATTTAACCTATCCATCCATTGTGTGAACTTTCTCTTTTTATTATTGTGGTAAATAACATATAATGTGAGGTCTACCCTTCCTCTTAAATTTTTACATGTACAATACAGTATTGTTACCCCTAAGCACGATGTTGCACAGTAGGGCTCTAGAACATTCCATCTTGCCTGACTGACACTCAGTTTCCACTGAACAGCAAACCCATTTGCTGCCCCCAAGCCCTGGCAAACACCACTCTCTCCTTCTCTGAGCTGGGCTACCTTAGATTCCTCATATAGGTGGAATCATGTAATATTTGTCCTTCTGTGACTGGCTTATTTCCCTTAGCATAGGCCTTCAAGGTTCATCCACGTTGCGGAATATGACAGGATTTCCTTTTTAGGGCTGAGTAATATTCCATTGTAGATGGGTAGATAGAGAGATAGATAGAGATATGGATGTGGGTGTAAGTATAGGTATAGATATAGATTTAAAACCACATTTTTTTTTAATCCATGGAATAACCCAAAGTAAGTGAAATCAATTCAATAGTATTGCCAAGGACTGAAAATTTTCTCTTTGGGATCAAGCTCTGATTCATGTAAACAAACTAAATTACCTTTAGTATTAAATTCTGGACAACTTTGTCATATCAAGTTGTATGAACAACCATTAGGCTGGAAGCTGAGCAAGTTGTTAACTTCTCAGAGGTTTAGTAATCACTCCCAAAGTTTACTACCTGTGGTATTCTGGTTTTATTGTTCCAGAAAAAGTGTCTCTACAGTTTCCTTTCACATCTGAAAATGATTCTGCCTGGTGTTACTATTTTGTACAACAGGACATGTGCAGCAGCTCTGTAGAATTGGGATTCAAAACCCACAGCCATTTTAAGGATAAAAAATAAAATTACAAACCTACAGAAGAATTCATAAAATCATCTTAATCAGTTATTTTACTTCTGGCCTATTTTTGTACTTTTCCACATAAGGGGATTCTATGGCCTTTTCCATTAGTTTTAAGACTTAAAAATCCATATGGCCCTAAATCAGATTAAATTTGGACCTATTTTTTCTATATAGCCAGTCGAGGGAAAAATGAACAGTTTAATATCTTTCTGGTAATGATGAATCATATATTCAAAGATTAATATTAATTTTTTTCATTATCAAAATGATAAAAATCAATCTTTTTCACCCTTTAGTAACATTTTCTCAAGTAGAAAGTCAGCATTTGCTGAGACATTATATGGCCTCATCATTGTGCTACTGCTTCATGGGTGGATATAGAGGCAACCTTAGAGATCACCATCTGTCCTCTGGAAGAACCCTCGCGAGGCTAATTGAACCCTCGTGAAGCTAATTAATTTTGTACACTGCCAACAAGTGAGGGTGGGGCCTGATGTTGATTGCATGAGGAGACCAGGTGGTCCAGACAATACTTCCACCTTGGACACAGAACTGAGACTCAGTTAGCCCCATAAGTCTTTTAGATCTTTAAACATAATATCTGCACCTAATAGAATACATGTCTTTCTGCCAGATCATGAGAGTCATTCACATATGTTAATGTATGTGTTTGGTGTGTATATATTCACAGTATACCCTGGTGCTTGCAGTTTCTCTTTCGTGTTAATTTTAGCTTGCTGCTTATTCCTATTCAATACTTTTGTTTAATTGGGTTTCATTTCCATTGCGCTTCTCCGTCTTCAGCAGTCTGTTCGTCTTTGTCGAGTCTGTTTCTGATTTGGAGTCCATTCCATTCATCCTGTAATTTGCCATTTGCATTTCTTCAGTTCAGAGGGTTTTTTTTGTTGTTTTTTTTTTGATGTGGATCAGCCACTTTTATATTTCCCCAAACCTTTAAATCTTTTATTAGATAAAACAAACATTCAAAATGCACACACAATGTACACAATTCAGGGGAAAATATGCTCAAAATGAATACATTTATTCTAAAATATTTTATGCCTTATGTTAAATTCAAAATAAGTGAATTCATGTAATGTTACATGTATAAAATCTTAGCATAATTTCAGAAAATGATTAGATGTTTCGAAATGCCTAGTTACTATAAACAGTCACAGAGATTTTCAAGTAGCAGGAAGGATACCAACCATGTGGCGGGCCTTGCCAATGGTTCACTCTCTTTTTTTCTGTTATGACCCACCAAATGGGTTTGGCCCAATCCCAATCCATGGGTGTGCCCATCCTCTGTGCATCATTACTGTCACCCCAGATACGGCTCCATTTTTAAATCTCCCCAACAAGAAAACATACCAGAATGCAACTGCCTTAGAGCGAAGTTTTCACAGGTTTTACCTGGAACATATTCTACCATGTTTTTTTTTAATTTGCAAATCTTAGCACTTGATTACTAATCACAAACTCCTTTTGACACACAGCACATCTGAGTTGGGCATCTCAGTGAATCAGGTTAAAGAAGCACAGCACTGAGTCTCTAAACTGGATTAAATGAAATAAAACATAAGAAATGGTCTCAAAACTATAAAATGGTCTACCAATATAAAGTTGCAGGACAATTTTTAAATTACTCTTCTACCTGGAGAAGACATTTTTCCAGCCTACCATAACCAAACATAATAATGGTTTCACTTAAAAATACAATTGATTTAACTATTACTTTACACACACATGCAGACTAAATTCGTCTTTTTTTTTAAATACTAAGAGAGAAGGATTATATCCGTAGAATTTCTTAAAAAGTAGATTTTTTTTTCCCTTTAAAGTATTCTTGAGACTTAGGTTTTATGTAAAGCTTTGGTTTCCATTTGGTGTTACCTTATGGTGTTATCAGAGTTGATAAGAAACGTGAAAACGTCACCATGAATAATTATTAAGTCTTCGTAATTAAAGATCAGTGATACAGTATCTCAGATGCTTGATTGAGTTGAATTTGAGAATTACAATAGCAAAATAAATTATATTTCATGGAAAGAGTTGGACAAAGAGCAGTCGCCCACTTTAATTAATTCCTTTTGTTTATCTCATTCTCTTTCATAGTTTTTGAATGCCAGAATCATTTTGGGGGCTTTAGATAGACTTCTCAGTAAACAATGGTATGTGTCAGTTTGACTTTATGTTGGCTTAATGCAGACAGACTTTAGGATTCCGTGGTCATTTTTCTTGCAGGACAGGGGACAGTGTGTGAGGAGCTTTGTCAAGTGTATACTACTGTACATCTTTTATTTTGCAAAATGTTTTCTTGCTGGTTCGGCCTGTTTATTTTGGGAAGAATAGTGTGGCTTGGATTAAGGTCATTCTACTTCCTGCTTCAAGAACCTGTGTATCAGCCCCTGATTGAGCAAAATTGCCCCCGCCCCTCCCCCATGAGGGCAATGCTGGGTTCAGAGGCCTCAGAAGAACATTTCACCAGAAAATAAACAGATGCGCACTTGAGAGAGTCCTTTTCTTCCTGTTTGTTCATTTGTTTTCAACCATGAGCATCTATTATTTTATGAAAGTTTAAAACAATATTTACAGTATTTTTTTCAGAAACTTGTATGGAAACTGGGCATTCTGGTTGTCCTGACAGACACTCTGTTTTCAGTCAGGTGGGGAGATGTCACCTTGGCAGATGCTGCGATGATCTGGCTGGAACCCCCGTGACGGGTTTCCAGAGGCTTAGAGAGAACAGTACAGGCCAATGTGAGCGGATCTTCTTGAAGAAAAAAGCGAAGTAGACGGAGACACAAGATTAGCTAAAGAAAGAGCTGCTATCATTGGCCCCAGATCAGAAATCACTTATTTTCTGTGATTAAAATTTCTACATCTCTGGAATAGCATTTTTTCCTTATATTTTCATAGGAAAAAAATCCATTCTCTTAGCTCCACCTGCTGAGACCTGAGAAAAGTTTGAACAGATAGATGTTCTGCAAATTACCAGAAATGTTCACAGCATCTTTTAGCATGTGCAAAGCACTGTCAAAACACAAGTCGTCAAACTTTAATGAGACAAAGATCTTTGCTCTTGGGAGTTCCCATCAGCACAGCAAAATGAGTGATGATGGGCATCTTCTTCCAGAGTGCCTGAGGCCCCAATTATGAATTTACTTAAAAATTTTTAAAATCTGCGATTACCAAAATGTTGTGTTCAGGATCATTTTCTGAGGTGTAGAAGTTTTTATTTCCTTCTTAAAACTTCTTGCTATTCAGAGGAAAGTATTTAATAATACATAGCAGTAAATAAACCAAATCTTATGGAAACAAAGAAAAACAAAACATTCCGGGTCTTCGTAAGTTACAGTGTCGGCCAATCTCGTGGAAAATCACTGGCTTCCTTTCTCCCTGGCACAGGGTCTGTTAGCAATAAAAGCCAAGGCATCAACCCACATTCCTATGGCCCATGAATTAAATTGTTGAAGACAAACACAGCAGGTCAGAAGGCACTTACTTAGACCTCTCCTTCCCTTTGAAGTAGATCCATCCACAAAGCAGAGTCACTATGAGCATTTTTAAAAGACCATAAAATGAGGGAATCAAGTAAGCAATGCTAAGGCTGTCTCTACAATCGATTGGACTGTGTTCATTGATCAATAATTAAACGTTTATATATTTCATTTTGAGCTGCTTCCAGTTCACCCTTGTTATCTAAAAGCAACGCACTCTCTTGCAGGCACGTTTGGGCCTGCTCTCCAGAACAGGGATCATTCGGGGACTTGTGGTAGCATGGGGTTCTAAGGGTCAGGGGCTTCAGCTCCTGTGTAGGCTGCACATTCCCCCTTTTGTCCTCCCTGGAGAAGGCAGTCCTCAGGATAACGTGGGGCACTGCTGCGTTTGCTCGGCAGGGGTTAGACAACTGAGGTATGAGAGGGTCCCTTCCCTTCTCCCTGCCTTTCTTCTGGATGAGAAAATAGGACTCCAGTGGTGGGGAAATTACCATTAGCTGGCAGCTCCAGTGGCCCCAGTGGCCATCTGCAGTCTCCTCTCTCTGTCCCCCTCTCCCTCTCTCCTTGGATCCATGAAAAGACCACTGTGCATCACTAAAAATCGGGCTCCCGGGTAAGGAAGGAAGTCAAGAGGGCAGGACCATTCCCCCCCCCTCTCTCTGACTCAGCAACAGTGATACCCAGGGCACAGAAGCCAGCTGCTAACCATGGCTTACTGACATCGCTAGTCTGGAACAGCCAAGCAGATTGAAAACTGGAGGAGCCTCGCTTAGCTATGAATAGAAGCCTGAATTTTGTTTTTATAGTTTCAGAAAAAAAAAAAATTGTGGCTTCTGATTGGGAGAGCCATCTCAAATATTGGGCATCTCTGTGCCCCTTTCCCCTTCTGTGTTTCTCTTTTCTTACTATCGCCTTTATTCTGCCTCCTAAACCACCTGATGATTTTTCCATTCTGGCGCGATGCCTCCCTTGCTCAGCATTGGACTGTCGTAGAGCTACTCAGTGGAGTGTCATTCAGTTAAACTGGTTACTGGTGAGCAGCGATTTTACCATCTGTCTTTAAAGCTATATTTGAATGACACTCTCAGAGGGGACAGTCTTAGATTCAAGGTCAAGAGGGACCACATGGATCAGTCCTTAGTTAGGAGAAGGAATGAAAAAGGCCACTCACACTTATTAGGCACCTGCTGAATGCCAGATGACACATTAGGTGCCTCCGTGGCAGATATTTCCTCACAAGCGGCAATTGAGTGAACTTTATTATGGCACACGTTTGCTCTCTTTATTTATTCATGCCTTCCTTTGGTCCTTGGAATTCTTAACAGCAAACAGAGTTTCCCGAAATACATTGGATGATATGACACATCTTTTAATCCACCTGGGTGCTATTTTTACAGAATAAATGTCATTTCTATTATGTGAAGTGAACAAAATTTTATATCCATCCCTCCCCTTGGGAATGAGTGTCTCTTAGCAGGGATCCAGATTTACAAGGTGCAGATTGACGGAAGCCTCAGACTGACTTTACACCCTCTGATTTGTGAAGTGAAGTCGGCGCCCCCGTCCCGGCTGCACACCATACCACCGCCTTCCAGGGCTATGGTCATCGGATGTGCTAAAACAAATGGGGAGCGTATTCCCTTTGAAAGAAGAGAACCCAGAGCTGCTGTGGTTGACCTCCTTCTCTGACAGAATATGGCGGATCAAAAACTTGAGAGCAAGAACGGAGGATTGGAGCAGAGGGACTTGTCCCTGCACATGGCAGCGGGTGACAGGCAAGGAGCTGGGGTCTTGGCCAAAATGCTCTCGAACGCTCAGTTCAACCCTGAAACAGAAGAATCCACTCATTTTATGGGCAAGCAAACTAAGAGTTAAGGCTAATTGATCTTCCTGAGGCCTTGGGGATCAGCGGTCCTAACACTGGGGGACACAGCAGCCTCCCCTAAAAGCCCTCAGGCTCTTTCCCCTGTTAGCAGAATGGTGCTATCACTGTGGACAGGCAATTGGAGCCAGGTGGTGGGCCTGGGTGGCTCCTGGGAACACTTTGAGAACACTGGGGTCATCTTGTTCTTTGCGTCTGGACAGATTAAGGTTCTGCCCTGCCCGCCCCTTTAGCAATCCAGTTCTGCATCTGTCATCTGTGAACCCATTAAATATTTAGCTGATACTGTCTTTGAAGGTAATTGATTCCTTACCCTATCTGGCACCAAGTGATGTAGTTCTTACTTTTATTTGTCCTAAGTCTGCTTCCTTCAATCAATCTGGGATCTGGAGAACTAGTCTGAGGTTACCCTATCCACCATCTTCATAATTTCAGAGATGTGTGTTATTGAATTATTGAAATGTCTATGTCAGACAAAAAAATGTAATCCCCTGGACATTTATCACAATTAAACTTCAGTTATTAATATTATCATTGAGACAGTGCGAGATGGATTCTAGTAACCTCCAGACCTCCACCTACTTAGTTGGCCCCAGAATTATAAAGGACTGCTCATATATCTGCTGTCTATGTGGCAAACGTGGAAGAAAAACAAAATTAAGCATTTCAGTCCAGGCTCAGTGAAAATTATTATAGGCTTAGCATCCAGACACTAAAGGATATTAGGTGAATAGATAAAAATAAGTCAGGCTTTGGGTCAGTAAAAATTTGAATAAACATTGTAAACGTGAGCACAGGTACCCAGAGTATAATTTTTCGGGCTTCCTGTTCTCATGACCAATACCAGCTACAACACAGGTAGTTCCAAGAGTGTGAGTGCTTATAAAAATTCTCAAGTAGGACTCTTTCACAAATGCAGGAATATGCCTGTTGTTTGTGGTGTGTCCGTACATACGTCATTCTGCATTTATACATGTGTGTGCTAGCTGGTGGGGGGAGCGGCTGTGTGCTCGGACCCAGCTGGAACATGCAGGCTCACTTTTGACTTGACATGAAAGAGCTTTCCCCCTCTGTGGTCACATCATTAGGACCTGGTAAATGAGAAGCTAGCCCCTGTGCCTGTCCTTCGTAGGGGTGATAGATGGACATCCTTAAAGCTAGGCATCATCGACGCAGCAGGAAAAATGCTCCACTTTCCCCAGCGTCCCCGAGGAGAGAAATGTTGCTATAAAATCTGCTTTCTCCATCTTCTGCAACACACAGGCCAGTCTGCACACTGAGGAGCAGCAAGGTGAATAGTTGGTAGAGGTGGTGTTTACAGGCTGAGCCGTTCTGCTCTCTGTTTCTGTTGAGACAGTGGGCAAGAGTGAGTCTTCCCTGAGAGCATCTGGGGGGAGCATTCACAGGGAACAGGAACAGAGAAAGAAAGAAAAGACTTAGCAATATAGAGCAAGGGGAGGCTTGTGGCCACATTTTATGTTTTGGAGAGCACGTGACTCAATTTCCAAGGTGACCAGAGGCCCTGGTATAAAGTGACAGACTCAGTTTCAAGCAGGCCATTCATCATTTCTAGATGCATGAGAGAAAGTGTCTGCCCTTCAATCTTTCCATCATCGAGTTTGAACCTCAGGATCTGGGGGCTGCCCAGAGGCCATAGCTCCATCTCCTTGCCCACTGCCACAGCAGGATCCAGAAAGCCACTACTTTCAAGGTGGCAAAGCCAGCAAAAGCTGTAGCTTCTCCCTCCCATGCCACATCCATAGATCGAGGGGCAGTAAGTGGTGGAGTACATTCATAACTAGAGAGAAACTGCAGCCTAGGGAATGAGAGCAAAGCGCTTCCCAGGAATATAGGCTCGGAACACAGATGCTCCACACCCTTGCCTTGCAAAATCTTAGGGAAAGGGCACGGGCTATGAATAAGACATTTACAGGGAAAATTACCAACGGCCTGAAAACCCAGGTAAAACCACAAACCACCCTATGATCGTGTGTGCATGTGTCTTATTGTGGCTGTCTCCCTAGGGTCCAGCACCTTGTCTGGAACACGGTGGGTCTGCAGCAGATTACTGGTGAATACGTGGACAGTTTCTGATTCTGGATGGTTAGGGGTCTTTGTAGAGTCTCTCCACCCTGAATCCTTGCTCTAACTAGCGGTGGGTTGGGTTAAAATATAAATGTATCACCATACATTTAAAAAATGGGATGATGGAGGGATTTGTGATTAAAAGTGATCTTTGTGCATAGCTTTAATCAGGCACATATACAACTGTTAGCCCTTAATTGAGGACTGTTCATAGGAGAAAGGGAAAATTGATAAAGGTCTTCCGAAAAAGATGTTTTAGGGCACCTGAGTGGCTCAGGTTGTTAAGCGTTTGCCTTTGGCTCAGGTCATGATCCCAGGATCCTGGGATCAAGTCCCACATCAGGCTCCCTGCTCTACTTCTCCCTCTCCCCCTACCCCTCCCCCCTGCTCGTGTGTGTTCTCTCTCTCTCAAATAAATAAAATCATTAAAAAGAAAAAAAAAGATGTTTTAAGAGCTAAAGCTGGAGGGAAATCTCCCAAAGTATAAAGTCAGGAGAGAAAACCCAGGTAGAGAATTGTATTAATAGAAAGATGGGGAAAAAAAATCTAAGACCAAACAATTCAATAAATAGGAAATGTAGACAACTTAATGCCAAACTAAAAGAATAATGAGACCCCATTGTATCTAACTGCCAAATATTTTTTAAAATGCATGTAATGTTCCATCGTGTCCAGGATGCATGGAATCAGGAGCACCACTGATAGGAGGATAAATTGGATCAACTTCTGGGGGAGAAATTTGCCGACATATCAAAACCCTTGAGCCAGCAAATATATTATTAGGAATTTATCCTAAGAAAATTCCAGATATGTAACCAGCATTATGTTCAGTTGTGTTATTTAGACCATTGTTTATGGTTGTGAAAGATGGATACAATTTAAAGTTCACCAGCAGGTGTTGGGCTGTTTTTGAAGAATGTTCTGCAGCTACCAAAACCCTAATGTGTAGAAAGATATCAGATGATGCAGGATACATTGATCAAATGATATTGCAAAACAATGTATTACATTGTGAATACAGTTACGCAAGAATCTACACACGTGAGAATGTTAACTCTAGCATTTGTATGCTGGGGGCATATGGATATCTCTGCTTTCCTGTTTGTTTGTTTTTTTTTCCCAAACTTTCTACATAATCAGAAGAGACTTTTTGGTTGTGTTCTTTTGTGTTGAGGGGAGAGGCAGATGCTAAGGGTTTAACTTGGAACCTCATGGGCTTCAGGAAGGGTGGCTAGCCCCACCTGTGTCACCAAAGGATGAGACTTACAGCAAGTGTCCCAAACTACAAGGGAAGGCGTCGTCCTTTGGTGCTTTAAACAGATTTCCTCATCATTTTGAATGGAAAAAAAAAAAAAAATAGCTTCCAGACCAAGTGCTTCTAAGGTCTTATTCTAATCCCCCTTCAAAAATTTATCATTTCATCCTTAGCTGAGAGCCTGGGGACAGAGCAGTTTCACTTAATATGTAAAAGCTGAGATTCACATGGAACCTGCCACTGCCCAAGTAAAAGAACTCTATTTCTGGGCAGTGATTTGAAGTCTTTTAACTTTTGCCCATGTACTGAGTGGGGTGAGGGGGAGTGGGGCGACACCATGACCCCGGAAAACAGTGCCTGCTAAGAAGGCAGCAGATGACGGTAGGTGGGGTGACTGAATGGGCATGGTGGCAGACCCCAAGCACACGGGGCACCCAGAGCCTACTGCTCAGGGCTTCACGCACTCATGTGAATAAAATTCATTTTAGTTTCTAGGATCACCTTATTACATGCAAGACTGCCCTTAGAAGCCTTTTAATATTTATCTTACCCTCTTATTTTTTTAACAAGTAAATCATCACTACCTAGCCTCAGAAGGTTAGTGCCCTCTGCAAATTTTGCATCTCCAATTTTAGCCAGGAGAGCAGGCTATTGCTCAAATATTGGTACTAGGAAAGATATTGGCCTTCTAGAAAACCCTATTTACACTATCTTTATATATATATATATAAATATATATACACATTCACTAAATTCACTATAAAAGTGGATTTTGAAAAAAATACGTAAATTTACCCCATACTCTGTGGATTCTAATGAAGGAGACTTTTACAAATCATACGAGTCATACAGTTTACAAGTCATATTTCAAGGGATATCTCCATTTTATGCTTTAACAGTTAAATTCCTTTATTTTATTTAACACATACACAGTTGGATCAAAATCACATTTTACTTTTTTTCTTTAATTAAAAACAACAATTTACATCTCAAAGTGAGAAATTTTACCAAATATAAAGGATCTCTGCCCATGGATCAAATGCTATGTAGCACCTTCATGTTGTGCATATCAAGTGTGATTACTGGCCATTAGGGAAAAAAAATTGATAAGATCCCTTCCAGAAAATAAATCCAGCGCAAGTCTAGAAACTGGTTAAAATAGTTGACCTCCACACAAAAAGCAAATAAGCAAATCTTTTTAATCGTGACTGGTGCCAGGCTTGTTGATAATAGCCTTAGTTATGCGTGGAGGGATTGAGACATACTTAGCCTGTTTCATGGGAAGAAGTTTGTCTTATATTGTGAGATGCTGCCGAAGTCACTGCATTTCCCTTTCATCAGAAGATGAACTAGAGCAATATTCTCAAAAAATTTTTTTCTAAGGGAGAGAAGACTTTCTCTTCAATCACTGAGCAGAGAAAATGTGAGCTCTCAAAGCATCTTGTGAAAAGAGTTTCTCCGTCTACGTCACAGGGTTCTCACAGCTATTACGAAGCATTATTCAGATGTGAATACTACTACTAATTTGCCAACGAGAAGATATGAACAAGAATTAAAGGATCCGTGAACTAGGGAAACCAAGAGACATTCCCCTTCGCTTGCCAGGGGCCTTGAGCACGTTCCTTCCTCTCTGTGCTCTGCGTGCACTTTCTCACCACCCGACTGCCCTCACGACCTTCTACCTGGACTGTGACCTCAGAACCCAGACAGATCCTAACACAGCGCCCTTCTCATGCTCTGGTTCCATAGACCTTATGGATGATCCAGAGTCAGCCTGCGTTTTATTTCTATGGTGGCTTCCTGTCTGTCCCCCAGGAGGACAAAAGTCCCCCAAGAACTGGGCCTCTGCCAGCCAAGCCTGTGAAGCAGCGCCCCGCACAGAGCATCCAGAGCTAGGGTCTGCTAAGGAGGTAGCTGGCCCTCAGTGCAATCCTGTAATTATGGTATAGGGTTTTCAGCTCGTCCCTCCCTTGTTCAAGAACCCAAAGTGGTTGCCTGTTGTTCATCGTATCGAACCAGATCTTTTATCAGCGCTCGTTCTGGGCACTTGACCTCTTATGGCCGCCTCCTGCCTGCCGCCTGGCCCTGCAATCAGGAATTCTCTTTGCACTGGTTTGTTTTACTGATGTTGGAACAATGTGTTTCCTTCTGAATGTTCTTAAGCCTTTTCAGCCCAACCAGAGTGAAAACACCTGAAGTACATGGACTTTGTATTTGGGTTTTTTTTCCCCCTCTTGAGACACCTTGCACATCAAATCCCTTAAACACAGTAGGTATCCACAAATGCCTATTGACAGATGGACTTAGACACAGCATTTCAGTTTATTTGTTTGTTTGGGAGAAAGAGGTCAAGAGGGCTCAGCCTCTAAAAGCATTTTTTTTTCATAGTGCAGCCACAGTGTTGAAGCTCTCGCAGCAATTGGCACCCACACCCGAGGAGAAAGGATTTCTGTACATTGTTTTTAAAAACTGACACTGCTGCTTTCAGTGCAGCCCAGCTATATTTCATGCCGGTGGCACGCTGGAAACAAAGAGAAACAGCAGAGGCCCAGAAAACGCCTCTGGTCCTTCCCAATTCCTGAATTCTCTATCAGTCCTGACATCTGGCAAGAGAATATTACTGTGGCAGCAATTCTATAAGCAAGGTCGCTGTTGCTCTCGGATTAACCTCGTCTCCCAAGTCTTTGTGTCTAGAGACGCAGTGGTGGTCACAGGCCTTTGGGGACAGTTCGGGAACAGAGATTACAGGAGGAACCCAATCATGGCAGCTCTGTCCCCAGGCCAGATCGGATCTCATGAAGCGTGGGCTGAAATATAGATTGCGAGGCCCCCCACCCCCAGTTTCTGACTCAGTGGGTCTAGGGTGGGGCTTTTGTGATTTGTGTTTCTAATACACTCCCGGGTGAGGTCGGTGCTGCTGCAGGGTTCTCACTTTGAGAACCACTGCCGGGACGGAGGGCAGAGCGAGGAGTCCCAGCGGACTACAGGATGGCGTGGGAGGATGGTGGGTCTCAGTCATGTGCCGCGTCATGGGTGTTCTGGGTCAGCTCCAGGAATACTGAACCCGGTCGGGCACCAACACATCAAGCAGCCCAAATGGGGGTCAACGTCCACCTGGAGGTAGACCAGGACCTGGGCAGTCGTGGTGGGACCACTTCTTGTCGTGGACTTTTTAAGAAGGAACAGTGTCCCAGAATCCATAGTCTCTCCAGGACACAAGGGGGTGGGGGGGAGGGGGCAGCCCGGTGACGGGCATTCAGGAGGGCACGTGTTGTAATGAGCACTGGGGGTTATATGCAAACAATGAATCATGGAACACTACATCAGAAACTAATGATGTAATGTATGGTGACCATCATTACTAACCAAATCTCATCGGTTTTTTTAAATGAAAAAAATTTATATTATTCATATTAAGAAGTGATACGTACTCACTGAGTGAAAGTGATGAGGTACAGATAAACAAATAAAAAATTAAGTAAGCCAACAAATACACGTAATCCCACCACCAAGAAAAGGCCATGGGACATTTGAGATATTTCAAATCGTTCTAAAGATTAGCAAGACGACAGGATTGCTTCTTCTAGTGAGTCTCCCAGCCTTGCAATTCTCTGATTCAAATTATCTTTGCCTTTTGTTATCTGCTGCATTGGATTTTGTGTTACCATTGGCAACCTCTTAATATCAGTGAATGACAGGTCCCAGAGCTACTCCAGCTCCAAGAAAGCAAAAACCATAAAAACAGCTATCATGTGTATTCTCATAATAGTGACCCAGTAATGTGAGCTGAGCAGATGCACAGCTCCTTGTAACAGTGGCATTAAAGCCTTCAGCCACATTAAGGACTAGGAATGTTATCATCTGTGGTTATTAAGGGTTCTACGAAGGAATGGCAAAAAAAAAAATAACAATAATAATGTTAGGCATTAAAAATGTCGTATTTGAAAGACATGTGGGCACTTGGAAGTTTACTGTGGGGATTTTCTGAACCTGGGAACACCAATTTCAAAGACAGAAACACTGATATGCGTCTTCGGGGTCCCAGCCCGAAAGCGACAGGGCATCTATCTTGCTCCTGCAGTAGGTACAACAGCAGAAGTGCTGACCGTCTGCATTCTTTCATAATGCACTCGCTTACCTCTGTGTTCCTTTGAGAAATATTCCTTGGGTGTGAAGTAAATGAGAAGATTGCCTTTATCTTTCTCTGTTCTAGGGTCTTACATTGCCTTGATTTTTGATTTTTAAAAAGGAATATACAGGCAGTCCTCCTTTCCAAAAATGTCATGGCAAGGGCTGACCTCTCTTTCTCCCCTGATCCTCAGTATCTGTGATTTGTTATGGCCACAGTTACCGGTCACTGTTGCAACTTAAGATCTCAGCGTATTCAACTCTGGTCAAGCCACAGGTGGACGATTGCACCATACACCCGGTGCCTCCTTTGAAGGGCAGCATAAATGTGAACAAATGAGTGTGAGCAGGATAGTGATGGACAGTGAGGCCGTGGGAGGGATGGTTGAAGACGTTTGTCAGTTTAGCCTGGAGAAGAGCAGGTCAGGTGTGAGCGTGGGAGAATCTGTGATACATCTCTAGAGATACTTGAAGCCTTATCCAGAGAAAGAAGGAATGGAAATCAGCTGTGTTGGTTCTTACAGAAGAACTTGGATTCATATGGAAGGACATTTAATAAGCAACTAATTTATATTCCAAATGAGAACAAATCTTAGAATTAGTACTACTGAGAAATGGATCAGGTCTTCTAGGGAAATTGTAAGCTTCCAATCACTGGAAGGTTTTTTAGTCTGAATGGACACATTTTATTTTATTTATTTATTTTTTTAAAAGATTTTATTTATTTATTTGAGAGAGAGAATGAGAGAGAGAGAGCACATGAGAGGGGGGAGGGTCAGAGGGAGAAACAGACTCCCTGCTGAGCAGGGAGCCCGATGCGGGACTCGATCCTGGGTCTCCAGGATCATGACCTGAGCCGAAGGCAGTCGCTTAACCAACTGAGCCACCCAGGCGCCCTGAATGGACACATTTTAGAAATGTCATAAAACAGATTCCAAACCTGGATCAAAAGTTGTTATCCATGTTCTTTAACTATTGTTAAGAGCTAAGGCTTTATGATACGGGATCAGTACAACACCATCCTAACCAAGCTTCCTACCCTGATTCATCCAGCTCGTCCTGGCGTTTCTATTAGAATGATCTATTCGCCAGTGATGGAATGTCCACAGTTGCGTCAAGTATCAATGGTGACTCCATACTGCTTGTCAGGTGACGTCCACCAACCTGCGGCCCTCATTTGAAACACACTGCCAATGGTTCGCTCCCTTTCAACAGCTAGTCTCTGTTACCTCTCCCCCCATTTCTCCTTTCTACCAATCTGAGGTTGTTAATCATCGGGCAGAACTCATTCATATTCCCAAGGAAGCCAGACCCCTTCTCTTTTCCAAATGTGACGACTCCTCTCCTCTGTCCTCTTCTGTATGTAGATACAGACATTAGAAGATAGAGACAGATAGACGGGCGGAGGGACAGAGGGAGACAGGTGACTTGACTTCCTTCCACTGTGTCTGTTTTTAAAACACATCCCAGAAGATAGGTTTTTCAGTTTCCTATCTTGTTTGTCTTTTGGACAATGGGAATTAGAAATATTCTTTCCCCATGTCTACTGCTGGATGAAAGAAGCGCCTTCTTAGGGCAGGAGAGGAGGGGAGGGGAGGAAACCTCTCTGTAACGTTGGAAAGCAAGCAAATACCCTATCTTATTGTCTGATTCATGTGGATGGAGCGAGGCTGTCAGCAGCCAGCTTTTGGCCTGTTGGCACAGTTGCCTACCATGGGCACGTAGAGGTGCAGTATAATTAGAGCCGAAACAGAAATCTGGAAGATACGTTGTTCTCAGGATGTTTAAATTCTTGCAGAACAGTGAACTGTCTCTCTCTCTCCCCCTCCCTCTCTCTCTCTCTCACACACACACCCACATGCATACACACCCCACAAACCTATATACTTAGCTTAACTCAGAGGATGTCAAGCATAAGAAGCAAAGATGCAGCTATTGTCTTATCTTTTAAAGGTGAGATAAGAATAGCTAGGTTTTTTGTTTTGTTTTGTTTTGTTTTGTTTTTAGAATGAAGGAATTGAACAATTGACCAAATTTCATGGGGAATTATTTCCTTTCTTTCTTTTAGGTGTTTAGATTCAAATCATCCTAATACATGTCATCTTCAGTTGTAAAATATTTGTAAATAAATACTCTGAACTGGGTTGTGCTTAATCATGGAGCTGTTTACTCAGGAGCCCCCACATTTCAATTATTGTTGAAATCTGATAATTTCCACCAAGTATTGACTGCTCAGTAAGAGTGATAATTTTACTTAGAAGGAATAATTTTTCTAATATATTTTCTATAGAATTATTTATTTATATTCACTTTATTCCAAAGAAGTTTAAGATAGCTTGGTAATTTGGGGCTTTTAGAGTGTTTGTTTGTTTTGTTTTTTTTTTTATCTACCCTTAAGCATTACCTTAGATGTTTTATATATAGAATTCTTGTAAAAGGCTTAATACTTAAGGCATGGAAATCTTGAGAGTATTTTAGGAGAAAATTTGATACTTAATGGAGCCAGCAAATCAAATACAATAAATTAAAAGAAATAACGGGAGAAATATTTAGCTTCTCGTGTTAAGGATTTTATAGTCTCTGGTCTTCATTCAAATTATTGAGTCCTGTGGTTTGTCTTGTGATTTAATATTAATTAAATTAAAGGCATGCCTTATTGGCCCACAATTTTCCTTTTAAAATGTAGCATTTGCCCACTTAGAGCAAAGATGAGCATTTTACCCTGAGAGCTTAGTTTAGCATCAAAGTTACCCCTTGGAGAATTCGCTCACATCTTGGTACGTTACGAAGTAAGTATTCTGAGGGAGAAACAAAGAATATAGTCTCTGAAAAAAAAAAAAAGAGCTGCCATGTGCAATCATTTAAAATTAATTAATTAAAATAATTAATTGATTCTAGTAAATTCACGTGAGAGCAGAAATAAAGATATATCCTGACTGACAACTTAAATGCCAGTTATCTTCATTTAACAACAGTTAAAACTATATCTCCAGTTTGAGAAATTTAACTGTTCTTAGCAGAGTATACACAGTGCAATAGCAGCAGGATCCCCTTTTCCAAGAGTATATTGATCACTGTTTTATTTTTAAAACCTATTAGTTCTTGGAATATTGTTTTATAAATGCCACTTTCTACCCGCCTCAGCCTTTGGAATTGAGATATGCAATAGTATAGCCACCACTCATATCTAGCTATTTAAATTTAAATGTAAATTAATTAAAATTAAATAAAATTTGGGGTGCCTGGGTGGCTCCATCAGTTAAGCAGCCGACTCTTGATTTCAGCTCAGGTCATGATCTCAGGGTCCTGGGATCGAGCCCCACGCTGGGCTCCGTGCTCAGAGAGGAGTCTGCTTCTCTCCTTCTCCCTCTCTCTCTGACTTTCCCCACTACCCCAGCTTGCGCTCGCATGCTCTGTCTCTCAAATAAGTAAATCTTTTAAAAAATATATTTTTGGAAAATAATAAAATTTAATTTAATTTAATGTAAAATGCTCACTTCCAGTGTTCAGTATCCATGTGGCTAGTAGCTGTTTTGATGGACAGCACAGATAAGCAACATTTCCATCATCACTACAAGTTCCTCTGGAAACCATAGCCTTAGATTATTTACTTTCTTGGGGGCAGAGGTGGGCCTTCATGCAGAATTACCACGTTCTGGAACTGCACGTGGCCTGTCTGAAAGGGCAAATCATTTATAGGTGTCTGGGCTCTGGAGACCAACTCCAATACTTAAAAGCAAACTTGTACATCATTCTGAGGCTTAATTTTCTTTTTTATAATGAAATTAATATCTGCCTAACAAAGTTGTTCTAATGGTTAAATGAGATAAGCCATTGCTTAAAATCTAAAACAGGAAGAACTGTGTATATACTAGTTATTAGTGTTATTAACAATTGTTTCGAAAACTTAGTATTTGTTGAAGGAACAATTAAATGAGTGATATTATTGGTGCAGCTTCACTAGTCCAGAAATATCCCCCCATCCACACAGATTCCTCCAATTTTCTATTACTTTTCTCTTTTTTGTTCTAACAATAAACACTTATAAACCTATGTAATTGTGACAGAAATAAAGTGAAAAATACTATTCTTTGTAATATTTTGAATATTTTAATTCATTTTAAAGATATAATTCCATAAAAAATTTGAAAATACTGAGTAGAAATTATAAAACAAATGTTTCCTATTCTATCATCAGACACAATCATTTTAAAAGTTTTTTTTTTATTCATAAGCTTTTTAAAACATAGCTCATGTATTGTTCTATGCACAATTTCGTATTCTGTTCCTTTCACTAAAAGTTCTATTATTATACTTTTCCTGTATTATTAGGAAGAGTCATATTTACAGCTAAGAAATACTTTTTATTACAAATGCTAGGCACAATTGTAGATACTTTTAAAATATCATATCAATGAATGAGGACAAAATATTTCAAAAGTGAGACATAAAATATTTCCTTATTTTCTTATTTTTTAACATTTAGGTTGTTTTTAGGTTTTCAGAGAACAGTGTTATTTTTAAAGGTGAACTTCTAATCTATAAATGTAGGAGCAAGTAGCCAGCAGAGTCCTTTTTGATTTATTTTAAGTTTGCATCCAATAGGAAGGCTCTTGGCTTGGGTAAACAAAGCAGCAGCTACTGACAAAGGGATGGATAAGAGAGACCGACTCATTGTCATACTGCAGAATAATTAGGTCACTGCAACTGAGCTCTGATTTCAAGAAAGAGAGAAAAAATAGGCGTTAAAATCCGAAACCACTTATAAATACATAGTTTTAGCATATCACATATAAAATATCTCTATTCCACTAATATTTCAGCGATACTACTAAGAAGTGAATTTTTTATGCTAATTAAATTACTGCTGTTCAACGTGTGACATTTTGAAGCACCTGTTTAGTATATTTGTTATGTTGAAAATGTAAAAATAACACTGTGATGTAGAGCATCTACAAGCCATCCATATGCCTGAGTGTCCATATGGTACTATAAATTTTAAAAAGCGTTCCTCTCCTATTGGAGAAAGAGATTTTTCATTAACTCCCAAGAGACCACTTATTTAGTGACTATTGTCCTTTCACCTTACCACACCGATGTTTCCTTAATGCACAATTATGACATGCTCTATTGATTGTAGCAGCAACAACCTACTCAGAATTAATCTCCATCTTTCTCTTATGATCATACAGATTTATTAAGCTTAACCACTTTCCATTTTATTGCTAACATTAAAATATGTAAATGACAAGTAACCACTTTTCTAAGGATTATTTTTTAAGTAGATGGCACAGCATCCCACTGGAAATTAACCGTAAAGTTGAAGTCAGTATTTTTAGACCTAAACTATCTATTATTGCTTTATATCTACCAAACACATACGTAAGACTAACAAGCAGACATGAAAAATTAAACAGTTTATGAGAAATATGCGATAACCGTGGTTTGGAAAATGAAAATTTCTGTAATTTTCTTCACTGTAACTTTTCTACGAGATACTGTTTCTTGCCTTTGCTAATTATTGTGAAATAACATTTAAAACCATTCTCTTTCTGGTTGTTTTAATATTTCGGTAAAGTAGAAGAATAGAATAAATGAGCCACCTGGAATGCTGCACGCATAGATTAGAATCCTCCCTTTCTCTCGTGTCTTTTGCTGATTTCTTCACGTGTGCCAATCCAGTGCCAGAGCAGGTACGTAAGACACCAGGGGGCAGCTCGACAAAGTTCTACTGTGGGTCCAAGAAGCACCTTGAGAGGAGTGAACCCAGGGAGCCATGGGGGCATCTTGGGCATGTAAGCCTCTGAAGCCAGTGCCAGTGACCTCAAAGAGGTGTCTCCTGAGTTCAGTCCTAAAGCGAGAATAGGATCCTACACAGGCAGAGGTGGGGGGAGGGGGGGCGGGCGGGGAAGAGACTGCAAATCAGTCCACTGGCTGAAGTCCAGAGAATGAGGCAGCGGTCATGCAGAGAGACAGCACTAGAAAGGAACCGGGCCAGGCTAACAGGCTTAGAATGACAGCCGGGCGAATGTTGATTCTATCCTCCAGCCTCTGAGAAGGCTTCAGGATGTGTGCAGCCATGACTTCATCTACTGATGTGATTTGCAGGGTTGGAAAGCAGTCTGGAGGGTGGCCATGAGATGCACGGTGGCTGTTGGTCCTTCTTCCCCACGGAAATATTTCCATCTGGTGTCCATCCCAGGGAGACTGCTCTGGGCCAGGAAACTGAATGAAATTCAGAAACTGAAGACTGATAAAGCTCAGGCGTTTCAGTGCTTTGAAGCAAAGACTAAGGGTAATTCTGCTGCATGCCTTGAGAGACCAGGCGAGCGTCTCAAGATGAAAAAGGCCCTTCCTGACAGCACTCGGATGGCCCCGGGAAAGCTATTGAATCATCCAATAAATGACGAGTGCATTAAGAAAGAGTGATTAAAATCAGGTAGACTTTTGATAGGTAGAATTGAGGATGGGGGCGAGGAGCAAAGAGGAAGAAGAGAGTGTGCCACCACGCTTATGGAAGGTTGAGGATCCATATGATCTACAAGGGTGGAGGGGCAGTTACGGGAAGTAAGTCTGGATTGAACAGTTGGTTCCTTCCCGGTGAGGGCACAGGGAACATCTAATTTGGTGGTCGATGAAGCGCCAGTGGAGAGCGTTAAGCAGAGTAATGACATGATTGGAGCTGTGCATTAGTACTTTGAATCCGGCACAGAAGTAGAAGCTTAGCAGGCACATTGCCATGGGGCGAGCACCAGCATGGCAGCCGGAGAAACGCAGAGGAAGAGGGAATGGGGAGAGGAGGTTCATGTGCAGCATCTAAACTGAATCTTGGCAAGGTAGAAAGACTTAGGGGAGGCTCCTTTGCTGGAATTTTACTTCCGTTCTGTGCAGCCTGCAAAGCAAGTACTTTTACTCCCATTTTACAGATTAGAAAATGGAAGGGACAGAGAACTGGTATGCATTGAGTACCTGCCACTTATTATTAGAAATTTTTAATTTTTAGCCCTGAGGCTGAAGCTGGAATGCCCATGTATGGCAGAGGATCTGGGGTTCATGTGGGTTAAAGTGCCACACAAATGTGTTCAACTCTAAAGCCCACAGTCCCCCACTCTTAGTGGGTTTCATCCTTTGCTGAGCACCAGCATTCCCTGGAAAGCTTTGAAGAGATGCCAAAGCCTGGACCCAACCCCAGGCTAATTAAATCAGAATGTTTGGGATGGACACCGGGCTTCAACATTTTTATAAAGTCCCCTGTTAATTCTAAAGCACATCCGAGACTGAGAAACACCACACTACTAGAGACCTGAGCAATCCCCTTATCTATGGAAGACCCCCAATGGATGCCTGAACCCACAGATAGTACCAAGCCCTACATAGACCATGTCTTTTCCTATACGTACATACCTATGATAATGTTTACTTCATAAATTAAACACAGTAAGAGATGAACAACAACAATAATAAAATAGAGCAATTGTAACGATAGACTGTATTCAAGGTTACGTGAACGTGGTCCCTCTCTCTCACATGCCATACTTTACTGTACTCTCCTTTCTTCTTGTGAGGATGTGAGAGGATGCGATGCCCACGTGATGAGACGAAGTGAAGGGAATGGCAAGGTGTTGGGATGCAGCATTAGGCTACCACTGACCCTCTGACGATAAGTCAGAAGAAGGGTCATCTGCTTCCAGACCATGGTTGACTGTGGAAAACTGAAACTGTGGATAAGGGGACACCTTCTGTGAGTGGATGAATGTGAGGAATGTTGGAGAAGGAAGAATCATAGATAATGCCAAAGTTTGCAGCTTGGGTAGTGGGAAGAATTACTTGGACACAGACAGGTGGAGTCAGGCAGGTGAGCCCAGAACAGCGGTCAGGAATGGTTGTAGGGGGGTTGACTTGGCACACTGCCACACAGTCAGGTAGCGACTCTTCAGTCAGGTGCAGCCCACGTGGGAGACCGGAAGTCCTGGGGTGTGCAGATTTTCCACTTAGGGTTGATGGTGAATGCCCCTGATTTAGATGAGACCTGAGGACAAGATTTTAAAAAGGCCAAGAAAGGAATCCCAGGGTAACAAGACTCACGAGTAAAGAAGAGAAACCAGAAAAACTCATTTTCTTAGGGAGGGTTTAAAATGTAAAGGTGAGGGACGCCTGGGTGGCTCAATTGGTTAAACGTCTGCCTTCGGCTCAGGTCGTGAACCCAGGGTCCTGGGATTGAGTCCCGCCATCAGGCTCCCTCTTCAGCGGGAAGCCTGCGTCTCCCACTTGCCACTTCCCCTGCTTGTGCATGCTTTCTCTCTGGCAAATAAATAAATAAAATCTTGAAAAAAGAATAAAATGGAAAGGTGAGGTTTAAGTAGAGAATAAAGGTAAACTGACTAAAGATGCTAGTGTGAGTCAAGATAAGGATGAACTTAGCCTAATGAGGTAAGGGGGTGACCAAACAAGGGGGGGGGATCTTCATCTGACTCCTGAACAAAAAAAAGGTCCGAAGGGCTTCATTCACACACATACATTTACTGGGGATGTAGTGCATTGCTAGGCACTGGATGAGGTTCTGGGGCACATCACCAAACAAAAGAGACAAAGATACATGTCCTCCCACAGCTGACATTCCAACAGGTGTAGCTGACAGGAAACATACAAACTAAGTAAATAGCATTTAGGGTGTGATCTGCTGAGTGAGGAGGGGAGAGAATGAAGGAGGGATGGAGAGTCTGGGTGGAGGGTACATCATAGTATAGAACAGAGTGGACCACAGAGATGTCATAGTCCGTTCAGTCACAGTAACAAAAATACCACAGACGGGGTGGCTTAAAACAACCGAAATTTACTTCTCACAGTTCTGGCTGCTGGAAGTCCAAGATCAGGGTGCTGGCAGATTTGGTGTCTGGTGAGGACCAGCTTCCTGGTTCGTGGACAGCCACCCACTCACTGTGTCTTCACATGGCAGTGGGGACCAGGGAGCCATCTAGAGCCTCTACCACAGTGGCACCAATGGCATTCGGGGGGCCCCACCCTCAAGACCTCATCACCTCCCAAAGGCGGCTCCTCCTAACACCATCACATTGGAGATTAGGTCTCAACATATTCCTTTGGGGTGGGGGGCACAAATATTCAGACTATAGCAGGAGACTTTACCAAAAAGCGGGCAGCACAGAGACTGGCAGAAGATGAGGGAAGGAATCATGTTATCTATGTGGGGGAATCAGCTCTAAAACTTTGTTATTTTGGGTCTTCTACATGTACAGCCTTGTCACTTGGAGTCCTTCGTGCTCTGCATCCTTGCCAGCACTTGGCGTTGTCAGGACTTTGTACTTTTTCCATTCTAATAGGCGGACAGTGGCATCTCATCACAAATCCTGTTTGCATTTCACTAGCAGCTAGTGATGTTGAGCATATGTTCATGTGCTTTCTTACCTCTCTCACTTTTGGTGAAGTTTCTGTTTAATTCTTTTACCCATTCGTAAATTGAGTTTTATGTTTTCTTGCCGTTGAGTGTTCAGCGTTCTTTATATATTGTGTACACGAGTCCTTTGTTAGAAGATATGTAATTTACAAATATTTTCTTCTGGTCTAGTTTGTCTTTTTATTCTCTTAACAGTGTCTTTTGCGGAGAAAAAATGTGTTTATTATGATGAAGTCTGGGGTATCAGCCTTTCTTATGACCCATGTTTTTGGTCAGGTCTAAGAAGCCTTTGCCTACCTCCACATGATGAAGATTCTCTCCTCTGCTTTCTTTGTAAAAGTTTTATAGCTTTTACATTTTATGCTTAGATCTTGCATTTATTGTTTTATTGTAGTAAAGTATACAAAACATAAAATTTGCCATTATAACCATTTTTAAGTGAACAGTTCAGCGGCATTAGTACGTTTCACACTATAGAGCAACCATCGTCACAAGAACATTTTTCATCTTCCCAAACTGAAACTCCGTACCTATTAAACACTAACACCCCCTTCTCCCCTCCCCCCAGCTCCTGGCAATCACCATTGTACTTTCAGCCTCTATGATTTTGATTACGCTAGGTACCTCATCTAAATGGAATCATACAGTATTTGTTTTGTTGTGACTGGCTTATTTCACTTAACATAATGTCTGCAAGTTCCATCCATGTTGCAGCAGGTTTCCGAATTTTCTTCCTTTTTGAAGCTGAATACTATTTCTTTGTATGTATACACCACACTTATCCATTCATCTGTTGATGGACACTTGGGTTATTTCCACCGTGCATTTACTTTTGAAGTCTGGAAAATTTATCTTTTTCACTAATTCTGATAGAATTTCTATCCTCTTCTCTTGTAATGACATTTTACTGTTACAGCATTCCATTTTCTTGTGTGTCTAGCAATAAGACACTTATATTTCTTTTTTAAGTTACCACAAATAACTGAAAAATGAAATGTACTTTTATAGTAAAGAGTATAACTTTGGATGAGTAGATTATTCTGTAAAAATAACAGAATTATTGCAATTAACTCTTGCAATAACTTACAATTAAATAGGTAAAATACCAGTAACACCATTGATTTGTCACTACTCTCATGTCTGGCCTTAGTGTATGCAGCTTATCAAAAATACATTTCCCACTGGCTACTACTTGAAATTCCTGAATGACTAATGTTCAGGTTTCCCATAGTTTCTTTGAGATACATTCTATTTGTGAATGAAGGTATTTCTGTTCCCAAAATATGTTTAAGAAGTAGAGCATGCTGAGTTGAAATATACCTTGAAATGTTAACTTCTGAATTTATATGAAATATATATATTTATATATAGAAATATCATAAATATATAAATAAATATATATGCATACATGTATGCAGATAGATATGCAGCAACCATGCATCATCCTAATTACATTGGACAAAATTTAAGATATGCTTTGTGCATACAGATCACATTGGTCAATGCTAGTTAATACATACTCCTAAATTTTTAGCTAATTATCAGAAATTGATTTTTTACCAAAGAGAATATAGTTCAATGATTCATAATTTTATAATAAGTTAGGAAGGGAAAAAAAAAAACTATGGATACTATAGCTGGAGGAAAAACACTTCTTATGAATATTTTTAGCTTATTTGAAAGGTTATGCTTTAAATAAAATGTTTACCAGAAATCTATAGCTAAGATATAAAAACAAAACAGAAAAAGACCAAAACAACAACAACAACAACAACAAACCAGCAACTTCATTTTCGTGTCTTATTTTGCTTATTCCAAGAGATTCTGGGAACTATATTAAGTATAAGGATAAACACTTTCCAACTACCCACCAATGGCAGGGAGGCAAATAATGGAAACTGTGTTTCAAAATTGAAAAAGACAGTCATCTCTGCTTGAGGCTGAGTAATGCTGCTGTTTAATCCACAGGCGGAACTCTTTCTTGCTCAGAGAGCACCTCCTACGAACAGTTAGAATTATCAGGAAGAACTTGTGACACTTTTCTACTTTGGTTACCTCAGTTCCTATCACCTTTCTTAACCACTTAGAGATCAACATATACATTTATAAGAATGATGGATTTGTAGATTTACATAATAAATCTCAAGAGATTTCCTCCCCAATTCTATGAAAGCAAAGTTGTTTCTTTTGGAAATGTTACCTCTATACAGACAGACAAAAGCCAAGCAGTCAGCTACTGCATACTGACCTTGTAACCAAACTCAGTAATTTGGAATGTTTCCTTCCCTAGAATTTCTTTTGAGGGTCCCAGATTAGATCAGAGCACCATTTCGTCCCTGTCTGGCTAAAACACACTAATGCCGAATTTCGAAAACTGTCGTTTATGGCAATTTCAACTTCAAAATTTCCTTATCCTAAGATACTACAGGGAAGAAGTTCTTAGGACCAAAATGTCCCAAGTATAAATGGTATAAATGCTCAATAATAGAGCTGATCACGCCTTTTGAATTTATTATATTATTCTCAAGGGCAGTAAATAAATGTGGTTTTGTTTTTGGTATTGTTCTGGCTTTACATGTCCTTAAATTTTCTCCGGATAAACAGAGAAATCGTAGACCCACACAGTTGACTCAGTTCCCTCTTCCTTGTATCAGATCCCCAGTCAGCTGAGATCAAGGTAGTCTTATACCCTGAAGGAATACTGACAGGTAAACAGGTAAGTAAAATTCAGTGGGGCAAATGCTGGTAGGAAAAGTGCAGGGGTCATGTGTCAGGGTCACTTAAGGAAAACTTTGATGGAAGAAATACACTTTCCCAAGAAAATGACGTGAGGCTGAGCCTAAAGAATGTTGTAGGAAATGTTGTAGTTGCCAGAAATAGAGAAGTTCTAATAAGAAGACTGAAAGCCAAGGTGAAGTATGGAGCATTGAGTGAATTGAGAAGAATTAGTATAGCCAGGCATCATAGTGCTTGGGAGAGCTGGGGACATAAGCAAGGGCTCCATCTGCACTGTAATTAGAAAGGAAGATGGAAAAAATGTTTAAAGACCATTGGGAATGTGGGGTTGCAGTCATGATACCAGCAATGATCCAAGAGTTCATCATCGCTCATGGATGGAAACCAAAGGAAGATTAGAAAGACTCATGGCTGAAGACCTCTCAGGCAAAGTAGTATGATGTTCAGTAAAAGCTTCTGAAGTTTTCCAATGACTTCAAAATTGTAGATACTGGAGGAGAGGGAAAATTGAGGGATTATATAACTCTGAAACAATTTAATTGGCATAACTGTGTGTATTGAAAGTGTACAATCTGATAATTTTTGACATATGTGTGGTCCTGTGAAGCCACCATCACAATCAAGATAATGATCATCTCCATCACCCCTAAGAGTTCCCTCATTCCCCTTACACTTCCCTCCCTTCTTGCATCTGTAGGCTACAACTGATACGCTTTTTGTCAATGTAGATTACTTTGCACTTCCTAAAATTTTATATAATGGAATAATAATATGGTGTATACTCTTTCTTGCCTGGCTTCTTACACTTAGCATAATGATACTGAGATATATTGTATTGAGATTGTTAAGGTTCTCCATGTTGTAATATGTATCAGTAGTTCATTCCTTTTCATTCATTCCCATTGTATACATAGATCACAGTGGTTATCAAATTACCTGTGGGTGGGCATTTGGGACATTCCCCGTTTGGGGCTATTAAAAATAAAACTATGATGAGTAATCATGTGCAAGTCTTTATGAATATAAGCTTTAATTTCCACTGGGCAAATACTTAGGAATGGAATAGCTAGGTCATAAGGTAAATACGTGTTTAACTTTTTAAGTAATTGCCAGACTGTTTTCCAAAGTGGGTACACCATTTTACATTCCCATCAGCAGTTCCTCCACATCTCTGCCAACACTTGGCAAGTGGTCAGTGTTTTAAATGTTAGCTATTGCAGTAAGCATGTGGTAGGATTTTTAATTTGCATTTCCCTAATGACTAATGATGGTGAGCATCTTTTAATGTGCTTATCTACCATCTTTATATCTTCCCTGGTAAAAGGTCCATTCACATCTTATACCATTTTTTTTAAAGATTTTATTTATTTACTTATTTATTTGAGAGGGAGAGAGTGAGAGAGTGTGTGAGTGGGGGAGGAGGAGGGGCAGAGGGAGAGTGAGAGAATCCTAAGCAGACTCCACGCAGAATGTGGATCCCAACACGGGGCTCGATCTCATGACTCCGAGATCATGACCTGAGCTGAAACCAAGAGTTTCAGACGCTCAACCAACTGAGCCACCTAGGTGCCTGGACTACTTTTTAATTAGACTGTTTTATTACTGAGTTTTGAGAGTTATTTCTATATTCTGGTAACATGTCCTTTATCAGATTTATAAAAATATTTTCTCTCAGTGTGTGGCTTATCTTTTTAGTTTTCTAACAGTGTCTTTCCAAGAGAAGACATGTTAATTTGGATGAAGTCCAATTTATCAGTTCATTCTTTTATTATGGATCATGCTTTTGGTGTAACAGCTAAGAAATCTTGGCCTAATCCAAGATCACGAAGTTTTTCTCTTTTTCTTTTAGAAGTTTTATAGGTTGGGGTTTTATAGTACTTTAGGTCTATCATCCATTTTGTGGTAATTGGCATGGATCAAAGATTATTTGCATGTGAATATCAAATTATTCCAGCACCATTTGTTGAAAAGACTATTCTTTTTTCAATTGAATTGCCTTTGTCAAAAATCAATTGTCCACACATGTGGGTGTCTATTTATGACCTTTCTATCCCATTCCATTGATCTATTTTGTCTTTCCTTGTAGCAATACCACATTGTTTTGATAATTAGAGCTTTATAATAAGTTTTGAAAGCAGGTAGTGTTTGTTATCCAGATTTGTTCTTTTATTAAAGTATTTTACAGATTCTAGGTAATTTGCATTTCCATGTAAATTTTAAAATCAATTTGTCAGTTTCTACACACACACACACACACACACACACACACCCTAGCAGGGATTTTGACTGGGATTACATTGAATCTATAGATCAATCAGGAAATTGACATCTTCACAGTGTTCAGTCTTCTGACCCATGCACCAAATATATCTCTCCATTCATTAAGATAGTCTTTAAGTTCGAGTAATATTTTAATGTCTTTGTGTGCTAATTCTAACATGCCATTTGTGGGGTAATTTGTCATGAGTTGTGTTTTTCTGCTTCTTTACATGCCTGGTGATCTTTGATTGGATGCCAGGTATTGTGGATTTTAACAAGTTGGGTGCTAGATACTTTTGTATTTCTATTAATATTCTTGAGTTTTTTCCTGGAGTGCCATTAATTTATTTGGAAACCATTTGATCCTTTTGTGTCTTGCTTTTATGATTTGATAGCTGGGTCCTGAGCAGTTAATAATTGGTCCAAGACCAATTATTCCCCAACTGCTAGAGTTGTTCTAATCTGGATGGTGGAAATAGACACTGCTCCTGGGCCAGAGTGAATATCAGGCACTATTCTTTTATCCTAAAGCATAGTGCTTTCCTTGGAGAGTTATATGTGCTGATCAATACCCATTGACTATTCAGAGGGACCATCTAGGATTCTCTCTCAAGGTAGCTCTTCCCTCTTTGGAAATCTGTTCTGTGAACCAGCCTCCTTGTTCTCCCCAAACTCTCCACTCCATCTCCTCAACTCAGGGAGCTGGTGGAGTTTCAGGATTTCTCCTTCCCAAGCTGCAGCCTGGAAATTCTCAAGACAGCCAGCTTAGCACAAGTAGGACTCACCTAATTGGGAAACCTCTCTCAGGGATTGTTGCCTGATACATAGTATCTTGAAAACCATTGTTTCATTTATTTTGCCTGTTTGGTTTCTTTCAGGAGGGAGGGTAAATCTGGTCCCTGTTATTCCCTCTTGGCCAGAAGCACAAGTGTGAGAGCATATGGTTTTAATTAAATTCATAGAAATGAATAATAACATTGATAGTTGCAGAAGTGAAGTGCTGGAAAGAGCCACACTTATGAAGGGAGCTCTGTAACAATCCCAAAGAGAAGTCAACAAGACCAGGAAGTTTCAAAGGCCCTTTCCCTTGCTCTTTCTTAACCTTTCTGCTCCTTTGAATATAACTGAATACTTTCTTCTCCTCTTGTTGCTGATTTGAGTTACAAAGTATTTTTAAGAAGTAATGCTCAAGTTCAATTCATTCGTGTGTAGAATGGATTGGTAAGAAAAATTGGAGATTTGGGGGAAACTTCCTTTTCAAAGGAATTTTGATACATTCTTGAAGATCACAGGCCCTGAAGTCCCCAGATAGACCCTCCTCATTTACTTTTTTGTCCAACTACCCATTTAATTAGCATCTTTGCCAGAAGCCAGTCCCTAACTATACACAGGTGACAAGTCAATCACAATTCTTGACTTCAGAGGAAGTTTAGTTACCTCCAACCTCTGCTACTTCTTAGCTCTCTGGCACTGTCAGTTTACTCAATCTATCTAAGACCCTGGTACTTTTTCAGTAAAATTAGTATATAGTCGATCCTTCAACAACACAGGTATGGAGTGTGGGTCTACTTATACACAGATTTTTTTTTCAATAAATACAGTACAGTACTGTACTTTTCTTAAGATTTTCTTGATAACATTTTCTTTAATCTAGCTTACTCTATTGCAAGAATACAGTGTATAATACATACAGAATATGTGCTAATTGACTATGTAATTGGTAAGGTTTCCAAACAACAGTGGGCTATTGGTAGTTAAGTTTCTGGGGAGTCAAAAGTTATATGCAGATTTTCAACTGTGGGGGGGGGGGGTCAGTGCCCCTAATCCCTGTATTGTTCAAAGGCCAAGTATAAATATACCATACCAACTTCACAGTCTTATTGTAAGAATTAAATGGGGTACATAAATAAAATGATTAACATACTGCCCGTCATACAGAAAATACTCAATATAATACTATATCCTTAAATTGGGATGCATGCTAACAAGTATGCTCTCTTAGACAAATTTAGACTCCAACCATCCACGATAAATGTTTGTTTCATTGGATGAATAATTGATCTTTGTTTGACTTGTATAGTTTTTCAAATGTGTTTATGTTATTTTAATCCATTGTGAATTCTCAAATGTATTGGTATATAAAACCTATTGTGGGGCCCCCTGGGTGGCTCAGTCAGTTAAGTGCCCGACTGTTGATTTTGGCTCAACTCATGATCTCAGGGCTGTGAGATGGAGCCCCACGTCGGGATCCACTCTCAGCACGGAGTCTGCTAGAGATTTTCTCTCTCTCCCTCTCCCTCTGCTCCTCCCCACCTCTGTGTGTTCACTCTCTAAGTAAATAAATAAATAAATAAAATAAAATCTTTAAAAAAAGCACAACATTATATTATTAGACCCTTCTCTCTACAACCTATTTGCATGCAGTGTGATTTTTTGCATTTTGTTCTTTAAAATTTTAAATATGTAGATCTTTACGTGTATATTTGAAATGTATATTATTCTTATTTTAATTGCTTCATTTAATTAATTCAATCATGATTAATTTAATTTGATTTAATTAATCTCCTACTAGAAGCTTTGGTTGGATTTTGACCTAAGTTAGTATGCTTTGTAATTAAACATGTGCCTTGCTAAAGTGTTGTGCATGGGATTACAGAGTCAAAGATGAGGAGGAAACTTGGAGCATTTTATAAGAGTAGTTGTTAGTGGGGAATGAATCTATAACTGTAGACTTACAAATGAGAAATAAAAATGCAAATTAGTTTATATAAACATGGACTCTGATATGGAAAATTGTTCTACAATTAGGAAATGCCAGGGATTGATTTTCAATAATTGTCCTTCTTTGGTGTTTAATTTAAGAGCATTCTCAATTTAAAGGTCATGGTGAATTGAGTCTTTCTAGATGATGGTCGATGAGAATGTATTTGGAAGCAGCTATTGAACCTACCTATGGCTTTAAATATTGGGGAAGAGAAAGAGGGAAAATATTCTAATCCTGCTATTCAGTCTTAGGGAGGTAAAGTATATTTTACATACTGCCAATTAAGAGAAGCAGATTAACAAAAAACAAAAGTAAAGGGTATTAAGACTGGAGAATGAAGTTGATGGTCTCTCTGATTGGTCAAGTTTAGATTTGGAATTTTTTCCTATGGGTGGCCATGTTCTATAGGGACTGCTGGGACACAGTAGTGTGGAGAAAAAAATGCATCCACTTTTTAGCTTTTTTATAGGACGCCCAGAATTAACAGCAATATTGTAACGTGTGCATTCTGTTATATCATTGCCCTTCCTTCCATACCAGGAGTGGGAGATTATAAACAATAACTCTCATAATGCCACTGCATCAGAGGAAACAAAGCAGGTGTCATACCAGTTGGAGAACTGCCCATCGTTTCCAAATTTCAAATGATCTATTATGATTCTCTCATACATTGATGCTTAGGGACTAATAGGCTATTTGATACCACATAAAGAAAGAGAGCAGGAGCCCTTAAAATTTTGTGTAGTTCGGGTGATCCTGAGCTGCTCTCAGATCCACTGTACTGTTGAAAACAGGGAAATTGCATTGTGTGCTCACAACTATTGGCACGTTATTCAGGCACTCAGCATTTCCATGAAAGGATGCAGAGTTTACATGTTCTCTTTAGTTACTGAGTCCAGATGCCCAGTTCTACCCACAAAATTTTAGCAAATTGGGAAATTGGATACTTACTGTTGAGGCCAACTGAGCATGCAAATACTATTTTCTGCAATAAAAATCACAAAAAAGTAGTGCATTTGCATGCATAGCCTTAATTACCTAAATTTAACATACATTCATATTGACATTCTGTGCTTCTAAAGTAATTTTTAAAATAAATAGAATTTTCATAAGGAAGTATAACCATATACTTGGGCAGTGTGTGGTTAGAATACATAATACACACACATTCACAACACAATGCAAACTATTACATAAATAGAAAAGGCAACATTATCCTCCAGGCTGACCACTAAATATATTTTATTATCAAATAGCATCTAAAACTTTGCATAAGCAGTTAGGAATACCCTTAGATTTAGGTGTGTTCTTAAACTAGACATATGGAACATTGCAAACTTGAGGGTCTTGGTCCAGTCTATTTTTACACTGTATTGGGGCTTTTAAATAAATTGCATGGAACTAAACTGAGTCCTGTCCCTTATTCATTCAGAGTTTAGTTCCATAGAATAGAAACTCCCAAATACCCTACCCAAATATTTTAGGCCATGAAAATAGGATGTCAACCCCTCAAGTGACATACCTTGAGAAGGAAAGACCCTGATGGATGGGATATCTTCACTTTGGAAAAGAAATGATATCCCCAGATTGTATAATGCTTTACCTTTTCCAAACCCTTTTATCTCCTGGTTCTCCTCTGACTCCCCGACAGGTGTATTCTTTCATGTTCTAGCCTTATAGCTGTGTGGCTTCTCTCTTTTCTCATGGATGGGAGGAATGAGAAATACACATAATGCTCCTGGATGTACTGTATAGAGGTGAAGATATGCTGTTTTTAAATCCATCCATTAAAGGGAGTTCTGCAGCCTCTATCCATCACCCATTCAACTAAGTAATCAGAAAGATGTTCCTCATAGACTATTTGCCTGAAATTTTTCACACTATGATTTAAGCCCACTCTGTTCTTATTGTATCTTTTATGGAAGTGACTAACATCTGGTGCCTCCTCTCTGTGTCACTTTCTGATGCGCTCAGGGTGCCTGTACTGGTCCCAGCTCTCTGTTCTCAGATGACCCCCACGTTAGCTCTCACCTGTGTCTCCTCCATGGTGGCCATTTCTATGCAGAGATCTCATACTTACAGGAGAAGGAAGTTCCCACTCTATGAACTGTTTTTTAAATCCCTTTCAAAATAATCAAGCTTTTCATTTCATGCAGTTAAGCCTCAAAATGCAGTGCTTCTGAGTCAGGTTGCCAGGGGATGTTACATCATCTCTATGGTGAGGTCCAGGTCCTTCCTGAGAACACATTTGGGCTGGGGAAGAAGTTGAATGTCTTAAAATGGTGGTTACATGTACACCAAGGATTGTATACTAGGGGAAAAAGTCCCATTTACCTCTGAACTGGTCCTCATTAGATCAAAAACAATATGGTGACTGTGTCCTCTGTCCTTTATTCATTGTTTTAGAGAAGCCCCCTCACCTCCAATTTCAGGTATCTGGAATACATTTCCTTGGTTTACAGTATATTCTGTCTCCATGTGTCTTCTTTTGAGCTCTACAGTTCATAGGTTAGTCAGTGAAGCTGGTGCCATGCTTTTCAACTCCATTCTCCCTTGACAGAGGCAGGGTTAGTCACAAGGCAGGACAGCATCCCATCCCAGGATCTCAGGGCTAGAGTGGGAGCACAGCAGGAGGCCACCTTGGCTGAGCTGTGAATCTCTGGCCTCTGATGCATCCCAGGGGCTCTCAAATTTCACTACACGTTGAAATCACGTGGGAGATTTGTTAAAGGTACCAATGCCTAGTCTCACCCAGGAACAATCGAAATTGAATTGTGGGGCTAGGGCCCGGGCACCTGTGTTCTGTGGCAGCTGACCAGGAAAATCTGATGTACAGTAATGTCATGTGAGCGTTCAGTACTTCCAAGCACCGGGGGCCCCCATGTCATAAAGCAGCCAATTCCGTTTTGTACTCAGAGCAAGGCTACCCGAAAATGCTTCCTTGGGCGGCACTAAAATCCGTAGCTCTTTTGCTCATGCTAGAAAAGGAATCCCCTCCCCCACACAGAGCACCTGCAGGAGTATGAAATGGAACTACTTACTGTAGGAAGAATCAGTTTATTGGAATCCATAAAAGGAATTGGACAGTTACATGTACTTCTTGTTCTCAGCCAAAACCGAGTATTGGAATGTGACAGACCTAGTATGACTGGCAGGAATTTCTTATTTGAGGAAAGGAAGAGATACCATCCATTTCTACAATTAAAATTTTACCCCCTTCCCCCTGCCAAAAACTCCATACTGATTTGACTCAAGTGGAAAAGAGCAAAGTTGGTTCATAGTAGTTATAAATTGAACACTGTATGCCTAATTGCTTTTAAAATAATAAAGGGCATCTGTGTTATGTATATTTTACCCCAATTAAAAATAAAAAGGGCAAAATTATGTAAAGTGCATCTCATTAGTATTTCACTATTTTGATTTTTCTGAAGTCAGATTCATTATACAGTTGGTCTGCTATGACCCTGGTTACTCCGTAATTCATAGTCAAAAGTTTTTTATTGACAATCTTTTGTTATAACCTATATATAGGGAATAGATAATCTGGTAAATGAAGCATATTAAAAGCTCTCTCTAATTTTTAGTGCATCTTGTTTTTGTTAAATGCAGAGACTATCTGTCTCAAGGAATGGTATTCTGATATGACTCGGATTCCAAACACTCTGTTTTATAAAAACGCTCAAGGTAACACTGGATTTGGGGTGTTTTTTTTTTTTTTTTCCCCTTTTCCTTTCTGTCTTTTTAGGATGTCTTTTACAGAAGTGCAAGGACATTTACAAGAATTTCTAGGCTTCTCCATCAGCTGCTTAGTGCCTGTGGCTAATCTAACTGTGATATATGGTAAATATTTTCCCTTGCAGGGAAAGGGCTTAGAGCTATTTCTATGCATTGATTGAGCACATTAGACTAATATTTATCCATTTGAAACTTTGGGAATTGGCCGTACATCATTTAATAGCTGTGCACCAATTATAAGAAGTAATTATACGTAAGAATTTCTAAAGAATTAAGTCTGGGATAGAAAACCTATCGTTAAGTGCTTCAGTGAAGATTAAATTTGGGAAAGCTTGAGTTGTTCATGATACTTATTAATATTAAAAGACATGTGGTTTTTCCAATATTAGAAATGGAGGATTTCTGTTGTGAACCCTAGAGCTATAGCCCCCCAAATTCCTATTGTTGGTCATAATTCGGTGTATCTTTTACCGTGACAGATAATACGGAGAATTTGAATACAGGGAGGTGCCCCACATTTGTCAATTTCATTATTTGGTCAGCCTGTATTCATCTATCACCTGCATGAGGGACTAAGTTACATATATTTTCCCTTTGAAATGAAATCTAGTAAGATAAACCATCTACTCCCCTGCAAGAAATGGAGGAAAAAACTAAACCATTTTTTTTTAATTAAGAAGAGAAAAAGAAATCTATCTTTTCAAAAAAAATCTATATTGGTATTGTTCTGTGAAGGACACATTTAAAACGACTTTGTAATTAGTTTTCAAAAATCATTAGGACTGGTTTTCCCTCTATGTTTTTTTATAGTTTTTTTAAATCATCATCTTCATATGTTCATGTGTTTTTCAAATTCTAAAGGCAGCATCTATTTTTATGATCAGAAAAATATCTTTTATAATCAAAAAAATATTATCTTTAAAATCAGGACAAAAAATTGCCAGGATTGCTAAAACTAAATTCACTTTAAGATAAGTAGTGAAATGTACCCACTTTTCTTATGTCAGCTTCTTACCTTTTTCTCAACCTACAGCCATTAAGATGAAAGCTTTTGCTTCTAAAACCATATCCACAGTTTCCCCTCACAAAGATCCCCATGAAGACCAGAATGTCAGTGCTTGCAAAAAAGTACTTTAAACCACCGCCTCCTTACTGTTTTTGGCTCTCCTTGATCTCATTCACGTTTTAGAGCAATAACGAGACGAACATGTGCTGATTTTAGCAACAGAGAGTAATTATCTGCGCAATACTCATTTGAGGGGTGATTATAGTCTGGAGGTTTAATTTTGCTTTTTTTTTGAGTGATTCTTTAAAAACTTAGTCTATAAAAGGAAATTGTTTTGTGTTTTTGCTATGTTTTCTCCTTCTTGGTATTTATTTTAAGACTCAAGTTCCTCCAGTTATTTTTTTCCTCAGAAAGAAAGTCGTGCTCTCACAAATTGAGCACACAGAGGCTGTTAGAGGCCAATCTGGCTTCAGTGCTCACCCCATACTGATATCCAAGTTCTCCTGTGTCTTTACGTCCCTTTCCCTTTCTAGGATGCTGTGTATTGACATGGAAAGATGCAAAACATAGAAAGTTGGAGAGAGTAAAAATTTAGCACAAATTCTGGATAATCCACAAATTGGCCAACTCCAAAAATACTGTGTTCAAAACACAATTATAGTCAACCCTGGTTATTCACAGATTATGTATTTGCAAATGCACCTACTTATTGAAAGTTATTTGTAACCCCCAAAATCAACACGCTTGGTCCTTCTGTGGACATGTTCAGACACACATAGACTGGCGAAAATTTGAGTCCCATGAGGAACATGTTCCTGGCAGAGGCCAAGGAAGGGCCTCGCTGCCTTCTTATCTCAGCGCCCACACTGTAAACAAGTGTCCTTTCCATGGCCCATTTAGTGCCATGTTTTCACAGTTTTGTGCTTTTCGTTGATGACTTTGCTTTTTTTTTTTTTTAAGATTTTATTTATTTGACAGAGAGCACAAGCAGTGGGGGCAGCAGAGGGAGAAGCAGGCTCCCCACTGAGCAGGGAGCCCGATGCGGGGCTCAATCCCAGGACCCTGGGATCGTGACCTGAGCCGAAGGCAGATGCTTAACCCACTGAGCCACCCAGGGGCCCCTTTGACTTGGCTATTTAAAGTGGCCCTAAGCACAGTACCCAAGTGCTGGCTAGTTCCTGCACACAACAAAGCTATGTGTGATGTGCCTTAGGAAGAAAAATATATGTGTTAGAGAAGCTCTGTTAGGCGGGAGTTAGAGTGATCTTGGCCATGAGCTCAATGTTAATAAGTCAACAATATATATTAAATAAGTTGTCTTTAAACAGAAACACGCATAAAACAAGGTTGTCTATTGGTCAGTTGATGAAAATGCAGCGGCCAGAGGCTCCCAGGGACCTAACCTTGTATTTCCTCTGGGAGCAACGCTTTGGTATTTGCTCAATCAGTGTTCAAGGTGGCTTGATACAACACAACTACCACAAATTATAAGAATTAAAGGTGTTTAAGTGTCCATCACATTGTACAGTATTTGTGTTTTGAAAAGTGGGCTTTTAAATCAAAATTTAATCCTTGATTTCTAATTTAAATGTAACAGACTTCTTCTTTTAAAGAATATCACAGTTAAAGTTTTTGCAAACTATTTACTCTCAATCCTTCATGTCTTTTCTGCATATTCAGATTTTCATCCTTCAAGTTTGCTTAAAACAGCAGAATGTGGGGGTGCCTGGATGCTCAGTCAGTTAAGCATCTCAGGTCGTGATCCTGGGGTCCTAGGATCCAGCCCCACATCGGGCTCAGGCTCCCTACACAGCGGGGAGCCTGCTTCCTCCTCTCCCTCTGCCCCTCCCCCCAGCTCGTGCTCGCTCTCGAGTGCTCTCTCAAATAAATAAAATCTAAAAAAAAAAAAAAAACCGCACACACAGCAGAATGTGTGTTAACTATACTGATAAAGCCTGAGACCATTTAAATACAGGATCCAGACAACCTGCACCTACAAGACTCAAAAATGTAGACACGGACAGGCCCTTTCCCCATGTACAGATCATATCACGCGTCGTTTCCACAGGACTTTATCTTTTAGGATACATTGTACAGGGTAATCACGTTCATGCATTTTTCACTGGTTGTATGAAGAAATTAGAGCATGGAATCCACCTCCAGTCGTAAAACTTATTATTCTAAGTCATTTAATTCTAAGTTAAATTTTTTATTCTTTCTCAAAATACTTTAAAAAGAAAACCTCTGATGAATATGGTTAAGCGGGAAATGAAAATAACGTTTCAAGAGGACAACTAGCAGGTTAACCCTCAGGAAAGCATTAACTGAGGACGTTTGGTGCGTGCTGGGGTGGTGAACAAGACAGACGCACTGCTTCCAATGACCCAGGGATTTCTTGGCATGGGAAGTAATAGCTTTTATTAAAAAGGGTTTTGACAGTCCCTACAGGGTAGTGAGTAGTCCAGAAATTCATAAATTTGACCTTTTCCTTCAGAATTATTATATAACTTAGAGTGGCTAAGCTAAGGCAAAATTGCGTGTGTTAAGGTTAATCATTAGAAAACAAAAGTGTTAGCAGTAGAATGAGTTGACGTACAGTGTTACAGAAACAGTTGATTAAAACTGAAATAAAAACAATAACTTGCAGGCCAGCTTTAAGAGAATAGGGATCTGGAATCTCTTTTTTGTGGACAACTTAATTCTCCCTCTGATGCAAACAAACAAGGCAAAACTTGAACACCTAGTGAATGCACTGTAGGGACTGCCAAGAGAGTATGAATTAAATAGAAGAAATCAGGGAGCACTATATTAAATTTTTCTCTGACTGAGAACAGATTATCTTCATAGTGTTTACACTCATAGAAATAAAGTTGGAAGGCAATAAACTTTTTTTTTTTTTTTGGAAGGCAATAAACTTGCAGTTTCCCTTGGTGATCTCGGCCCAGCTCTACAGACTAATCTACAAATGAATTGGCAATCATATGTAGAATTGTCTTCTTTGAAGCAGAACTTGAAACTTCTGTGTCTCCCTCCATGTCTCATGTTGAGCTTTGTGCCACATAAGAGAAGTGCTAACAGTCGGCTGCTGAACTTGGCATTCCAGAGAGTATGGTCCATAGCCCATCTGAGCCCATGTGGTGTAACTTAGTTAAAACAGCAAAATGGTGGATTATTCATTCACTTCCTTATTGTCTGTTTCATGCACAAAAATGTAAATCCTCTGAATGTAGATGTGCCTGTCTAGTTTACTGTTGTATTTGCGTCACTTAGAATAGGACTCACCCATGACATGCACTCAGCATAGACTCACTGAAAGAAAAGTCCTGGGGGCAGAAGTCAGAACAAGCACATTTTTGGTGGCAGCAAATTTGAAGTTTGTAAATAAATGAAATTTATGTCTTTAAAATGTCATTTTCTTATTTTGTGAGTCTTGCGTGGACTTATAGGCTTAGGTGACGCTTGTTGATAAAACCTGTTTCTAAGAATGTATAAGCATGAGAACATGGACTCTTGCATGTGTTCTGATATACTCTTGATATACTCTTTAATAACTCCCTTCTGTCCTGTTACCCTACTAGCTGTCTCTGGGGAAAGGAGAAAATCACAATCCCATCACTTCTTCCCAAATAACCAACAGGGAAACCCTCCCAAGACAATGAAAAGAGCCTAGAGGCAGTCCCAGGGCTGGAGCTGAAAGTAATCAGAAGTTCACTGAGTGCCCACTGATGGCATTTGCACACCATTTCCAGACATGTTTCTGTCTCTTTCATGAAAGAGTCAGCATGATTCACAGAAAAGCAGTGCAGCTCAAAGGCTAGCATGAGTGGTGAGCGACAGGAAGGCTGGTTTGGGGGCAGAGAGTTGAACCGCAGAAGTAGAAATTAAGGGAACATTTTTTAAAAGATCGAAGAGGGAAGGACATACAATGCACTCTGTATGGATAACTGAAGAGGTAGAGAGGAGCCTAAGGAAAGTACATTATGAAATAATTTCTTATTAAATTTTACCTCCTTCAGTTAATGATGAAAGCAGGGTGCAGTATAATTGTGCCAAAATTCCCATTTGAGAGCAAATACTTAAGGCTTTCCGATGTTAGAACTGTATGTTATCAGATCCTGAGGACAGGAAAACATGTCTTAATTATATTTGAGAAAGATAGATCTTATTTTAATATTTTCTGTTTTATGCTCTAAAATATAGCATTGTCCATTCCTTTTCTACTGCCCACACATTATGTCTTGATTCCGTTCCACTCAGCGTAACATGTTTTCGACTTCTATAATGTGCGTAGCAGGGAGGGAGCTATGAGGAACGTTCTCTGTCTTCAGTGAGTTTACTTTGTCCTCAGGAAATAAGATGAGCATCAGACAGCTGTATCTCCAGCCCCACACGTGGTTCCTGCTGCATTAGTGACGTGTGCCGTGCTGTGGGCGTAGAGAGAACGGGGTTCTGGGAACTGGGAGGACTTCAGGGAAGATGGCGATGGCATAGTTTGTTTTAGCTAGGGACTCTGGATGCAGTGCATTTCAGGTCAAAGGAACAGAACTAGCAAAGATTCGAAGGCAGAAATTCCAGTCCCTCTCAAAACATAACCCTGATTTAACTGGAGCCCTGTGTGTTGATAGGAAGTAGTTTGAAAGAAGATTGGAAAATCTTGGCAACGGGCTCTGGGTTGTTTAATACTAACCTAAAGAGTTTGAGATTTATTCTGAAGGTCATGGGAATTCACTGGGTAGATGAGATCGATAAGAAAACTCACTAGCAGTTTTTTTCTGTGATTTATGCTTTTTAATATTTATTCAGTGTTAACAAGGTGTCAGGGTTATAAAAGCATTATAATGTATACATAATTCCTACCCGAGGCATTTACAATTTTAACCATGTGGAAATGTAGAACATAAACACATGGGAAGAGTGTGGGGTGAGAAGGAATGAGGAAAGGTAGGTATTATGTGTCATGGCACCCAACTTTTTATTCCATATGATGACACATTACATGGAGAGCTGCTAAATACATCAAAATCTTATAAAAATCTTCTAGGCACTCATTTAAAAACAAAACACAGAACTACAGCTAAAAGGTGGTGTTGATAATTAAATGTTGATGACCTAACCTCCCAGGAACTTCACAGTTGATCACAAATAGCCTATGTTCTCAAATGTACCATTTTCATAGCGTAAAACCCAGCTCTATAAAATCGTGGCTGGTCAACAACTTACCCCAAATCTTTTCAAATAGATACTTAGTCATTAGGCTTTTGCTCTACATAGAAAGAAACAATGCAAGAGTCATAGTATGTATAAATTTGAGTGTGATGATAATGTACTGGTGACGTGTTTGATTCTGAAAAGGGCTAGACCACTGACTTGTTACTAGAAAAGTTACTCTGAGAAAACAGTATCCATCAAGTTTGAAGCTGCAATTAGTCCTTTTGGAAGCTGCTCACCAGGAGGGATGTGTGCCAAGTGCATGTCTTTGTGGTTCTGATACCAAAGAAATGACGTGATGGGTCTCAAGTTCCCTGCAGGGCACTGCAACCCTCTGGCATACATAGGCAGATAGTCAAGGCCAAGTCTCTTTAATGATAGAGCTTTGGCTTCTCCATTCTAGTGTGTCTGGGTGACCCAAACTCCCCTTCTCTAAGCGGCAAAACGTGACATTTACTTTCTATTGCAATTTATATTTCCCAAAGGAGAAGGCAAGATGCTGGACAGTCAGGTGCTCACTGGCTGCCTTGTCCTGGACCCAGCTTGTTGGAACCTGGACCATAACGAAATGAGCAATGTTGGCCTTCTCAGCCCCGAAGCCCATGTTTGTGGCTGATGAAAATTTGCACAATTTGTTATATGAAGATCATAAACACTGAGAGGAGGGAGGGCTCCGAGAGTGTTACCAGCAGATGAAGTAAGAGAATTTGCCTAGTAAAAGTATTGGCAAAGCCATCAAAATTGTACACATTTTGATAGAAAAAACAAGAGTTTTTCTGTTGTTTCCAATAAGCAATGAGATTATGTTACCAGAAGCCCTGAGAACAAACTGATTTCAATTTGCAAAGGCTTCTGACCCCTAATGAAGGAATTTTAACTCAATTGCTAATCAACTAGATGCAGATACAATAGAAGTGATGCATGGCCCTTCTGTTCTGAAAAGAAATTCATTTCTCAGTTGTTTAATGATGCCTTGAAATCTGTAAAGTGCTGCACAAGAATAGTTGTTATTTTTCATAGAGGGCAATTTCTATGACCTAAAATATAAACCTTGTTGAAATAATTATGGTTTTGTCACTAAAACCTTATTTGCCAGATTATCCCATTTTTTGAAAATGTTCCGCAGGCTTAGAAATCTACATTTGTGTATGAAATGCTTGTTATTTCCAGGTCATTACTATATACATTTTCCAAAGATTGGCCATTATTTTAAATTTAATGAGATCTATAACAGACTTTATTGGCTCTCAAAAACTGCTAAGGAGATATCACACAAAGCTTTGAATATAATATTGTGAATATGATGAACTCTGTCATGTAACAATTTCTTAGTTTCTGATCATTGAGTGAGAGGAGCCAGTAAGTGGATTTTCTCCTTGTTAAATTTTTTTAAAAATATTTTCTCTAGGGAATCCTGGGTGGCACAGTCAGTTAAGCATCAGACTCTTGGTTTCGGCTCAGGTCCTGATCTCAGGGTCATGAGATCGAGCCCTGAGTCAGGCTCTGTGCTCAGCACAGAGTCTGCTTAAGACTATCTCTCCCTCTGTCCCCTCCACCTCCTCTCTCTTTCTCTCTCTCAAATAAATAAATCTTTAAAATATTTTCTCCAAGTGGACCTAATTTTTAAACACTCTCAGACTAATTTCAACAATTACCCAACATCTTGCATACAACATCTTGTTCCTAAAAGAAATGAGAAAAATTTCAATTACTTTGAACATGCACTTTTAAAAATACTTTGAAATGTCTTCTTATTTTTACTTTTAGAAATGAGTGTCCCCATGCTAAGATTGATGGCCCAAACTTTCCCTTTCAGTAATATAGCACTATACTGAAGAATTTGCATCCCTTTGCCATTTTTCCATCCACAGTTCTTTATCCTCCCCTTCAATCATTGCTTCCATCCTCTGACTGGTGTGTGTGACACCACTTGGCCCACAGCAACCCTTCCACACCATTGCCAATCATCCTTCTATAATCCGGTCTCTCCAGACCCCACCAGCCAATAGCTATCCGTCTGGTCACATTACAGCACAATAAGTCTAAAATTTCAAAGCTCTCCTTCTTCGATTCTGGCAGCCCTCCGAGTATATTTCTCAGGTACCTGGGAACAAATTCATCTAGTTGATTGCACGCTACCCTGACAAGCACTGCAGATTTGTCTAGACTGTCAAGAGTTTGCTTATTGCCCTGCCAACCAGCATGGGTTGACATGATGTCAGAGCCACTTGGGGATCCAAGGGATTGCGGCAGGAATGAGGATGACGGAAGGAAGGGATGCTGCCCCCTGTTTTATCCTGTTAGAGGGGTCCCGGAGTTGTGTAGCGCATGCCACTTGCTTCACAGGTCAGGACAAAATCACTTCCCTTTCTTCCCAGGACCCAGAGGCATGTGTCAGGGGACAGGATGTCAGGTGTACCTTCTCCCGGGGACCTGGGGCAGGTGCTACAGGGCAGGTGCAGGCCGGTCAGGCTCCTCCTCAACCGCTGTTGCCTCTCCCCATTGCTTTTAGAATAAAGGAGGGTATAAAGAGCACCTGTCACATGCCAGGCAAGTTCATGGTATCTTCTGATGGTCGTTTTCCATAGATGCACAAAAGCCTGGCTGGGGACAATATTGTTGAGGTGACCAAGGTACAAAGTGGTGGAGGACTTTCCTTTTGAGGTTCTGGGTCCATCCGAAGAGTCTCCCAGCCCCTCCCTGAGCCACACAAGAATGGCTCTTTATACCACAACCACGAGCTGCTCTCCCTGCCCCGCTTCTCACCCAGCTTCCCCTGCCTCGATACATTTCTTCAGCTCTCTCCTACGAGGCCAAGTGTTTTCAAATGAGACTCCTAAACTGAGTGAACAGAAAAGCAAAAAGCCCATTCCCTTCACCTAATGTCATTCTCCTGAACTCCGTACCTAAAATTCCACCCCTCCTCTTTCTCTACCTGACTCACTCTTCCTCAGCCTTCGGACCCACTCAGTGCAACCTTTTCATGGAAGCCTTTTCTGGAACTCTAACCTTGCTTTCATCCATCTGCCCGCTGTAGTCTTGTTCATCCTGCTATCGTGACCCATGGTGATGACTCGTTTTCATGTTTTGGTGGGTGCAAATTTTAAACTGCAAACCTAAGTGTGCAAGAAAGCCACACTTCCTTAGTTCTTAAAATTGAATGAAATCTGAATCCAGGCTGACCAAGAAATTCAGTCTCAGTATTTTTCGGGTTCCCTTTGCCTCCCTTGCATCACCCAAGAATCTGGGAGGCTTCTGCGGTATCTGAAAAATCTCCCGATATTGCTGTGTTCTAAGCCCACATGTCCCAAGAAGGTCCATGCCATGCCATGCAGCGACCTTTCTGGAGTGCTCTGTGGGGGCCCAACTGCTTCCCTCAGACTCTTTCGGGGAGCTGATCCTAGGACATGCAAATTCTGGGCCTTTCCTATTCTGGAAGAGTCTGCCATCTTTATCCGGTTGATTCTCTTCCCCTCAAAGCCACTATCTCTCTCTCTCTTCCCCTTCCAGGACTTCCAGAATAATCGGTGAACTTGGGCTCCACCAAGAGTAGGATAGTGTCATGGATTATCAGCAGCCCCCTTTTGTTTTCACCCCACAGCATAAACACACTCTGAGGCAGGTACAAAGGGCTTGGCTACCATCTTGGAATTGAGAAAAAGAAGTTCAGGTGAACAAAATAAGCTCGGTCCATCATCCTGCCACATGCATCTGTCTCCCCCTTAGGACCATGAGCTCCTGAAGGACAGAAGCACGTGCTAAACACAGCAGGGGCCTCTGCCGAGGACCGCATCTGATGCACAGTGAATTCTCCATTGAGCACTTGGTCAGTGGAAACTCAAATACCGTGCATGCTGCGGGTCAGAATGTAAAAGAAAAATTACCTAGGACTGAACCATGGTTTATGGTTACATGAGTGTGTGATTTTAAAGTAAAATATGTAAATTGGCATTTTAGGGAATCGTATGTCATTTTAAATATATTGCCACTTAAAACCATGGAAATTAAAGTATTTCTTAATACTCTCAGATACAATCGGGAAGAAAAACAGATTTGTTTTGACTCTTTTTAAGAGTTGCAAGTGGAAAAAAGGTAAACAATGTTGATGACTCAGAACTTATCTACTTTTATGTGGTATTTTCCAGTGATCACTAGGAGAAACTCCAAATGATTATGTCTAGTTGCTCGCAAGAATGTATCTTTGCATTTTGACCACAAGCACACACCCATCTTTAAATGCCTATCTATTGACAGCCGTGCTCACCTTGTCTGAGGTCTTTGCAGAGAGCAGTCAAAGTGAAAGACATGTTCTCGAGTGTTTTAAGATCTGATGATTTTTTTAACAGATAAATTTTTAAAACATCACTTTAATTCTATCCTTTTTTTTTTCATTTTGTCCCTTTTTTCCAGTTTTATTAAACTCTTAATTTTCATTTCATACCTTTCCACATGGAAGCTGCTTGGCACCTTTTTGGAGGTTTTGTTTCCAGCAAGAAAAACAGAATCATTTCAGGATGTTTCCAGAGCCAGCACAGGCTTACCAGAAACCTGCAGGGGTGGACAGTCAGCCTTGCTCGCGTTCCCTCTGGGATGGAAATGCTCTTCTGAGAAGGTGACTCCCCTTTGCACTCCAGTCTAATGACGGCTGAGATTTTAAATTAGCACATGCCACTTTAATACTCACTGTAGCATTCGGCAGCATGCTCATTGCATTAATCAAAGTGTCACCTTATTCCATCAGTGAAGGGCACCCCTCATTTAGGCACGGACTCAAACGGACACTGGAGGACCGCAGTGGAACTCAGCTATTCCAAGGATGTCCCTGCCTCGCACGGCCCGGTACAGCCAGGATTTACAATTGCTTTGGATAATAGTCCATATGGAGATATTTATTTGTTTATTAAAGTGTGTTAACCTAGCTAGCAATTGGAAAATGTAACTGCTCAGCAGATTTATTTCCTGTAGCTTACTGAGTCAGACTAATTTATCACAATACTGAGTGCTCTAATTAAAGAGAGAGGGGAGAGGTTCTTTTGCATCATTTATGATGTGTCATTGCATTTCCATCTCTTGATTGAAAAGGTCGTTGAGAACAACGGGATGTATTCCTACTATTTTCCACAGCAGCAAGGCCAGTTGTCCTGGAATTATCCCATTTAACAATAAGCTGGTTCTGATTTAAAAAAAAAAAAATGTTGAAAACATTTCCTGTTGCTAAAAAAGGTAGGACCCCAAAGGAAAGGTTTCTATTACTAAAACTAGTTTCCCCATTTTGATGGTGTTTTTCTACTGTCTGGAGTGCCCTAGGTTGGAGTTAAAAAAAAAAAAAAAAAAAAAAAAGGCTTGAAACCGCAGCTTGCCAAGGAAGAGCCCAAGTGGGAAGCACTTCAGGGGTCCCTGGGGAGGGGAGAGAGGTGGAACTAGAACATTCTGACTTGCAGCCCGAGCACAGGTCCTCCTGAGGCCTGCTCGAGGGGGGCCCTGAGCGTGTCTTCTGCAGAGCTCAACCTTCCCCAAGGGGCTTGGGGGACGAGCTCTGGGCCACTCTTGCTGAGACAAGGCACGCTGGGAGGCATTTGCCTGGAAAAGATAAAACATTGTGTCTCATTGTATTTGTCCGGTAGGTGTGGAAGCTACAGTAGCCTCTTAGTCACACCCACCAGCCCCAAACCCACCCCAGGCTGGTGCTCTGGAAGTCTGTCTCCATCCAAGCTAGAAGCCGAGCGAAGGGTAACCGCTCGCTAGATGTCGCTGTAGCAGACATGTAGCGACGTCGGGGCTACCTGTCCATTCGAATCAACTTGTTTTGAAGTGTGTGCTGTGTGTGTGTGTGCGTGGCCTTCCTTCCCTCTAACACCTCACTGATTCACATTGCAAAAACTTCTACTTGGGATCGCCAGTAGGCAAGAGTATCATGAAATGGATGTGTACTTTTGTGCATTTCTTTCCAAGCCTGAAAACTATCTTTTTTTTTTTTTTTTTTAATAAAAGCAGGTACCACCAGAAGGTGAAATATAAAGGTTTTTTTTTTCTTTGATAAATGCCATAATTGATATAAAGTCCATGTTTATAAGCTAGGATATATATACTGCCACTCCTAATAACTTTTACAGTGTGCTTTCCTTGTGCTGAGTGCATTACATTTGTTAGTTCACGTTTACCGTTATTATAATTGTCCCCATTTAGGACATAAAAAAAAAAAAAAACTGAGCCTCAGAAATTAAATAATTTGCCAGCTCACTCAGCCAGTAATGGTAAAGTGAGAACTGAAACCCAGACTTCCCTCTAAGGCCTGTGACCTTGAGCCCTTCGATAGCCCATATGTCCCATTGAGAAGCTGGTGGTTTACTTTTCCTAACTGTCTTGTGGGCAAATGGCTCACTAAGAAAAATGTGGTTTAGTATCGTGTCTAATCACAGTATCTCCAATATATAGTGTTCAGGCTCTAAATCAGCATGTCTTCTATTTCTTGACTCTTCCTTTAAAGAGATTTTTTAAAGTAAAAGTAATTCCATTTAAATAGAGCTTTTCTACTTTTTCCCTTTTAAAGCAAATAATTTGAGTTTCATGATAAGGATAAGGTATCTTGAGAGTCTTAAAACCAGTATCTCTGGGGGGCCTGGGTGGTTCAGTCAACTGAGGGTCCAACTCTTGGTTTTAATATAGGTCATGATCTCAGGGTCCTGGGATCAAGACCCAGAGTTGGGCTCCACGCTCATCGTGGAGTCTGCTTGAGATTCTCTTTCTCCCTTTCCCTCTGCCCCTCCCCCCCCAAATAAATAAATCTTAAAAAAAAAAAAAAAAAACAATATCCTTGATTATTTTCCATAAGTAGCCAAGACCCCTGATAGCAATTCTTAAAAGATATTTTTGCCCAGTTCCCTTCACTACAGTTGAAAATTTGGGGTCCCTGGGTAGCTGGTTTCACCTCTGTAAAATATTATTTTTGTTTGCTGGTTGTCAGTCTGAGTGGACTAAATGTTTTCAGTGTCTTTTAGACACAGTTCCTCTGATTCAACTCAAGTTCTCCAATGTTAGTTAAGCCCACGATTCAGTAATAACATTTCCCTTTCTCTTCTTAGTTCCCTGAGGTTGACAGCTGCCACTTAGTCATTTTTAAATTTCAACTTTAGGATAGCTAACATCACGTTCAAATTTTAATAGACTTTTTCCATGCACTCTTTGGTCTCCATAATAGACGATGCGGTGAAACAGCTCAGAAAGCATTCCTCCTACACCCTCCGGCTTGGCTAGCGTAGCAACACTGGCCTTATGCTGCCACGTCACGGCTCTGGAACCCAAGGCTAGGGGACAGGCAGGGGTCTGTCACGGATCAGTCAGCTACAAAGGGGAGAACCTGAGACTCCAATCTAGCCCTTCACATTCCATCTGCCTGCTCTTCATGTATCATGTGGAGGTGCCATAAGCATCCAGTAATTTTGTGAATGACTTCGTCTTTCTCAACACCGCTTTCCCCACCCCATCCTCCTCACCAAACGCCTCTCTAAGGCTAAGATTTCATCAGAGAATTATTGTTTGTCTTCTCCAGCAGTCCTCCTTTTCTAGATCAAAAGAGACAGAATCCAGTCATATCACCCATTTCCTGGGTAACTCAAATACATAGAAGTGTTCTGATCTGTTTATATCTTTTTATCCTGGTGAAAATACCTCAGCGAAAGGAATGTGGGGCATTTTATGACTTGCAAAATCACAAGGATTGATGCAAAGTAGAGCAAAGGAGCCAAAGCAAATATATATTCATTAAGGGATATTTGCAATTAGAGTGAGCTGAGTGGTTTTGTACACTCTGCTTGAACATGATAAAGGACTGAAGATTACTTTAGCATCATTTCAGACAAAGCTACTTAAAATACTAATTACACCACCAAGGAGCTTTTCTTTCTCATCCTTGTAGTCTGACAGGGCCAACTTTTCTCCTGGAATGTTCTTCCCTGGTTGTGGCCCATTCCGTCCTTCGGAATTTGATCAGAGTCCTATGGCAGCATCCTAAGCGAAACCAGATGACTAACCTCTGTCTGTGCCTGCAGCTCTAAGGCAGGGATTGGCAGACTTCCCTTAAAGACCCAGATAGTAATATTTTTCTGCAAGCCATCAGTCTCTGTCTCAGCTTCAGCCATGCTGTCATGGTACAAAAGCAGCCCCAGACAATCCTCAACACGTGAGTATGGCTGGTTCCAAGAAAACTTCGAGGATACTGGAATTTGAATTCTGTGTGATTTTCATTTGTCATGAAACAGTATTCTTTTAATTTTTTTCATAAGCATTAAAAAAAAAAACAACATAAAAACCATTCTTAGCATCTGGGCCAGCTTACTTACCCCTGCTCGAAGATGTTTGAACTGGTCTTGGAAATGGCCAGTCTCAGGGACTGCTGCAGCAGGTGCTCCTCTCTTCAGTCATTGGTCTATTGAACTGCATGTGGTGCAGATCCATGGAACAGTGGCTCCTGATTTAAAAATAAATGAAAAATCCTGGGGCGCCTGGGTGGCTCAGTCGTTAAGCGTCTGCCTTCGGCTCAGGTCATGATCCCAGCGTCCTGGGATCGAGCCCCGCATCGGGCTCCCTGCTCGGCGGAGAGCCTGCTTCTCCCTCTACCACTCCCCCTGCTTGTGTTCCCTCTCTCGCTGTCTCTCTCTCCATCAAATAAATAAATAAATAAAATCTTTAAAAAATAAAAAAATAAAAAAATAAAAAATAAATGAAAAATCCTCATTTGAGAGAATCTATTAGATCCTTAATAGTTTCTATTAATACTGCTTCAATAGGTACTGGTAGATATTACTCTAAAATATGTGTTAATAGTACTCTAACAGGTACTATTAGATACTACCAGCTCTACGTCTGTGCTGGGCCAATGACTCTTCTTTGCACCCCGAGGAGTGCACCCAGACGCTGCGGTCTTAGAAGATTCTGTAGTCCTTGGGGGCGCCTGGGTGGTGCAGTAGGTTGAGCATCTGACTCTTGGTTTCAACTCAGGTCATGATCTTGGGGTCGTGGGGTTGAACCCGTGTTGGGCTCCACGCTCAGCTTGGAGTCTGCTTGAGAGTCTCTCCCTCTCTCTCTGCCCCTCCCCCTGCTCTCTCTCTCTCCCTCCCTCTCTCCCTAAAATAAATAAAATCTTTAGAAAAAAAAAAAGAAGATTCTATAGTCCAAGAGAGAAAAGGAATTGTTTTGGAATTGTGGTCACTCTTGAGTGTTCCCCATTCAGGGCTCAGAATATTTCTGAGAGGTCACATAATTGAAGAAGTGGTGAGGAGAGGATGATTCAAGACTTAAGCAGAGAGAGCTCTTGCTAAGTGTTGTGCCCCCAGAGCAACATCATGTGACCACTGCAAACATTATCTACATTTCAAATGCATTTTCAAATTCACTTTATGACTACTCTCCTGGGCGTTTTCAATACATGTAAAGCACAATCTTCACAAAAAGGCTTATGTAGGAATTGTAAAACATTTTATGTCTTTATTTTTAAAAGCCCTTTGTAATTGCTTGAGGACGTTCCTGAAAGGAATATAGAACACGGGTCAGGATGCAAGGGGAGGATTAAGTAGAATAGTAGGTTAGGATGTATGAGTTGGAAAATATAATAAGAGAAGGACAAAATAGGAGAGTGAGCAGCAAAGGAGCATATAATGGGTTGACAGGCAGATGAGGAAGATTACTTCTTGCTGCTCAGCACCGCTGCCATGAACCTGACACCTCCACCACCAGAGGCAACTTATAGCATTGCAGTTGTCTTTGCCTTTTTATCAGAGAGAGTTATTAAATTGCATGTTTCATAACATAGGTTATTATCCTATCTATAAATGCTGCATTTTGTTGTTATCGTAAAGTATGCATTTGTTGTTCTGTGCAAGGATCTAAGAGCTCCTCTTGGTGTTTCCATGGAGACAACACCAGGATCCAGTCCTCGGCACTCAGATAAGATGCCTTCCGTGAACATGGTCAGATGGTAACCTTTAACCGTCACAGCTGGGGAAGGGAATCGGCCATGCATTCCCTCTGAAACTGTGGGCCACGAATCTTTACACCCAAATAGTGGAGGGTTGAGTTTAAATTTTTTTTAATCATTTTTTGAGAACCAGCGATATGAGGCATTGTGCTAAATTCTGGGGATTAAAAGGCAACTGAAACAGGGGCACCTGGGGGGCTCAGTCAGCTAAGCATCTGACTCTTGATTTTGTCTCAGGTCATGATAGCAGGGTCATGGGATTGAGCCCCGCATTGGGCTCTGTGCTCAGCATGAAGTCTGCTTGAAATTCTCTCTCTCCCTCTGCCTCAGCCCCTCCCCCCACTCACATGTGCTCTCACTCTCTCTCAAAATAAATAAATAAAATCTTAAAAAAAAAAAAAAAAAAGGAAAGGTAACTGAAACGTGAAAAGGAACAAGCTTCTGCTCTTCAGGAATGTGGGCATCTAGGAAAGGACGCGTCTGGAGAATGAGGCTAGAACGATGCTCTGTACAAGTTTAGGACTACATTTGCCTTCCTCCTCAGAGCCAAAGTCGCTGCAGGTGCGTGCCACTGAGGCCCATCCACAGTGAAGCCTGGGCAAAATACGGGCAACTGACAAGAATCTCCCACAAGTCACTGCCTGTGGCCGCCTCTTCCTCCCCTGGGCTCTCAGACACCCGCCCACTGGGCAGCTGTGTGGGGGCCCAGTTCTTCTGCTCCTACATCAACTGGGGGCAGCGACAAGTAGCCTTGACTTAAAATATATATTTTTTATTTAATCAAATCTAGGATGCTACAAATTGTGTACCTTTTTGGTGCGTGCCTCTAAGAAGGAAAAAATGCCACCCATTATAATTGTAGATGCCATCAATTGTAGGAGACAGTTTGATTTCAGAGATGTTAAGATGTGAAAAAAAAAATGTTCATCTAGAATTAATGGAATACAAATCTGGGATTAAACCTTTGAATGGCTACCAACTGAAGTTAACCTAACAGAGACTATAGCAGCAGTAAAAATCATTCTTATGAGTATAGCCATATAAAATTTACAATGTAATCCATTTATATTTGTTTATTTCAGATAATCAATAAAAAACGATATGGCAAAGCCACCCTTTCATGGCCAGTCCACTATGCTGACTGCTAAGTTTTCCAGATCATTCTTAGCATACTTTCTTCTGTTAGAGGATATCTTGGTTCTTCATTTCCAAGACCCCAGTCAACAGGTTGTGTCCCCCAGGACTCAGACCTAGACCCCTTCTCCCTTATCTTTCCTCTTCTCTTCCCTATCTACATCTCTTTCTAGGTAGTTTCATCTACTCTTCCTTGATTTAAATATTCACCATATTCTGACAATTATAAAATTTATACCCCTTCTCCCAATTTCTCCTTTGACCTCCAAAATGAAACCTCCAGCTGCTTCCCTGACTTCCCCATGGACGCCTAATGGGCCTCTGTAGTTCATGCTTCCAAACAGGAATGCTGGATCCTTCTGTGCCAGTCTTCATCACCTCCATAAAGGGACACCCCAGTGCCCAGGCCAAAGGCATCATCTCCAAGTCACCTTGACTCTTCTCTTTCTCTACAGCACACATGATACTCATCAGCAAATCCTACAGACGGTTCCTTCGAAGTTCTTTCCAGAATCTGGTCCAAGCCACCATTGCCTCTTGCCTGGATTATTGCAACAGCCTTCCACCTGATCTCCCTGCCTTTATGCTTCCACTCCTTCCTATCTGGTTTCCAAAAAGATGCCGGGGGCGGGGGGAGCAATTTAAAATTTAAGTCATATTATGTCCATCTTCTGCTCAAACTCCTTTGAGGGCTTCTTAGCCAAAGTAGTTAAAGTAGCGCCAAGGCCAGTGTGATCTTGCCCCAGCTAAGTCCCTGGCCTCCTCAAGTCTTTCCTCACATGGCCCACACCAGCCCTGCATGCCTCGAATCTAAGTGTGCTTCCCCCTAGGGGTCTTTATGTCCCGTTCCTTTTGTCTGGGCTTCTTTCCCAACTTCTGTATGGCTTCACCCTCTACCTTCTACCTGCTCAAAGCAACTTTATCACAATCGTCTTCTCTGAGGACTTTTGGGGTCCCTTACTCCACAACACTTATTACCAAGTGACTTAGGTTTACTCGCTTACTTGATAGTTTCCCAGAGTCTTCGTCATGTTTTCTGTCTTGCCATCTTGAATGAAAAGTGCCATGAGGGCAGAGTCTGTCTCAATTTTATTTACCCTCATATCTCTAGTGCCCAGAAGGCCGGGCTCAGCAGATGGCACTCCACAACTATGTTTCAAATGAATGAGTAATGATAAAATTATATGGCTGGGTTCTGTGTGTTGTTCATCAATTCCATTAATTTATAGTTATGAAGGATCTAATCAGTGGTGATCTAGAGTCTTTTAAGTAAGGTATGCTCTATTGACATTGTAATTTTGTGCCTGATAGGAGATTCACTGAAAATATTTTATAATAATTTTAATTTTGGATGATTCTAGAATAGGCCAGAAGCTTTTGTGAAATAGATTGCTTATAGACTAGTACAGAAAAGGCTTTATTTAATTTTAGTATTTTTAATTTTAAGTTGATAATGTGCTATGATACCTTTAAGATTATTATTAGCATTCCATAGCATAGTTAAGTGAAAAGCTTATTAAAACGAATTACTGGGGCACCTGGTGACTTAGCCGGTAAGGCTGCTCACTCTTGATTTTGGCTCAGGTCATGATCTCAGGGTCCTGGGATCGAGCCCCATGTCAGGCTGTGCGCTCAGCACAGAGTCGGCTTGAGGATTTCTTTCTCCCCCTGCCTTTCCCCCAACACATGTGCATACACGCTCTCTCTCTAAAATAAATAAATAAATCTTCAAAAAAAACCAAAAAACAAATACTAATTACTAAGAAACAAATCTATACATTATTTAGTTATTGCTGTTTTATTTAGACATTCACATGGGTATGAAGAGTTATTCATCATCTAGCAATTGCATTTTAAAAATGGACATATTTATGTCCAAAAATAGCTAATTAATGGTGTTGAGGGGTTTTTTTCCCCATCAGAATCATAATACCATCTATACACATGGTATGTAAACCATTATCTGCCTCTCCTGTTTTTTGTCAGAAATCAAACAATGCTGCCTAGACATTAGGGTTGTCGATTGGTATTCCTATTACCTGCAGGTTGAATAATTTATTGGTGTTGTTGATTTGTATAAAGAGTCGCCAAGAAAGTTGAACTCAGCTTAGTATAACATATTCACGAGCTCTAAAACAAAGCAACCATGCAGGTTACACCAAGAGAGGAAACCTCTTAAGGGCTCAGGAGATTTCACCATAATTTTGAAAACCATCGGTTCTCTGCGGAGTAACAGAAATTCATATTAAAGTTTCTACTAAATCTGACTGAGACAAAAACGTTTCTAGAATGAAACCTTTGCAGACAGTAGCAAACAGAGGCCAAGACCACTAGGGATCTGGGTAATAACATTAACTGAGGAAAATAGCAGGATTATTTATTTTGGGCAATATTACCTTTTGTCTCTCTCTTCTCGTTTCAATTTATGATGGCTTGCTCTGGGAAGGAAAAAAAAATAGATATCAAAATTATAATCCCTTAATATGATCTCCGAAAGGCAGTGCCAGCTTTACAACTTTGCTCTTTCGGCTGTTCTTCATTTTTATAGGTGGGCCAGCTCGCTTCTCCCATCCAGGTTACTAAAATGACAAGCAGGGGAGGAACTAGAGGAGGCAGTCAGTCATCCTGTGGAATAATGAAAAGGTCAAATCCATATAGAAGTGCACTTAATTTATTGATATATGAAGCATTAAAATGGTGAACGCACTGACTCGCAGCGTGAATGGTAACAGAAACAGGACACACCGCGACATGGATGTGTGTTCTTCGCAATGATAATGTGAGGACCTCTAGCCTCTCCTCCCCATTAAATGATGTTATGGGAGACATTTATAGTCTTGGCTGGTAGTGTAAGCCTTACTACTAATACTTAAAAAGGGTGTGCACTGCTGCTCATAGAGACTTATGGAAAATCAGACAGGTTGTCTTTGCTTATTATGTTTCTGAGAGCAAAACACAAGCCCTTGCCTGCAGTTTTCCCTTCTATAACCAGCCACAGCGTGACACTGTGATTTATAATAAGAAATCAATATTTTGTCTTTGTCCCCCTTCCCGGCACACAGCTCCTAAAACCCTTGGGGTTTCCCGAGTGGCGAGAGCAATGGGAGCATCCTCTGTTACAGTATTTGGTCTTTTGTCCAAGGTTCCTAAAATAGCTCCAAAGGGATAAAGGTGAGAGGAGTGTCTTTTGTTATTCATAGCAAGCCCTTTCAAGCACAACTGAGTTTATGTTAATGAGAAGATTTTTGGAAAGCCCCTCCATAACCACGTGTGGATGCTGGTTGCCAGGGAAACCAGCCATGTGATTAGAGGGTTGGAACTTTCAGTCCAGAGAGGTGGAGAGGGGCTGGAGGTTGAGTTAATCACCAAAGGCCAATGATTTAACCAATCGTGCCTACACACCAAAGCCTCCATAAAAGTCTCTAAAGTACAGGGTGCAGAGAATTTCCAGGTTGCTGCCCAGGTGTGGGTGTCGGGAGGGTAGCACACCTCGAGAGGGCGGGAAGCTCCGCACCCCTTTCCTCCAACCCTCGCCGTGTGCATCCCTTCCTTCTGGCCATTCCTGAATTGAATAATCTGGTTACCAAAATGTTTCTCTGCAGTCTCTGAGCCAATTGAGCCAATGATCAAACCCAAGGAGGGAGTCCTGGGAAATTCCAATTTATAACCAGTTGGTCAAAAGCTCAGGTGACTACTTGGACTTACTTTTGACACCTGGAGGAGAGTAGTCTAGGAGGTGGGCCACAGGTGAGTAGTGTCGCCATGGAACTGCATTGTAGGATGATGCCCAGTTGGTGTCTGCAGAGAACTGGAGAATTGCTCGGTGTGGGAAAACCACCCACACATCTGGTGTCAGAAGCGAAGTTTTGAAAGTAATGGAAAAGTAGAGAGGAAGCAGGTTTTCTCCTTTACAGAAAAATTAATTTAATTAATGCAGAGGATTAATCCCTAGCCGACTTCCTTACTTAGGGAATTACATTTTAGTGTCATCAGGAGCCAAATTGCCCTATTCCTTTGGATAAAATCTCCCTCCTTCTGTGACTTGAATTGTATCCCCCAAAAAGATATGTTGAAGTCCTAGCTCCCACTACCTGCCAAGGTGATCATGTTTGGAAATAGAATCTTTATAAACGGCATCAAGATGAGGTTCTACTGGATTAGGGTGGGCAGACTCCAATCGGACTGATGTCCCAGTGAGATGAGACATAGAGAAGAGGCCACCGCGTGAGGACAGAGGCAGAGAGAGGAGCGATACAGTTGCAGAGAAACACCAAGGATTGCTGCCAATACCAGATGCTTGGACAGAGGCCTGGAACAGACTCTTCTCCAGAATCTCCAGAGGGAAACAGCCCAGCCGACATCTGGATTTGGGGTTTCTGGCCTCTAGAACCACAAGAGAACAAATTCCCCGTTTTCAGCCACTTCGTTTGTCGTCCTCTGTTAGGGAAGCCCTCAGAAACTAATGACCTCCCTTTATTCCCCAACTCACCTATAAGAACTGGTTTAAACAGAACCAGATAGCACGTGGGTGAGGTGACTCCGGGAGGACTCCCATGGCACTCTCGTAGTGTAGCTCCTGGAAAATCACTTCCTTGAAGCTGAACCCCTGTTCTGGGCCTCTGCCCGCCCAGGGCTTTAAAACACATAGAATAAGGTGTAAGGCCTCTCCCACATCATTTACATCTCTTGGACCTTCAGTCGTCTCTAGCACGTGTTCACACAACGAATGTACTGGATGCCAGGTGGAGAGAAAGAGGTGCTTGACAGCCAAAGCTTCCCATTTCTCAAGGCCTACTCTGTGCAGAGGCAGCGTGCACGGGCCGAGAGCCTGGACTCCGCCGACTCGCTGTCTGGTTTGAGCCCTGACTCAGAACTGGAGTGACTGATGTGTGAAATGGGGCTAAGAGCCCTAAATCAAAAGGCTGTTGCAAAGATTATATGGGTGAATACATGGAAGCTCCTAGAACAGTGTCTGGAACCAGTGATAAGCTTCCAGTTAGCTGTTGTTCCTGACACTGCAGCAAATAAAAACACCATCCACCCTTCAGTTCTTTCTGGGAGCTGAGAAGTCCCAGCAGTTGGAGCAGAAAGCCTACTTATAGAGAGATAAATGAACCTAATCCTCTGTTGTGAGTTTACATATTGGGCACATTGACTCTTGAAAGACAACTCTTAGTCAATTTGGCTTTGGTTACAGTGCAAATTGGACCCATACAACCCCAGCATTAATGAAAGTTTCATAGTAAAACCCAAAGGAATAGTCATTTTTAGAAAGTGGTGGTCCAAATCCTAACAGTGATGTGGCTGTAGGCCGACCCTTGTGTGCAGAGTGGGTGGAGAAAGGGACACAGACCCATAACAACAAGGGCGATCAATAGAAGGACCTCAGTGAGGCTGTGGGGGCCTTGGTCATAGATCCCAGTGGGGCGAGGAGAACATGGGTCAGATCACCAGCTGACCTGCTGGACATCACAGTCACCACCACATAGTCCCTAAAATCTTCCTGTTTAGGCTTACTGGGACCTAGTTACAGTGCCTCCGAACTGTCAATCAATTACTATTAATTACTATTAATTCATTACTATCCAATACCCATCTCCTGTGTGCCAAGGACTTGGAATAATGATGTGTGTTTTTCTTACGGTGTAGACCGTTACAGAAAAAAATCATCACAGTCCTTGTTATGACAGGCCCAGACCCCCGACACTTATCGGACCCTAATGCTTCATGGGGCAGGAATTCATAGCATTTGGTCTTGTAGGGCTCAACTGTGCTCGAGTCAGTTTGCCTCTTTCTGGTCATCATGATAATCAGTGCTGTAACATGCCCTTGTGTGGAAATGTTAAATGATTATAGTATAGTATTGTAGATCCGTTTTTCTAGTAATTATGAGTATTCTTTATCATTGTTCCTATTTTTTAACAAACAGGCAGCTTTACATTATATTTAAAAGACCATTAGTGCTTCTTTTTTTTTTAATCCTTAAATGAGGTCTGTACCCAGTTTCACGGGTTTCTGGTTTTTGATGATGAAATTCAAATCGCTAGTTGTAGTGGTCTTTTTTTTTTGCTTAAAAGACAAACCTGATTTCTTTAAAACAAAAGATGTTATTTCTAGGCTAAAGGTCTTGATAGAAAGATAGGGTCATATCAATACATTTTGATAACTGTCAGCATCTATAATAGATTTATTCCTAGGTGAATGAACAAAACTTACAGCTGAGAAATGCATTAACAACCTAAGCTAATGAATTACGTCAGAATAAATTAGGAAAACATTCATCAAATTCAAGTGAATTCCATCAGTGATTTGTATTACACAAATCCATACATTCATATAGGAAACGGCAGGTGCCCATACATTCGTTAGGAAAAGCTAACACTAACACTTAACATTACTTGATTGTCTGCATTGCTACATAAATTAACTCTCACAGTTTTTCCTCACTCCCTCTTTTATTTTCTCAGATTTTTGGTGTGGCATGAAATTTGGGAAATGAGGAAAAGTTTAAATATTATAACAAGAATTACCCACAATCCACAACCTGTATTTAACTGTTAACGTTTTTGAAATCGATTGTTTTTCTGCTATCCAAAAATAAAGTTTAAAACATACTACTCATTCAACCATTTATTTAGTCAGCACATAACTTAATGATTATCTATTATATACTTGGGACCAGGCAAGACATCAGGAATATAGAGATAAAGAAGGCCAGCTCTTGACCTCAAGGAGCTTATAGTTGGCTCTCCTGAAACCACCCAATGAATCCCCTAAAGACAGGGCCAGCAAAGAGTCGCAGTGATCCAGGGAAGAAGGTACACTCTGCGTAAAGGTGGATGGTGTGGGAGAGAGCAGGGAACAGGAGGGACAGGATGGCCGTGCAAACCTCGCAGGGCGTACACACACATCCTGGGTGTGTCCTGGCGCCGCGAGAGCGGTGAGGTTGGTGAGGCCAGGGCGCAGCCTGCAGATCAGGGCGTGACCAGTGATGAATGTGAGAAGAAAGCTAGAACTATGGAGTGAAGGGCCGGGTGGCCCGTGCTAAGAACTGTGGAGTTTATCCTACAGCTGTAGGGAGTCCAGGCTCTGACCACACAATGATGATGGCACTTCGAGTGGCTAACTGTTACTGCCAGTTTTCTAGATGGCAGGTTGAGATGCGCTAGGAAAAGTTCAAGCCAAAAGCTCCCATAAGCTTCCCAACAGCCCCATGGTAACTGGTGGCTACCATTTCTGTGCGGCCAGACCTTCCTTGGTTATGTTGATCATCAGGAGACAGACATTTCAGGACACTTGACAGAGACTGGCCAGAGGGGCTCATTCATTGTCTTTTATCTTCCCATAAAATGCAACACTGAGTAAATCCTGGATGTTATCCCCCTGCTCTGCTTGCTCACAGAACCTGGGAATCTTCAGTTACATGACTGGCCAGTACCCCAGGGCTGTTCAGTCCAGTTACATGACTGGCCAGTACCCCAGGGCTGTTCAGGGGGTCTGATGATGTAGAGAGTCCAGCTGAGTCCAGCTGAGCCTCTCTCAGCAAAACTCTTAGACCATTTCAGAGTTGTTGGGTAGACAGGGAGAAATAGTCTAATTCCTCCTCCTGCTTTCTTCGTGGCAGAAATTATGGACACATACCAGCATCCCATGGAATACTCTTACATCATTCAGAACAAGGAGGGGCAGAATTATTTTTTCCTTTTCTTTAATAAAATCTAAAAAAATAAAGCAAACATCATTTCCAGGAAAGTCAAGCTTGTCAAAGGAAGTTTCCCAATTTTATAGGTTATCTTTATTTGTTGCAATGGCACATCGATCTTCTCAGTACCTTACTTAAAGTCGACCACCAGTAGATGCAATCTATCATCCCCCCCCCCCCCCCGCAAAAAAAATGGCATGTGAGTGTTGGACCCTATGGAGAGCTGAGAGTATCTCAGAGAAAGGTAGTATTGTTTACTCCCCATTTTAGAGATAAATAAACAGGCTGCAAGACAACAGAGGTCACAGGCCATGTAAGTGTGTAGGGCTAGGAAGCACCGGTTGGGGTCAAACCCAGGTGGTTGATCTTTTCTGCTACACCTGCTGCCCCCTACCCCCCAGGTGGCTGACCCATGAGGCTGGAAGCCGAATCTGTTGGCAGTGGACCAGCGTGGGCAGAAGCTGAGATGAGGGACTCATCCCAAGCTCCATTAGTGGATCTGTTGCCTCGGGGCTGCCCCAAAGGCCAGGGGAGACTGGAGCAGCCTCCTCATTTCAGTGTCCCACCTGACGGACATTCCCATAGTAGGAAGAAAGTGTCCGCCACAAGTTTTTCTATTGTTGCTGTTAAGTTTAAACACCACTCTTCTAGGTCAAAATCACAACCTCCATCTAAAGGGTTCGTGGAGCTAAATCCCAACAGACATTTTGGTGTAGAATGGACAGGGTTGGGTGAGGTTGAGAGCAAAAGAGGAGTTTGGGTTTAAACTTCCAATGTGGAGCATAGCTGAGAATTCATGATGGTGTTAAGAAAGACTGAATATCAGAAGAGCTGATCTGTGCGGGGTGGAGGATGCCAGGTATTATCTCGTGTCATTCACATGGAAACATCCAGATACCCAGTCATCATGAAGACTCGAGAACATAGTAAGAACGCCTTTCTTTTTGAAGATCTGCAGATGTTGAGCCTATTTGGTGGACACATGCAATTCTTCCTGTGTTTCAGCCTCCATGATCTATTCTGTCCACACAGAAATGGCATTTTTAGGCTTTTCAGCAGAGAGAATAGACCCCAGACTTAGAAACGTGGCATTAATATTGAAATACTAAATTTTCTGTTCAAATGTTCTCGTTGTTTAGAAAATAAATTAGGGGCACCTGGGTGGCTCAGTCAGTTAAGCGTCTGCCTTCGGCTCAGGTCATGATCCCAGGGTCCTGGGATCGAGCCCCATGTCAGGCTCTCTGCTCAGCGGGAAGCCTGCTTCTCCCTCGCCCTCTGCCTGCCGCTCTACCTCCTTGTGCTCTCTCTCTCTATCAAATAAAGAAATCTTAAAAAAAAAAAGAAAAAAGAAATTAGATTGTTTCATTTTTTTGGCAGTGTACCTAACTAACACCAGTTTCTGAGATTATGGATTTTGAAGTCTTTTTTTTTTTTTGATACAATAAGCTTAAACAAATTTTCATTAGTCCTTTTATTGGTTAGTTTTAAGTTAACTCACTTATTTTAGAACCCAAATTGAAATTTTTCTCAGTATTTGGAAAGGATCCATCTGCCAATTTATATAGGCTTTGACATATATAAATAGTCATGAGTACCTTTGCTTTATTCAGTGACCAGTCACAATTTGGTATTCTACTCTAGGCTTTTTTTTTTTTCTTTCTTCCATTTGGCTTTGGTATTAGGCTGTATTTTAAAGGATACCAGCTCTAAGAGGTTGTCATAACTATAAATAAAGTCACGATTACTTGAACAGGTACACTCTACTCAGGCAATAGCCTGGCCATTTAGAAAGCCTGAATGGAACCACTTCACACTCTGTTGACAATTGGAACAAATCAAACATTCTTGACTTAAATGCTATTTCTAAACCTCTTTCCCCTAATGGTAAGACCTGCTATTTCTTTTGCTCTGATTGTCTCTACCTGAAAAATTTAAACTGTGAGAAGGAGCCATATCTCTTTTTTTCCTCCGAAAAGTGCCTATCTGTTGGAGCTCCTAGTGGATTTCCCATGGCTGGGTGCCCGGGGTTGCTTTAAATAGCTGGGTCAGTGGGTAATGGACCCAGGCGGGGACAGCAATCCTCCAGCTCCAGACTAACCATGCCCTGAGGCAGGTTCCTTCCCAGGGGTGACTGATGAGGGCAGGGCTAGAATTTATAAATAGGAAGGGTTTAGGAGAAGTGTAGGGGAGAGGATGCTATAGATGAGCTGCTGCAAGCACCGGTTTTACTTGATTGTTACATTTATTTGGGAGTGGAGTGGGACCCAGGGCACTGATGGATGTTTCGGAGGGCTTGCTGCCCAAAGCCACCTTCCTCCGCGCCCCAGGCACCCACTCTACTGCAACTTCCTACCCTCTGAGGGCTTCTCTGCTCTAGCACCTACCGTCTCACACAGGCCTGGCCCTTGGCAGCTTGGAATGTCACAGGAAGAAAGAATGGACAAAGACAGTGTTTAACTTAAGCTAAAGATAATGGAATATTATTCCTTAAACTCATAAATAATGAAAGTCATTTGCATTTGTATGAAAATTATAAGTTTTTAAATACATTAACCCAACAGTAAGATAAGGTGTAATATTTCTGACTCATCTGGAAGCAAAACTTGCCTGACCTGACCTCTTTTGGTGGTGAAACCTCTTATGAACGAATGTGAAGCTACTTATATCCTTACTTTATATCCCACTAAGTATGAATATTCATGTATCTCACCACGGATACTTTAATGGATTTGATCAGACCTTGCTGTGTATGTTACATAATGCATGTTACTGTATACACACTCTATCACCTTCCAAAAATTTGGGAAGGTCTGCAAGCCAGGGGATCAGATAAGGGAGGATGAACCTGCACAGTGGTTAGGGGCCTAGGCACAGCGTAAAGCCTTGGCAGTGGTGGAGCTAGGGCTTACCCCCAGAGTAGGTGGAGCCCAGCACCACTGAGCATTCCTGGCCAGGTGATCTCTACAGCTTCCGGGCAAGCAAGCCAGCAAAACCTCCCCCACCCCCTCCCCACCGAACAACAAACCCAACCTCCATTACAGTCACCATGGAAGCTCCCCAAATGATTTAGAATTGGCAAGTGGATGCACCACCAGTTAATGGATGAAATAGCAATCTACCATCTGGGATATCATAAGCAAAAGAGGTGCTGTCAGATTAAATTTCATTGCAAAGCAACACATTACTCCTCAGAACTTTTACTGCTTGCATTTTTTTTAAAACATTTTATTCAATCTCTTTGGGCTCACTGAAGGCTTTTTTAAAAATTTTTGGCCAACATTTTCCATGTTTTTTCCATGCAGCTCTTTCGTTATGCTTTGATACAGAAATACAATACTTACATTTTTTAAAAACTTAATTTGTATCACACATGTTTATTCAGTACTTACTTATCTGTCAGACTCTGTTCTAGATGGATGCTGCGGATACGGCCATCAACAGTGAGCTGTCTCTGCCCTCAGAGCCCTTCCACTGTGGTAGTAAAAATGGATAGTAAATTAATAAAGAAGTAAATATGCAGTAAACGAGACGGTGGGTGCTGTGAGACCAACTAAAACAGGTTACAGAGGCTGGGATATGTCAGAGTGCAAGGGTGTTCCTGCATTATATGGAGTGGGCAAAGAAGATCTCTGGGGTAGAGATTTGAATGCAGACCCAAAGGAACAGGGATGAACAGCCATGTAAATACTGGGGGAGGGAAGTTCCAGGCAGAGTGAAGAGCAAGTGCAAATGTCCTGAGGTAGAGGCCAGCTGCTGTGGGAGTGGTTTGTGCAGACAGCAGCGAATCCAGCATGGCTAGAGCAGACTGAGTCCAACTGGCTGGGGATGGGCAACCAGCAGGTAGCAGGGTGCCAGGTTTGGAGGGCCTTGCTGGACTTGGTAAGGGACTTGGCTTGAACTCTAAATGGCATGAGATTGAAAGGTTCTAAGCAAGGGAGTTACAGAGGACTGGAGGAACTACTGTGTGGAGAATGGTCTGTGGATGGAAGTAAGGCAGCCGAGGGAGGTCAGTGAGCAGCTGCCGAGTGAGATAAACAGTGGAATCAAAGATGGCCCCGAGGGACTTGCCGTGAGACACTAGACGATCGGGGCGTCCAGCTACTGAGATAGAGAGGGCTGAGGGATGAGCAGGCTTGAGGTTCAGTATCTGAACAGGAATAAGAGGCAAGCAGATGGATATTCCAACATGATGTTCAGAGCACGTCAGCACTCACCATTGCAATGCACAGGGGTCTGTGGGGCCCGGGGGCTGGGCGCCGTCGGAAGGGAGTGAGCACCGAGCACCAAGCAAAGATGAGGCCCGTGGCCCAGGCCTGGGGGGTGAAGGGGAGCCAGCAGAAGGGGACGGCTGGCCTGGACACAAGAAGGCAGCCCCGGGAAGTGAGGCCCCTTGACCACTTATAATGTCTATTTTCTTCTTTTTCCTGGGCAAACTCATTCTTTAAAAGAATGGCCTAGACTCACCTGACTTGCCAGGTCACCAAGTTTTCTTGCAAAGCATCATCCGTTTGTCTTCCATCTGCACAGAAATAATCCTTTTAGGTTTTATTTTGTCCTATTTCTTCCTCTGCAATGTTTTGTTGTTGTTGTTGCTCTTGCTTAAGAATCAGCCCCTCCTTTCAAGTATTCTAAAGACCCTAAGAACTCGCAGCCCTTATTGCTCTGCACTGAGGTACTGTGGGGGCTTCCCTGACTCCCCAGCTTGCCCTGGCACCTGGCCGCTTACCCCATGCGGTCCCCCCACGCTGGCACGACCCTGTGATTAACCTGCACCAAGGCTCGGCAACCGTTGCTTCTTGAATCAAATCCGGATGGCCTCCTTGTCGCTGGGCAGCGCCCTCCATCCACCATCCTGCTAATTAAACGTGACCCAAATCAGGAGCAGCAACACTGCAGCACCTTCTGAGGCCTGAGGATGGCCCGGGGACTGCCACTGACGTCCGCACATTGTCTCTTTCGTTGTTGCAGCAGCTCTGAGAGAGTCCTTATTACTGCTCTCCCCACTCGCATTCTTCGCTAGGTGAGCTCAGTACCTAGAAGGAGTTAGAGAACAGATCGTCCAGAGTCCCTACTGAATCTCTCATTCTCCATACTGACCACCCGAATCAGTTCAGAGAGCAAGCAGCACTTGGACCATCCGCTCTTGCCAGAAGAGGCACAGAGGCTGGGACACCATTCATACCTTGTCAAGGTCCCACGCCCACTGACGATGGAGCCCCAGACCTGGTCTTGGCAGTCACGCCCTGCACGGCCTCATCCTGCCCATGCCGCGTGAGCCTTCCTGCTGGGGGCTCTTGTGACACTAACCACCCCCCCACCCGCTCCGCTCTTCTCCACGGAATGTACCCTCCCGTGCTTCCTCCACATCCAGCTCAGCACCCCTGTCCCTGACGCTTTCTCTCTACTCCACACTTGGCATTGTTCTGTAACCTCAGCAATAAACTGACCTTCCAGAAGGCACAGACCGCACCACACTAAACTCTCATGACAACTTAGACAAATAGAAGTGTCAGCCACGACGCCATTCACCCTCCCTTTCCTGTGACTGCTGGTCTGTCCATTCTCCATGTTTGTGATTGTCTGACAAATGGACATTGTGGTTTCAGTTACACTGAGTTCTGTATTCTTTGTAAGGTATGTGAATGTTGGTTCTGCTGATGGTGTTCTGCTCACAGTGGACTCTAAGCAAATGTCACTTATTATTCAAAGGGACTGAGATGTAAATGCATCTGGGCACTTATAGGATTTATGCTGTTCAATGTGTCAAATGAATGATATAATTTTATTTCCGTTATAGGCATCTAATGTCTGCCTCTTTGAGGAATCTTTTAATTATTTTTCTTGAGCCTAGCACAATGTAGAGACACTAGATATATCACTCTTGCCTACTGAACTCGACAGACACATGGAAGCAATGCTATATGGGGGTTGCTTGCTGGGCACACCCTGAGATCCCAGGGACTCACCCCCAAATTGCCTTTAGTCCTTGGTCATTTCTTTTTCTGTGTCCACTGAAATGGGCCTGGAATCTTCTGGACAGAAGGAATGAATGAGTCAAGGAATGAATTGTCACACATAGAATTTTAACAGGCAGGACCTCAACAACATAAGGGATTAAAATAGAGACCACTTGACCAACAGCTCCTGGCTCTTGACATTTGCATCCTTCATTTTATCATAAAATGGTATTGATGCTTGTGTTAGCATATCACATCACCTTCTTGTTGAGTTTTTCCCTACCTTCTGCTTCTTAATAATGAGACGTTTGTAAAGTTTGAGGAAGTACACAAAGGCCTGTTATTCCACAGATCCCCAAGTTCCACCTCTGACAATATTATGTAGCAATAAAGACAGCCTGTGATTTGTAAAATTTGTACCCATAGTAATTTAAAATATGACCTTTATCTAAATCCTGTTGCAGAGGCACTTCTGAATTCCTCCAAAGTACACTCTCCAGCTGTTACTGTTGTTAGAGACACATATCCATTGGTTGGCTTTCCAAAGATGATTTCTGGTTTTAAATGATTAACTTTGTGGCTGTGTTGTAAGTCACTTGTCTCAGGGGTGATAATTGCAGTTGAAAGAACAGCAAAGGGGAGCTATTTTCTTTTTACTGAAAGGTGATGCTATCTTGTGCAATAATTGACCAACACTTCCAATTAATGGAACACGGCTGGTAAATAATGCCATTATGCTTTTGATTACAGTGATCTCAGAATTAAATTACATTTCTGAAGAAAATGTAATTCGGTATACACATTTCCTTTTGTGGATGGAGTTTATCACTCAGGGTAAATGAAAATGAGAAAACTCTGTGATATGGCCAAAATTTGCATGACACCCTTCTTTTAAAATGTGAGTAGCTTCACCCAGCATACATAGTTTTAATTCGTGCCTCCTGATAGATGGAAAACCAATTTATTTTTAATGGCAAGTCAAGACGTGTCAAGGAACAGGAAGAAGAAGGCTTATTCCCAGCCCTCAAACTGGCAGCTTGTTAAGAATTTGGTTGTTGAAATGTTGAAAGTTTTGGGATGGAGTCTTACCTCCTCAGAAAAATACACCAGGTAACTGAGGGATTTGAAAAATTAATAACAATAAGCTAGAGCATGAGGTTTCGAGGAGGAGCCACCATATTGTGGCTACAAGATGCCAGTGGTAGGAAGAGCCCATTCATTCGGGCCATGAGTACTCTTCCACAGACATGGGGCTGTGTTCCAGGAGAAATGGGAAGCCACTGGGGAATTTAAAGGAAGTTTCTTCATCATACTTGCCTTTTACAAAACATGGAAGAGGGTCTAACTGGAGGCCAACCAGAAAGAAGTCTGTCCAGGAATCTATGTGAGAAGTGGTGGCATGGACATTCTAGAGCTATGAGGTCTCAGGGACAAATTGACCAGGTAATTTGTGTCTGATGAGTTGGAGGGAAAAGAGAGAAGAAAGAGAAGATGATGTTCAGGGATCTCAATTTAGCAATTGGGCAGATCGTGGTGCCCTTGACTTAAAATTGGCCAGACTAAAAGTATGGAGAACCATCATGAACTCAACTTTGGACTGAATTTGTAGTGTCCAAAAGATGTCCAAGTGGAAATGTCAAGTGGACTTCGATATATGGGTTGCTGAGTCAGTAAGCAAATATTTATTTAGAACCTACTGGTGCCAAGTATCATTCTAGGGTCAGGAGAAGAGAACTTACAAGAGTCCCTGTCTTCAATTAATTTCCATTACCATTTGCCTCTTTTATTTGACACCAAAACAGTATTTTATGATTCTCTTAGAATATCATGTCACCTTCCTGGTAAATCTGAGAGGCAAGAGGGAAGAGAAATACAAAATAAACATGTGAACAAGTTAATAATAAGATAATTAGCAAACATAATTTGCAAATAGGTATTGGGGCACTTTGGCTGAGGGCAACCAAGGATTGAGGAATGAGGAGCTACTTTCCCAGTCTCAGGGAAGGCCTCTGCATTCCCTTGCCAGGATGTGGAGTTCAGATGAATGATGTGAACTAGACACACATGTCAGGAGCTATCGTTGTTGAAATGGTCGCTGAAAGACTGGTCATTGGATTGCGGAGCATGGACGTGCCCTGCAGGGTGCCGCAGATTCCCTAAAAGCCTCAGTAGGCCTCCCCCGGGGCCCATGTAGAACAACTCAGGGTGGTTGGCAGTGCTGTGGAGAGAGCCCCTTTCCTTGAGTGTCGGTCTACGAAGCCGGGTACCAGGGGTGCTGCTGCGGAGCTGTGGACGAGGGCTGACAGTCCAGGCACAGCAGCACACACATACTGAGAGCAGTGGCCCGAGGGCACGCAGGCAGGGTCTGCAGCGGGGGGCAAGAACTGTGACAGCCACAGACAGGTGGAAGAGCAGAAGCTGGGAAGCTTCTAGACACGGCTCCAGAGGCGAGGCAGGGACTCAGGGTGCTGGCTCTCCAGACCTCACTCCCATCCCCAAGTATTTTGCTCATTGAGAGAATATTTGAAGAACAGGTCTTCTTTCAAAATGGCATCTGCTCACTGTTTACAGTTTTGAAGTTTGAAAATATTTGAAGTGGAAAAACAAGCTCCAAAGCTATCTGAACTGCCACAGCAGCTCTTGGAGACCGTGGTCTACCTCTCCTCATGTCCCCCGACTAGAAAGCTGTGACAAACAGAGTTTATTCTGGAGGCAACCAGGCAGATGCCCTGTTGCTTTCTGATTTATGCCACACACAGAAATCAAAAAGCGTGACTAAAATATTTATGCGTGTGAGTGTGTGTGTGTGTGTGTGTGTGTGTGTGTGTGTGTGTGGTGGGTCTGAACTGAAAGTCAACCATCAACATGTGCAAACTCACTTTACTCTCTGTAACTTTTCTTCAGCAAGATGCTGTTTTCACTCAGCAGCAGGAGAACTAAATTCGGACCTTTCAGCAAACTCAGTTTAATAATTACTGAACCACTTCCAGTTTGAAACTTGGTCTCTTTCCGATACTGTCTGGTCGCTCCAAGTATCCCCATCACCTTGGACGCTGTCCACAGTTCAGAGCCTTCGCTCTCGGTCAGCTTGTAGGCCCTAACCCCAGATGGCGCGGGCTTCGTGCAGGGACAGTGTCTTCCCCTGTTTTCCTCTTTCCTTGCCTGATGCGGCCTGTGCGGATGGCGGCGGGCCTGGGAGCTCCACCCGCGTGCTGGTGTGTGTTGGTGGCAATGAAGTGCCAGGCCTGGACTGTGGCTCTGCCTGCCCCTGGCCTCACCCTCTTGGGCATCCTGAGCGGCACAGGTGTGGGGCGCCGACTCACATCACCCTGTCATCCAGGCCCCAGGCCTGCATGTACCATCTTGGGCAGGCGCCCCACTCCCTTCAGAACAGGGATCCCTCCCCAGGGTGTGGTGAGCCACCCAGAGGCCTTCATTGGCCTTCTCTGTGCCCAGAGGAAAGCTCCATGTCCCAACCAGGGTCAGCTCTCTCCACAGACCACTTGTAGACCCACTGTGTCCCCCTTGTCCTCTCCAAATTCCACATGGAACACACGCTCTTCTAAAGGGGCCTGGCCTTTTCCTTGTCTGCGTGAGAAGAAGCAATAAAAAAAAAAAAGACACTTTGCTCTGGGATTTCCTAAAACTTAGCTGTTAGAAAGGTTCTAAGAGACAACCACTTCCCAGGGTCACAGACCAGACAGGAAAGCAGGGAAAGTAGCTGGAGTCTAAGCACTGGCCTTTCCTGGCTTGTTCTTTATCCTTCCCCCTGTCAGCATGGAGGGGGCCTCCCTTCCCCCTGATTGGTGGGCACCTTCCTCTGTCTCCCCCCAGCCTCCTCACTTACCCCCCCCGGAAGTGGCATTTGCTCTCCTTTTCCCTGGAGCCATCATATCCGAAGGGCTTCAGGGTCCCGTGATTTACTATTTGTCCGAATAGCCACATACGAATAGCATAAACTGGCAGATCTGCACACTTATATAAGCAGGACCAATGCAAAGGGAAAATAATGTAATTACATTTAACAAAAATGTCTCTTTGGATTTTAAAAAAATGCTAAATTTTTAGTGACTTCATTTTTTTCTCCTTGCTGTTTTATCTGTATCTTATTCAATTATCCAAGTAATGTTTGAAACAATCAGGTAACAGGTATTTAATGGGTGCCTGTTATCCCACACAATATGGCCCCGGAGTGTCCGTGTGTGGTTTTTCTCCACAGATTTCAGGCTGGCTGACTAGTTTACAAGTGGTATTATCCCCTTAGGAGTCTTCAGTGACATCGTCAAGTATAGTTTCTGATCTTCTGAATCTTACACTTAAATATGCATTCCTAACAAACAACAGATTCAGACTAGAGTCACTACACAAGGCATTACGGTAACTAATAGCAATGTGTTTCTCCATTGTGTGGTGAGTGTGAGCTGGTTGTTCCTGTGGCTAGAAAGGATGTTGCAGTCCATAGAGAGAGGCTCCCAGAGAAAATGCATGAGATTCATGGCATGGACCAGGATGGTCTTCACTGGGAATATTCTGGCATGGGCGGTAGGGAGGATGGTATGAAGGTGGCGGTTTGGCTGATGGAGCGCCGCTAGGGCCCAGCCCTGGCTGCCCTGGTGTGCGTGGCTTTGTCTAGTAACATCTATGTACATTGTCTGTGGCAAACAGTTTGGAGGCAACAGGGACCTCTCTCATCATAGTAAGTCAGCACTGATGTCTGATGACATGGGCAGACTCAATGCTTGAGTCTCATATCATCTAAGTATTTGGGGGGAAGTTTGTAAAACTATGTGGAATTGGTACAACAGCAAATTCAGCTTTTATAACTGGATCACCTGGGGCCCCTTGGAGGTTTCTATTCAAGTTTGCTACCTCCTCTTAATTTTTAAGAGCTGTTTTGGTTAAATTCCAGCATGCAGTAAGTAATCTACAAGGTCACATGTAGTTCAAGAGGGTGTCACATCATATTCTCCATCAGCACCTTATATGATGTTTTACTTTTGATATCTACATAAATGAGTACTTTACATAAATTAAAGTACTTTCTACTTTAATGCTGTTTGCTTAAAACTAGTAACAGGTAACTTGTAAATATCAGTAATCCTTCTATCACTGCACAGTATTATATCTCAGAAACCTGAACTATAGTTGGAGAGTGCAATGATAAAACTAGAAAAATACTTAAAGCAACATAAACCCCTAGATGAAAAGATTTTCTTATATAAATATGATGGTATATCCTATTCGATAGACCTTCATTCATGATTGATAATTCAGTGATTATATCATATCCCCTCTACCCAGAAGGGCATTAAATTATAGCATTCCAAGTACCTTCCGAGGCCGACTTTTGCTACCATAACTTGGCTTGCATTTTCCTCTCACATTGATACATTAGTCCTGTCTGTCACTACCCTGGCTTTCTTGGATATAAATGACCCTGTCCTGAGATATATATGTATAACAAAAACGCATTTCCTGATGAATCTAATGCCGCCCCTGTTTCATGCTCTGAGTGATTGAGATGCTATCAGGTAGACGTCTGCATAAATTAAAACACTACACCACGAAACCCTACCAGTCAGTCAGATTGATTGTGCCAAAAGAACAAGTTGACTCTGGGTAGGATAATAAAATGAGGGATGAAAACAATTTGTAAATTGGTTGGAAAAGCTTCAGAGTGTCATGGATTCTGCACTTAAGAAATGTGCAAACGCGTGGTGATGAATGTCTTTATGTGAGACCCGGATGACTATTGTATGGCTTTTATTAAATCCATATTAGATGATGGATGGACAGATTACCTTGGTTTCCATGTGTGGGTTGCAACTGAGGGCTCTCGGTAAATGAGTGTGTGATTTATACAAGAAACAGTACATGGAGACACCTGAAACCTCTTTTGACAAGAAACTCTTTTCAGTGTTTAATTTAGAAATGAACTTTTAAAAGGCATCCTGACTTGGGAAGTACTGTGAGTTTCTTAATAGTAACCTAAAGGCTATCCTGTATGATAGTTGTCCTTTGAGCAAGACCTTACTAACCTGTCAGCTCTTCCGGGGCAAGGCTATGGGTTGGGGATTCTTAGACTCCTCCCAGCCATGGGACAGAAAATGGGCACTTGGTAAAGGTATGTCAGATGACCCCTAAAGATACCCAAATAGAAATGCCTAAGTGACTGAAGAATGGTACTTCTCAAAATCTGCTTTGTGTCAGAATTACTTAACAGTCTTGGCAAATACAGATCCTGGGGACCCACCCTCAGGGACTGGCACAGTACGTAGGAACCCAAGGATTACCGACCACCCAGGTTACTCTGCTTTCTGTTGTCCCCACCACACTTGGAGAAGTCATTTCAGAGTTAAAGGCAAGCTGACTCCTGGTCCCCACTGGGACCAGGTAGAGTTCAGGTAATTAGTTGGGGGGCAGAGAGAGACATCCAAGTGGATAAAGTGCCTTTGATTTCCCCATGTTGACCCTGCTCATTAGAACCTAATTAGCACATTCCAAACACAGGCATTAAGTATCACTTACAATGATAAATCTTAAATGTATATGTCTTAATTAAAGCTAAGCCTCTCATCTTAAAGATAAGCATTAGATTTCCCTGTGATAAAGCAGTCTGAATCCATGGCTTGTCTTAAATGTAATCTGTTGGGTAAAGCACTGATCCATATTAAAATGTAACAAAAATGCAGATTATAAGGGTGATGAAGGAAATTTTAATATGACGAAGATATTGTGTAATAAGTTCAAGATGTTAAACAAACACAAAATATAGCATACTCTTGGAAATGGCCAATAGTCATTGAAAAGAACCAGTTGAAGGATGTCTTGGGAACTGAGGTGGCCAGGAAGCTGGGATGCACATGGCCCTTCATTGTGCATTTAGTAAACCTCTCAAAGACAGACTGTTTGCATTCAGGGCAGGACACCATAAAGGGGCCCAGTTCATGCACAGACACTGGCAGACAAAGAACTTCATAAATGACCATGTCTACTAGGCATAGGAGATACACCGAAATGCCACAGTAGCCATAATATAAAATTGAAAGGCTGAGTGCCAAAAGAGGCTAAGCAACATGATATGAACATCCCAGCCACCCCTCTGCCTGTCTGCTTTTCACTCTCTCTGTCTCTGCCTGTCTGCTTTTCACTCTGTCTCTGCCTGTCTGCTTTTCACTCTCTCTGTTTGTCTTTGTCTCTATTTCTTTCTCCTCCTCTCTACTGTCCTGTCTTTCTCTCTCTCTTTGCAGATGTCACTTAAAATTTCTGGTGGCACAGGTTTATTACATATATTGGTTGTAGTGCTGGGGAGCAGGGGTGAGAGAAACTATATAAAGCACATAGAAATACCATGCTGGGCCATTCAGGTACTGAGTAAATAAACATACCTCCAATTATACATGTCTGAGAGTATTCCTTCTCATAAAACAAAACTTAAGACCTCTATCTTTAGTCTGTCATCTGAGTCATTTCATTCTCTCTCTCTGGACAAAATTCTAAAAAATAGTTAGTGAAAAATAAACCATCCCGCAGGTTCATGACATAAACGAGCCATACATTGTGTTCAAGGACTTCATGAGGCAGGGATCCATGCTGGGTGGAATGGCTTGTCCCATTTCCACATCTGGGTCCTAGTCTGGAAAGACTTGAAGGTGGGGATAACCCAACCTCTAAGGGGTGATATGGTATGAAGGCATCTTCACAGTAGGTCCTGGTTGAGGGCTGGGACACCGTGGTGGCCCGTCCATGTGGCCTGGACTTCCTTGCAGTCTAGTGGCTGAGTTCCATGATGGAGTCTCTCAAGGTAATAAGGTGAAAGTTTGGGGCATGTTTGTGACCTGAGCCTCAGAAGTCATATAGCAATATCACCTCTCTATATCCTATTGGTTAAGGCCGTCACAAAGTTCTTCCTGGGTTCAAGGAGAGAAGATGCATGCCCCACTGCTCAAAGGAGGAGTGTCACCATGACATTGTGAGATGAGCATTTGAAATAAGAAACACCATGGCAGCCATCTTGGGAAAAATCCCTTCTCAGATGATACAGATCTATGAACTATGTTTCTAAACCATTCTGAACCTGGTTTACATATGCAGCTTATAGAAATGTATACCACATGCTTATCAGCCCCTGGGTAAAATAAAAATTGTATAGTTGGCTCTTGAACAATGTAAGGGTTAAGAGTGCCAACCCCCTACATTGTTGAAAATCTGCATATAACATTTGACTCCCCCAAAACTTAACTACTAATAGGCTACTGTGGACCAGAAACCTTATCAATAACATAAACAGTCAATTAACAAAAGGTTTTTATGCTCTTTGTGTTATAGACTGTATTCTTGCAGTAAAGAGAAAAGGAAATGTTATAAAGAAAATCATAAGGAGAGAAAATACATTTATAGTACTCTACAAAAAAAAAAAAACAACAACCCACATATCAGTGGACCCACGCAGTTCAAACCCATGTTGTTTATGAGTCAACTGTACTTCTTTTATGTACACTCAGGTTGCAAATACAGAAGCAAACAATCACTCAACTTTTCTTTAGGCCAGAGAAAATGTTCTTACTTTTTTAAGTGCAATTTGAGCATTGCATCATGACAATAGTGAGTTAGTTGAGTGCCACTAGTTGAGGCAGGTCTGACCAGTTAGTACAAGCACACCCAGGACCCAGGCCAAGCAAAGTGATAGCAGATGCACACGGCCAATGCCGTCTCCATAAGGAGACCAGGAAGAGAGGCACAGTCAGTCTGTGCAAATTCACTGATGTGAGTCAGCGTGATCTTAAAACTTTCCTTCCAGTTTTGAGAAGGATTATCTTAGTATTTTCCCACCATTTTCTCAGGTTAGAACCGGTTTCAGGGCTCTTGACAAATCTTGTAATTCTTTGTGATATTATCTTACAGTAATTAAACTCGTAATTATATGTAGTGAATTGAGCTACTTGCAAACTCACAGCTAATATGGTTTTAAGAATCCCTGAAGAAAGTCTTGTATGTGGCTAAGGTCTTATAGGAAGAGTAAAATTTAATTTCCAAGCTGATTGCTTTTCTCCCGGGAGGCAAGACCCTTGATAGTTTTGCATACTTTGGATGATCTTCCACGTTCTGAGATGGTTCTATGGGTACGCTTTTGGCTCTAGGACATTCTGACACACTATGAAATGTGTTCTAGACTGAGTTTGAATGCTTAAGTTTAGTACAAAGAACGATGCCTTTGATCTACAACAGACACCTGAACCTAAATGCAAATAGTAGGTTTCATGCAGTGAATTAAAAAGGCAAACAGAAGCCATCACTATCCCAAGAATGAACTTGCACATCACAGTTAAGACAGAAAACTGGGCGTGGGGTGATTTACTATGGCTACTCTTAATTCTTAGTACAGAACAACAGTGCTTAATTATATGGTGATCCAAATTGATAATTACAACCTACAGGGCTGACCCTCCAGACAATCGCAGGAAAGTCTACTGGCTATTCCTTGACCCTATAAACTTGAACTAAGTAAGTAGTTGTTCACTTCCCCAGTGCTTCATTAAACCCTGATGGACACAGACCCTTGCCCCATATATTGATCATTTATATCCTGAGATAAAGGGCAGAAGTGATATATATTCATCAAATCCTCCTGATGGATCAAAGTCTTGTTTGTCCACATTTTACTGAGCTGCTTGACTTCAAAGTTGTGTCACATTCTCACAGTATGAAAATGCATTTGTTTTCTCACTCGTGATCTGTGTGAGTTTAGAAAAACAGTAATGAGACAAAACTACAATTATCTTTGGCCATTGTCCTTGAAATAAGACCATGTGGGGATCTCAGGGCATGAGACCGTGTACTGGAGAAGCAAATTTGCCTGTGTCTCCACCTGATAATCCTTAGTGTGATGGAGGACCAGAACACTTCAGAATTCAGCATTTCCACCCATCCTGAGCATCATATGGGTAATAAAAGCCCAAGCAAACAACAAGAGGAAAAAGGAATGCTTATTGAATCGATTTTATTCCAGCAAGTCACACAACATATTAAATTTCTTAGAAGCATGAAAATATCAAGATCTTTATTGCTCAATTTAATTATGCTCTTTGCATGCTAACTCTTACTTTTTAAAAAAGAAATGATCCAAAAGGATTAAAATTAAAACATAATTTTTTTTCCTAATGCCAAAAGCATTTCTGTGACACGATGTGCTTAACACTGAAGAAAATAAATAAGACAGAATTATATTCCAAAATAGAAAGATTTAGAACATTAGCAAGCTTCCTCAGTTAGATGGCTAATATGTTCTTCTAAATGGTATTTTGAGAATGCTTGTATCAGCACAGCCCAAATCGGAACGCTCTTCCTATTTATATTGACTGAAAATATTGAAAAGGAATATATTCTTTCTAGGGCCCATCTTGATGTAGTTTTAAACGCAGGCAATTTGTGCTGGCATAAGGATTTAATTGACTGGATCTTCATGTTGGCACTTGCCATCTCTGCTCATTTTGCCCTGTTTTTAACTATGCCTTGATTTTGCACACACTGCAACCAAAGGCTGATCAGAGCCCTCGCCCTGACTGACAGCCCCTGTTGGGCGAGTCTAAGCAGACAGCCCTGCCTGTTCATGAGATGTTACCTCCATCTGCTCTGCCCAGCGTTGTGCTCAGGCCCTATCACCCCCTTGTCTTCTTCTGTATGTTCTACACAATGTTTTGCAAGTACAGTTGGAAATGATACTTAAAAGACTCTGACTGGAAGTCCTTCCAGGGAAGGACGTGTGTCCTAAGGAGGTTACGTGAATCACCCTGCATTACACAGCTCGTTGGTGGCGGGTCTGGCACCAGTCTGTACCACAGCTACTACCCCAGTTTCTACTACACTACATGGTGTAATTCAGCCAGCTTCCCTCTTACGTTCATGGAGAAACATACCCATACCCAATGTCCTGTATTTCTACTTGATTGTCACTGGTCTCATCATACTTAAGAGCAAATATGATCATCTATTTTATCAGAAAAAAATTTGAGACTGATAAATGTACTTACTTTCCTACAGGGGCAAAACAAATTTACTATAGATTTCAGAAAAGTGCCAGGAATTAAGAGCAATAATGGAAACATCAGTATAAACTTTAGAAGACCAGACCTTCAGGAGTCTGAAGGTCCCAGGCTTAAGATCTCAGTCATGTTTGTGGATTCCAACTCCCATATTCTGGCCTCGCTCACCCAACAAGGGCCATTTTTAAGTGTATCGGTAGCTTAGGAGGCTCCATAAAGCACCAACCGTCCATACAATAATCATTGGACCTACCATTCTGCCTCCCTACCACCACCATCAATGTGGCTGAGATATTATCCTTTTGTAACTTATTTTCCTTCTCAAGGCTGTTCTTCATGGGCATATAGTCATGATTTCATCTGTGTAATGATTTGAAGTGGGGCACAGTGTTATTCTTCTGACCTTACACACCATGCCCATGTAATGCAAAGTGATAGTCACTTCATTGTGATTTCATTAATGAATTTAGGGAAGTTTTAATGAGGCAATAATTCCATGTGCACATACAACTAGGAAATTAACAACCCACATGAAATAAATTGAGTGAAAACAGTTAATAGTTGGATGAGAATAAAGTAAAACTAATCAAACCACTTTATAGGATTATGCATTACATAAGACCTTAATGGGAATTTCCATTTTACAAAGTTGTAAGTTGAATGTTTTGAAATGATTTCTATAATGACTACAGTGATTTTTAAGGAATTCAGGAATTCAATAATGTTATCATTTAATCCCAAAAAACAAATGAGACCAAAAATTCAAACCAACTTCGCTGAGCTCGCCTGAACATATCTTTGTCAAGGAAATTCCAGATCATGATCAACCAGTTGAGTGGTATCTGGAGGTAAAATGAAGCATCTATATCCAAAAATATTGCTTAGTATGCTTCCTTAACTCTTTTTTGGCTCTTTATTGAGGAAATGAGTTTTGAGATTATTCCCTAAGCTCATTGGTAATGCGTTCTGCACAATTACAGTGGCAGGTGGACAGAACGTGGAATCAGAATGTCTGAGTTTTAGTCCCTGCTCTGCCCGAGTGTGAAGCATCTAACATTGGACAGTTGATTTCACTTCTTTGATGTTTGTTTTTTTTATCGTCAGTAAAATAACATGGTAATGGAATCTAACTTACTCTACTCATTTCATGGGATGGTTATAGGAGGGCTTGGGAGGACAGATTTCTAAGTTTTACCCATCTTTCTGTTTCTAGTCAGGCAGTATTAGAATTCTCTCAGTTGTAAGTAGCAGAATTCAACTAAACGGGCTTTAACAACATCAACAAAAAAGATTATTTTGCATGCCTGAGTAGGTTGGGGCAGCCCTGGTCATTGGCATGACTGGATCTGGGTCCTCCAATGATGTCCTCTTGATGCTGTATATCTTTCCATTACTCAGCTCTGCCTCCCCCCGTGTTGACTATTCTCAGACTCTCCCCTGGTGATAACAAAGATGATCGCAGGTAGCTCCCAGTTTATATTCCACTGGCTTAGCCAAAATCACGTGTCCAAACCAACAGCAACCACAAAGAGATAGAAAGACCTGATTGGCTATACCTAGGTCAGGTGCCCACACGTGGATTTAGGAGCTGGGGCAACCCCACCTGAATCAAATAAACTATAGGGGTGCATAAAGACATGCTAGGCAGATGAAATCCGCCATCTTTTCCCCGCAGGCTAGTCAGACTCCACATACACTTTCTTCCCATTTATAACTTTTCAAAAACACTCTTGTCTAAGATGTGACTGCCTCTCATACAGCAGCAACAACAAGAGTAATACCTTTTGAAAATGTCGTGTGTTTCTTGGTCTGACCTAGATATAGTCCTCCCTGTACTGTTGGTCTCTGTTCCAACGCCTTCATCTTACGCCATGTTCAATATATTACCTCTCTGACTTCGCAGCCAACAGCCTAAATTTGGAACAGAGAATCTGGCTTTGCCAAATGTGTAAAGCTCCTGATTGGCTGATTCCTGGACATATTTCATGGCACACAAGGGGTTAGAGCCCCTCTAAGAAATGCTATATATTTTTTTCCTTTGTGCTTTTAAGTGAGCCACCTTGGAGGAAAGATTGCCTCTTTCCTGTAGGACCTTACTGGTTATTGCAAGAATAGTCATAGATGTCAGTAGCTTTCTACCAGTTCCTCTGGCATTGATGAAATGGTCTCCTGAGAGATCCTAGGCCAGCCAAAAAAAAAAAAAAAACACATATCTACCAACCTGGAATATTGTACACATTTAATTAATGTTAATTAAATGATATTGGAGAAATAAATTAACTTTAGAGATAGCACTATTATTAATGCCAAAAAATAAAGTCCATTTTTCCCTTTTGACTTTTTTGCTTGTTATAGCAAAGTAAAAAAGTGGGTCAGGAGAAACATTAATCTAATGAAATTGTAGGTATATAAACTCAAGATTCACATAATTTTTGAGATGAGACTGGTGTCCCTCTCCATCTGAACTCATTAATGCAAATTTGACAACTGAATTGTCTCAGCTATCCAAGGATACTTGTATGACACCTTTAGAACATTCAGTTCCAGCAGGCTGTGAGGTACACTTTTTAATATCAATTCACTGGCCCATAATTAATGCACATTTATTTTTCAGTAAAGATGTCCACTTAGAATGTTTTATTTTTTCCAAAAGTAAACACTATTGAATTTGAGTTATCTGAGCTCAGTAGCATGAAGAATGTCTAGCAGTACATACAGAAAGTTATCAGCACCCTGCAGTCCCTCTGAAATACATCCCAAGTGATGCTCAGGGCACACTGACACCTGAGGCTAACAACCTTCTACACATCTGCTTCTTCCAATTTGAGAGTTTCAACAACAGTCAGTAATGTTTGCTCCAGATCTGTTTTTGCTAGTTGTACTTAATATTGAATTTCTTAATTAAAAATCAAGTAAACCAATGAACCATTAATGTAAAAAGAGTTGTTTCTATGAAAAACTAAGTTGAGAGGTTTGGAAAGCAGGTGTGTGAGAAAACAATTGTTGAATTATTTGCAGGCAGAATGACTATAAAAAGAGAAGGGAAAAAAAAAAAAAACTAAAAATGTAAAGTGATTCTACCCTGAGATTGCTTTGCCACCATCTCCATATCCTTGTTTTAGAGAAATTGAAACTGGGAACTAGAAAAACTCATTATAAAAGAATGATGACATTGTAATATGTGCACCTATGCTTTAAAAAATGTAAAAAGGCTTTGATCCTCACCAAAAGATTGTTCTATAAATATGTGCCTACATGTTTTTTAAAACAATAAAATGTGGACCAGTTTGCTCATTAACCTATCAAATTTTTATCAGAGTAGGGAGCTCCTCCTGCCCTTTTCCTCACCAGAATCTCTCTTGTGGACTTTTTCCCTCAAATCCTTCCACTGCTTTCGTAGACCTTCTCCCACCCGACTCCTGAGCTTCTGTCTTTTTCTAGAAAGCAGTGACCAGAAGAAACTTAACTGAGGCCCCCTTGGTCTTCCTTTCTTATTTCTTGAATGAAAGACGATACTGTGTTCTCGTCCACATCAGAAATCTTCTATTATATTCCATAAACATCACAATAATTCTAGAAAGAGATCAAATTTTTATTAAAATAAACAAGCACTGCAATCATTTCTCTGTCACTTACCAAAGAAATGCAATAAGCAAGACATCCAAATATCTATATCTGATTTATATTTGTATTACTTCAAGCTTAAGGTGCACTTCATCATGACAACTCCAAATCTATTTTTTTTAATTTGATGACTTTATATTCCATATTGATTACATTCATGGACAAAACTCATTCCCTGATGGATGGAAATACTTAAACAAAAGGAACAGACAGCCAAATGACTTCAGGGTAGATTTTCAAATCAGCTTGCAAAGATTTTCTTATTTTAAGCGAGACAGACCCTTCAATTTCCATCCCATTGCATGAGATAATGTAATCCAAGTAGTAGGGGGAGAAAACATTATTTTATGCCAGCCAGAAGTTTCCAAACTAAACTTTTTACTCAATGATTAGTTCCACACACTCAAGAGGAAAAAAATTATGTAAACTCTTTACACCAGCAGATACTTCAGTATGATTGGGAAATGTAGGACAGTGAGTGTGGTTCATTGGCCATGATGGAATTTGAGAAGGCATGACCGTCCCTGGGCCCGTCAGGACAGTATATGGTACCGGAGCTAAAGCACCAAGTGACACTTTCCCTTTGTTACCCTCCTTCTTGTCTTGGGCTGGGGACATATTCTGAATGTAATGCAAAATATTGGATAAAGAGTTTGAATGGTGCCTTCAAAGGGGCACAATCCCTACTTTCCAATCTGCTCACTGAGCGAAGAGGTGTTTTGAAAGATCATCGGATGTCCCCTTACTGTAAATTTGCACTTACCTAGCATGGTACCTTTTAAACTTTCTTTTCATCTCTCGGAAGAGTGATTTTCTTTTTCTTTCCCAGTCAACCACCTTATCTGAGAAAACTGTATAGAATTAGCAAAGATTAATGGTAAGAAAAGAATTACTATGCCCAGGCAATCCTGGCTCCTATTTCTAAGTGTAGTCTGGGAGAGGACATGGTTATTGCCCTCGGTGTCACTAACCTGGATAGTTTCCCTTCTCTTGGCACCTTTCCTCTCCCGAAGTAAACCCTGATGGTTAAGGCGCTGGTGGATTCTATCAACTCAACGCTGATGGAAAAGTAGGATCTTGCCCACTGCTGTGAGAGCCCCAGTGTGTTCGGGTAGAAACAGGGGTCATAGTGCCTGTTTATTGTCAAGCTGAAGAGGTAGCCTGAGATGTGGGCCAACAGTTTTATATTCCAGACCCCTTTGTCTCCCATTTCACACCAGTTTAGCCTAATTGGCACTAATAATCACATCTGTTGCTACAGCAGAGTTGAGCATAGAATGGCTTCTCGAACGTGTCCTACAAGTACCCTGTGCTTCCAAGTCCACGCAAAACTGAAACGCTTCATAAAGTTTGGGGATTTTCGATTTATTCTATGTATGTTTTAGAAGCTAACGAAAAGCAAGTTTTTGCGATGTATAATGGCTTCTTTCATTATGTGAAACAAGTCTCACTGATTTTAGGACTAAAACCACAATCAGCAAAATGATGGTGGAAGAGAACAAAATGTATTTTCATGGGAATGAAGAGAGTAAGGCTTTTGTATAATTTTATGGGAAAAAGGATGAAATGGTAGGAAATAAATGAGAAGTGCAAAAAGAAGAATAAAATACCGAACGTAATGGTTAGCCTAAGCACAAGGCGCTGTGGTCCCCAGTAGCCGCTAAGAGCTCTGCTTCTCCGAGGAATAAAAGGCCCTGGGGGCTTTCCAGCAGTTTCAAATGAAATAGCAGGGTAGCCGCATCCATCTGACAAAGAACGTGGCCAGAGTCTACCTCCGGGGTTGCCAGAGCAGCAGAGTCTGCAGTCACCTGCAGAGCATGATTTGCTGGGGCGATAGGCATCGTACCTTGTGCAAAACACCAGCTGCTGTGCCCTCCTCCCTGCCTGGGTTCTGGACCGAGCCAGACAGAGTGGCCTGTCACTGAGAAAAACACCGCTGGCAAATGTGGTTTCGATGCAGAACAAGGGGTGACTGATACTGAACCCCGCTCAGCTCCTCTACACAGATCCGTCCCTCTCCTGTATTTCATGGAGGTGAGACCAGGTAGCATCTAGTCCTAGCGACCAGAGCCGCGAAAGAAGAGATAGGCCTGGGCCGTCTGGGCCAGCCCCTGCCTCCAAACGTCTCAGCAGTAATCCCCTCCTGCCCGGGAGAAAGGGGGTGGGGGTGGCACAAAGGCCGGATGCTTCCTGGTGACCCTCCACGGGGAAAGGGGAAGCCAGGAAAGAGGGTGCACCCGTGTGCGCACACACACACACAAACACATAGACACACACTCATAAACACATACGCACAGACACACAGAGATACACACAGAGACACACACAGAGACGCACACCAGTTGTCATTATCATCCCCAAAGTAGGAAACTAGTTTTTGTTTCTTTTTCATCTTCAAAAATTTCTTCTCCAGATGTAAATATACTCGTTCCTCAATTATTTAAAGGTCGTTTGACTGCAGCATAAACTAGAAGGGGCTCTAAATTTGGAGACCAGATTTCAAGGCCGAATTCCAGGACTTTCTCACATGTGCCTTTTGGGACAAGTGACTCTCCCTGAGCCTTTGTCTCATTTATCAGATGGGAATAAATAGTACCTGTCTGGATGCATACGGCTGTTACAAAAATCAGAGGTGAGTCTGAAGAGGACTGCAAGCTACAAAGGCACAGCCTCATGGTCATTACCATGTGGTGGTGGGCATCCTTTACCCTCAGACTGACAAAAAATACCTTGGCCCAAGAAGGGGATAGAAAAATACATGCAGACATGAAAGAAAAAGGCTTAAGAGTGTAGATAAAACCAACTCTACGTCTACTGCCATTTTGTTGGGAGACCTCGTAGCAGGAGCCCACCCAGCCCCCCACATTTTGTTTCTAGGTCAACAGATATTTACTGGAAAATAAGGAAAGTTGAAACGCAGGCTGCTAAATAGATGAGGGGCAAATTCTAGGCTGGCCTTTTCACACACCCTAAAGTCTGCCCTCTATTTTTTTTTTAATTGGGAAAAGAAAAAAATGAAGCCTGTTCTTAGTTTTCATCCCCAGGTAAGCTCTAGTCCCTAAAGGGGTAATTCCAAGTGGTTCTATGGAGTTGATAGCAGTGCTGGGCATAGAGGGGGGAAAATGCAACGTTGTCTCTAAAAACATGTGAACGACAATTTGTGAGACAGCTTACAATGAGATATTTATCTGCTTATACATTACCAGACTTTTTGTTTTATTTTTTTCTAGGTTAGCAGTTGGGGACCTGTGGACATAATATTATGTAGATATTTTCATTACTTTTTCTTTTCTTCTTTTTTTTTTTCTTTTTGCCACGGGAATAAGAAATCATTCTTACATGATTTTGCCCTTGACAGTTTAATCAGAGAAAATGTATTGCAGCCATTTGACATTAATTTGTGGTAATGAAATGGACCCCGATTACGTAACCTCCTCCCTGCCTTGGTGTTAATGTGCTTCCGAGCTGTAGCAGGTGCATCAGCAGCCCGCACGGGGGCAGGGTGCTGGGGGCACGGTGCTGGGGGCACGGTGCTGGGGGCACGGTGCTGGGGGCACGGTGCAGGCAGGGTGCGGGCAGGGTGCGGGCAAGGTGGAGAGAGCCTCGGAAGCATTTCGCACATGAATGAATAACTTTAAAAAAAAACTGGAAATTATCTGTTGACTCGCTTCCAATTTTAGCCTGATTTCGTGGTTTTTAATAGCATCTGACCTCCTCCATCAACAAAAGTTTACTTTAAGCTTCCTTTTTTATTTTATTTTTTATTTTATTATGTTATGTCAGTCCCTTTACGAGGCTGTGCTCCGTCAGCCCATCGGGGGTGCTTAGCGCTCGGTCAGTGGCCCAGGAATTCTGAGCAGTCACTTTATGAGTGACGGCGTGCTGCTTTGGGCCACAGGCATTATTTTTCTGCAAGACTTCATTTAAATTAATGGTCAGACAGTTGGTCTCAAGTGTCCGTACTGTCCTTGACGTTGGTCCCATCATCACTGTGCCCTTCCAGTGCTGGGCTGAGGCTTTACGACTCCCCTCGTGGATTCAGAGCTTTTATGCCGTGTTCCCAACAAACTCCCTTCTTGGTCCCGACGTGGCTCTTTGGCCCTTTACCAGTGCCGTGACTCACCCGGGCATTCCGGGTGAGGGAAGAGCGCTTCTTCACTGCGAGCACTGAAGGCAGGAAGAACGCCGTGTAAAAGGGATGTTCTGTCTGGTCCGCAGAGGGACGCACTCCGTTCTTGTCAGCCGCACGCATCAGTGCTCACAGAAGCCGTGTTTACCGGCAGCAGCCGTGGGCATCTCGGAGGACAAGAATCATCTGCTCGGGGAGGCCTGGCCCATTTGTCTCAGAGTGGACAGCCACCTTGCGAGACGTGGTGTGAGGGCCTCACCTGCCCCTCCTGTCCCTACCTTGCCCCTGCTAGCCACTCTTCCCAGCTTCCTAGGGCTGGGTGGCCGAGATGGTGGCCCACCGTCCGTGGAAGCTGTGGTTGGACAGGGGGCAGAGGGAGGGTCTCTGTGTTGGGCTGTCCCGTGTCCACATGGGCGAGTTACATCGGTGCCTATAGTCCTCAGCCCTGTGCCTCACTTCACGTGCTCCATTTTCGCCCGCCAGACCCTGTGCTCTGTGGCCCTCACGGGGCACCTGCCTGCAGGGCCTGGAAGATCAGCAACAGAGCACTGGGGTTCCCAAGGGTGCACGGGGAGGAGCACTAACAGAGCATGGTGGGGAGGGCACGGGCAGCCCCCCAAGGCGCAGGCCCTTGATGGGCATCTGGGAGCCCAGAGGCATCTCTCTGCACATTGAACCCTTTGTGCGCATGTACCAAGTTCAGACAAGGAGGCTTTCTCCTGCATACGTTTGATGAGATACAAGAAGGCATCACCATATTTATTTTCTGTTTAAATAGAGCATTTCCAAAAACAAAACAAAAAACAAAAAACTAACTAAATAAATGGAGCATTTCCAGGGCAGTGTTTTATAGTTAGTCCTCACCACTGATCACCCAGCAATTTAGCCTGCATTTACCCTGCCCCTGCCCCAGTTGGCAACTTGGGATGGCCCCATCATCACTGTGCAGCTTTCAGCCTTTCTTCTGTTGGGCCCTCCTTTGTGAAAAAAAGCAACATAACCGGACCAAACCAACAACTTTGCGTCAAAGTTGTTATCTGTGAAAATGAAATGCACTGGATTGCACTGGGAGAGTTATATGGCAAATTATTGACACGTGCCTACACACCACTGTCTTCATAATAGAAATTGTCTCCCGAATGAGCAGGGGCCAAGGAAGACACCTGACAGAGGATTTGGGTTTATTAGAGTTTGTTGTAATCAGACTAGCAAAGCATTTTCACTGTGGACCATCTGTCAGCACACGTAAATAGCTTCATTTTATAAGACCAGATGTTCTAACAGTATTCTTTTAAACAGGAGTCTACCTGTTCTTTGATTATAGTCAGTTATGGAAGGATGCGATTCTACTCTATTCCAAAATGATTTCTCTTTGGCTTTTAAATTTCCTGGTTGATGGCTCTTTTGCATCTTATTTACCCCAGCATGAGGAAAAGGGCTCTGGAGTAGGAATCAGAAAACCAATTTCTCTTTTCTGCTCCACCGTTAGGAGGTTGGGTTTGATATGTTATCAGCTGCCACCAGCCTTGCTGGCCTCCATTGAAAATGAGGTCAGATGAGATGATTTTCAAGGTCTCTTTCAAGTGCTGTGTATTGTGCCTTTTTCGTTGTGGCCTCAAAAAAGTGCCATCTGCAGCACCAAACAGCTTTTGACCTGGCCTCAGCGTGTCCTAGCTGCACTGGGGACGAGACGCAGACGTCACAGCATAGCTCTGAGGACAGGGGCACGTGAACATTCCTAGGGCAATGCCAGCCACTTCGCAGACCCTTAGCTCTTCCTTTGTTTGAATTAGGAGAAAGGATTGTAAAAGAGAAATCACTACCATTTATAAATTAGTTTGACTTTTCTGAGTCCTCATTGCCTGGCTGCGGCCTGGTGATGCTGAGGAAAGTCTGTGATGGAAAGCGTCTGTTTAGTAGGTCCCAGATGGATGCCCTCCAGGTAAATGCCAAACCTCTTCTCTCCAGGAAAGGCACAAGCGAGCCTCAGTCTCCTCCATCCTGAGTTCCAAATGATCCCTATTTCCCCTTGAATCCTCCTGTCTCTCTCGAGATGTTTAATAAGCCAGAAGTTAGGAGTATTCGGGACTGGTTAGGACATGGAGACAGAATCCCTGCTTTCCAGCCTCCTCCGTAGTGCTCCGCTGTTCAACCTGCAAACTTCACGTAACTTAGCTAAGGATGCACGTCCCTATCTGTACAATGGGGGCAGTTGTGTAGCAACACATGGTGTTGTAAGGATGCAATGAGCTGTTCCAGGTAAGGTGCTTAGCATTGCACATGATAGAAATATGCGCTAATATCACACCCCCCTATTGATGGGTCCAAGTCAGCCCGCTGCCGTGCTCCAGGCCTTCAAAGACAATCTACAGATGGAACCCACTCCCTTGGCAGCTTGCAGAGGTGTCTGGCTACTCTCTCTCCAACTCATCCAAACCTAAAGGTCAACAGCTGGTAAGGGGCTGTGCTGACCTACCTCATGCCGCATTGCCAGGTCAGAGGCATCAGTAACTCCACTCTGTTCTCAGCACTGTGTGCTTTTCTAGAGTTCTCCAGCTCACTGTACACATTTTCAGCACCCAGTGTTAGGCCATCGTTGTTTTTATTCATCTGACAAAAGAGATTCTGGACCAGCCCCCCCCCCCCCCCCCCGCTCGTGCCCTGGGAGCAGCTCCCCACTCCACCTGTAGCTTAGTCCCAGGTGCAAAACATCAAGTGAAATGATTCTTTCGACCAGACTGGCTCACGGAGGGAGGACACTGAGCTCTGTGATTGGATCAGGGCAGTTTCAGGAAACAATGCCACCTCTCAAGTGGGAAAAAGCACTTTCCTTCCTTTGACGATTCCTCTGGCCAGAGAGGAGAGGGATGCTCCTGGCCCTCGCGGTGTCTCAGACTATCTAACTATGCTTTGCTACTTCATTCCAGCGGGAGTACTTCGGATCTGCACATTCTTCCCTTCCACAGTAAGATGGAGCTTTCACAAAATCCTCGTGATAATCTGTGCAACTCTCTACAGTGTCTGTTTAAAAGTCAATAATGTTAATTTGGTTGATAAATTTCCACAGATCCCAGCCCTATTATGCTGTTAGCTTAATGCACCTGACTTTTAGCAGATGTCTTAAGGACTCGATGTCACTAAAAGGAATACAGCAGGAATTGAAGTAGACTCTTTGGAACATTGTATTTTTAGGAACAACATCCTCAATTGGAAGAAAGATAAAAATACTCTATGATAAACTAGAACCACGAGGACACATATTCACAATATGCTCAGCAGAGAAACTTGCTTGGCAATCAGAAAACAAAGGAAACCAACTAAATTAACTCCTCTGAGTATATGCGTGTGTGTGTGTGATTTTGTTCCAAAATGTTTCTCAAACCTTTCCATTTCCTGAAATACATATTCCAGTTTTAATTTCTATTATAGCAAATAAATATAATACTGTTTGGACAGTGAAAGCTGGAATAGAAATTTAATTGAGGAACCATAGGTTTTATAGAGGGAAACACTTAATGATCTGCAAAACTTTAAATGGCTTATTGAAAATTTAGAAACAGACACATTTTCCAAACAACTGGACTCATTTTGATTTTCATTATTTCAAGGTGAATAAAAAATGAAAGTGAAACTTTTTTTTTTCCTAATTTCATATTAGGTAAAGCAGTGAGATCAAATGAGCAAGCTGCAGTTTTACCCAAACGCCCAAAGCATGGGGATTAATGGATAAAGTTTTGGCAGTTACTAATCATACCTACTGTCATTACTAAGTAAAGGCAGAGTTCTATTGCTGGAAAAATTCACAGATCCTGTGTTCGTTTGTTTTATAAATCACATTCACCTGTTTTCATATTGGAAATTATTACTGATCTTATTGATGAGAAAACTCCAGTGAAGAAGGGAATTTGGCAAGATCCTCAAAGAAATACTTGGTCCAGTGAAGCCCTCAGAGGGAGATTTTAAGAGGGAGCCCCAGTCCCAGATGGGGTCTGACAGGCCCTTGTCCCCGAGAAGGCCGGTGCCTGGGAGGGACGTACACGAGCCTCAGAGAATCTCACCAAATCACACAAGCATCTTGGCATGGATCCCTCATGATCAACAACCCCCACCACGTATGAGAAACCCCCTGGGGAGCTTTAAAAAAAAATAAGGACGTCCCAGTCCCGCCCCAGAGATTCTAAGTTGATTGATGTGAGAGGGTCTTGGCATCTGTATTAGTTTGCTAGGCTGTCAGGCCAAGTACCACACCCTGGGGGCTACAACATCTACCATCTCACAGTTCTGGAGCCTGGAGTCTGAGATCAAGGTGTTGGCAGAGTTGGTTCCTTCTGAGGCTTCTCACCTTGGCTTGTGGCTGGCCGTGTTCTCCGTGTGGCTTCACGTGCTCTTCCCTCTGTGTGTGTCTGTGTCCTGACCTCCTCTTCTTATAGGGACCCAGCCAGATTGGATTAGGGTCCACCCTAATGGCATCTGTTTCCTTCGACATCTCTTTAAAGACCTTATCTCCGAATACAGTCGTATTCTGAGGTCCTGGGGATGAGGAATTCAACATGTGAACTTGGGGGGAACAATTCAGCCCTTAACAGCATCCATGTTTGTTAACAGTTCTCCAGGGGACCTCAAGTGCAGCCAGGGCTGGGAGCTCTGGCATATGCAATAGCGGTCCTTGGGGAGCAGGCTCACACACGGCTAAGGACACGGCTCCGTCAGGAGCAGAGCTGCCTGGGTCCAGATCGTGGCTCTGCTCCTTCCTCGCTGTGTAGCCTGGGCAAGTAGCTTTATCTTTTTGTACCTCTGGGGGGGTCAGATCACCGAGTATTGCCGCAGAAGATGATCGTAAGGGTTAGTTCATACAGACTAACTGGACCGAATGAAAAGGTCATCAGCAGCATTATGATTTCATGTTTGTTTTTTATTAGGAGAATATGGATGATTTGAAAGTCCAAGTCAGGGGTGCAGTCAACTCCTGGCTTTGTAAGTCAAGTTTACTGGAAAACAGTCAGATGCCTTGGTTTATGGATTGTCTGTGGCTGCCTTCACCATTAATGTAGTGGCAGAGCTGAGTTCTTACACCAGAGACCCACCACACAAAGCCTAAAATACTTGCTATCTGGGCTTTCCAGGAAAAAAAAAAAAAATTGCCAACTGCTGCTTTAAATCAGCATATAGATTATATTAATTATGGTTAAGAGCCTAGGTGCTAATGTACCAAAGGCATCCATTGTCCTTTGTTTGAATTTCAATTCTAATTAGTGCCTGTGTGACTTAGGACCATGTATTCAACTTCTTCATATGCTAGATTGATTCCTCATGTAAAATAAGATTAATAATATAAGTATCCTTTGCTCTCCAGATTCATTTGTCTCCTGAGTTGGTTTCATGAATTCAGAGAGTGAGAGAAATACATGATCGAAAAATATTGGTTCCTGTATTATGGATCACTAATTTCAAATAACAAAGGATGCCAATCCGATCTCAATGATATTACCTAAATCAACCAAGTTTAGGGGTTGACACTGAAGGTTGTTTTAAGAATTAAGTGATAAACCCAGCTCCTGGAATGTCACTGATGTTCAATGCATGTTAGCAAAAATAGCAGCAGGACGTTGCTGTTATTAACTAAATTGGTGTGGGAGGTCACCAGCGTGCCATGTCCTCGTGATGGGCTTCACCCCCTGGTTTGGCCCCAGTCACTCCTGTCAACCCTCTGTAGAAAGCAGAGGTTGACAGGCGACCTTCACAGCACATAGGACAAGAATCAAAAAATAAACGAATAAACAAACATAACACAGATGCATACAATGTACCCCACCCTTCACTCCTATAAAAGCCTCATTAAGTTCATCGACCTCCCGGAAGAATCGGCAGGGCTGACGTCAGTGCAGAAGACTTAGGGTAGGGCAGCTGGAGCCGTAGGACATCGCCAGAAGGATGAGCAGGTGCAGGGCTGCGCGCACATCCCGGACCTGCTGGGCACCGGCCATACATTGCGTGTGGTTCTCTACCAGGCCCACAGCACTGCTCAGTGTGCGCTCCTTCTGATCTGTGGCTGAGGCCTGGGAAGAAGCAGAGCCAGGGTTCAAACCCACTTCCAGGTGTGTCCAAAGGCTATCTTTTTCCCGGTTGAGATGACTGGCCTTGGAGGTGGACCCATCATGTGACGAAAGAAAGACTCTTGCTGTCCCCAGCAGTTAAAGCCTTCACGTGGGTGCTTCCCCCAGGCGACCCGCCTCCTAAGCGTTCCCCGCAAGACCTCCGTGGCTGCCCAGGAGAGGGGAGTGTGGGGCAGGCTCCATTAGCCCATGGCACAAGGTAAAGTCTTGGGCATCTCTCCCACTGGATGTGGCAGGTGACATGCATGTAGCTGTTCCTTGAGGTCCAGGAATTCGTTGATGTCCTCCTGAGACCCCTTGATTGTGGGAAGGACTTGGTGGCCTCTGGAAAAGTAAGGAGAGTTCTGCTGACACTCATCAGCTCACACAGAAGAGGGAATCTGGGCGGGGGGGGGGGAATCCTGGATTTCAAAGAGAAGTGTTTTATTCTATTTGTTCCAGAAGAAATAAAACTGAAGGTCATAGAATTTATAGGCTAGCTACGGTGGTTGGCATTTTAAAGAAGAGATAGATGCATTTTGTGTGTTCGAAAGGGAAGGTTGTGTTAGCAGCTCAGATTGCCTGTAATCAACAGGTGCCTGTGAATGCTGGGATGCACTTACGCACCATTTATGTATCACTTCTAAAATAAATCCTAAAAGAACTGCCCACACAATTAAGGATGATTCTTTCCACAGCTTTTATGACCTTAAGCCTCATCTATGCTAATGAACAAAATGTGTGATACTAGGACTGTCATTAAAACTGAGCCAAAAACGTGAAGAAATAAATAAGACCTCTCTGCAATGTCAAGCTCGGGAGTCACTGGTTTCACTGGAATGACGCTCTTAATTGGCGGCAGGAGCTGCTCCCTGGCGTTGGTATGCAGACTTGGTTTGGCTTATATTAATACTCGTTGAATGTTGAAGCTATCAATCTGAACAGACCATTTTAATGTACTGCTGGGGGAAAATAGAATTCTAACAAGAGATAGTTAACTGTGGGCACTTTTTATTAGTTTTTCTTCCTAGATACTTTCTGCAGTTCTAACTGGGATAAATTGGGTAAGAATGTATGTCAGGATATGTTTTGATTTCAGTAGCTGCTCAGAGACACTGGACTTTATTCCTTTTTTTAGCTCTTGCAAACTCACAATGGTTGAAAAGCCCTGAGGAATGATTCTGTGTGTGTGTGTGTGTGTGTGTGTACCCACAAGCGTGCACGCCAAGCACGAGCATAGAGAAAACAAAATAGAAATGCAAGAAGAGGAGAATATCCCTCTAACCATACACAGCAAAACATTTCAAAAAGCATTTTCATGCCCCCATTAAATAGAAACTGTCTGATAAATCCCTGGTAACCTAGAGTCATCCTCATGTTAAAGGAATACTTCTGTTTTGTTTTGTTTTTTTTATTAAGGTGTTTTCATGCTATGAGAAATTCCTTTTCTAGATTATTTTATTTTTCATTTCCATTTATTCTTTTTGAATGCCTGTAATCATTTGTGTCATGGATTCACTGCACTGGGCACTTTTTATAGAGCACATTGTAAAGCTATTCTCATCTTTTTCTTTCTTACCTGTCTGACTCCAAGCTACTTGAGGGTCTTATATGACTTACTGACGCTCCGGTGCTTTGCAGATGTTAAATACTTCTAAGATTTCATTTATAACAGCAAAGGCTTTTTTTTTTTTTTTTTCTAAAATATTCCACTAAGGAAGCCCACCATTTTGAAGGCATTAAGTGGGCCTAGCCTGGCGGGCGCTTCCCATCGGATGCACCTGACTCCTGCGTACCTTCTCCCACCTGTAACGCGGGTGCTTGGCTCCTCCCTCGCCCTCTCTCCCGGCTGTGGCTGTGGGTGGGAGCACAGTTCCAGGAAGCTGGCAGTCACAAAGCATGTGTCAGGGAAACACAAGCGCAGCTCTGCAGGGCGGAGCTGCCTCTCGGCACCCTTGGGGACGCAGACAGTGCCCGAAGGATTCTTGTCGCCTGTGTTCCGTTTTATCTGGGACCTGCACTTGAGAGGAAAACAATTTTTGTGTTTAGACGCTCGCACTTGCAGTGTGTCTTGGTTCTCTTCTGAGTGTGATTGCTACCGTATTGTCTGCTTCTGATGAGAAGTCCGCCACCAGCTGGGAGCTAGGTGTCTGTCTTGGTTGTCACGGCTTTCCCTTGCCCGAGGGCCTCATGGACGGCCACTGGCACGGTGGGTGGCGAACGTCTTCTGTGATGATGATGGCAAGAGAAACTTCGGGCGCCTGCTGAGGAATAGTGTCCAAAGAGCTCCATAATTTAAAAAAAAATGATGGATTAGGTAGAACCAGAGTTTGTGCATGTGTGAGTTTTATTCTAGCGAAATGGTGATGGCCAGGTACTTTTGAAACTGCTTTAAAAGACCATTTTGAAACAGTGTAATTCTTGGAAGCATGGGAAGATTTTAAGATACTCTCTGCTTTTGAAAACCCACTAATGTTAAGTTTGGTTTATTTAATTAATTTTAGCCTGGAAATGTGATGATGATGATGGTGGTGGTATTCACTATAATGCCAATAGTCCTTTCCATTTATCAAGATCACAGCGTATGTGTCCCACGACGCCAGTCACCCCAGAGCATCTCATGAAATCCTCGCTACCCCCCCTCCGAGGAGGAGGCCCACCTAGCCAGGGAGGCCTGATGAACCAAGTTTTCAGAAGAGAAGGTTATCAGTGCAGGAGGAGCAGGGCCTGGGGTCAGGGGGAGTGTTGTCAAGCATCCCAGTCTCAATTTGTCAGGCCCCAAAGGCTCTGCTTTTTCTATTACTCTACAAGCTTCTTCAGAAATAGCGGGATTCACTCAAGTGCGCAATAAAAAATATATGCCTTTTCAGGGTAAAAATTCAATCAAATTGGAAGTTGAAAAGGCTTTTGTTATTATGATGTCTTGGGTGACTAAACAAAATGAAACGTGCTGTGAGCTCATTGACACTGTTCTATTCTGAGCGCTCCGAGGCTCTGCGAACTCCTTCAGCTAAGTACCCCTAAGCGTCTCGCAGACCCTTCAGCCAGAGGCTGGGCCTGGCTCTATCGCGGTGCGGTGGCGGGTGCCTCTGAACGGGTTTGTCAACAAAGCTTTTATCATCATTAGCAAAGCTCAGAAATGTGGGTCACCAGGGTAGCCACTCTTGCCCCAAGGTTTTAAGTCTGCCTGGCTCCTGAATTCACTGATTCTGGGGCACACATTGCTTATCTGCAGCATCTTCCTGAAGATCACATAGGCCTCTGCTGGGTAACGGGGGGAGGGAGGCGGGGAGAGTAGGAGCCAGGGCTTGAATGAGCTTCCTAGAGCCAGACTCAGGACGGGGAAAACAGAAGAAAGCCGGTGGAGCCCAGGGTCAGGCTGGAGGGCAAGGTGGGAGGCTGGGGAGACTGTGGGCCAGGCCCAAGGGGCCTTGTGTGACCAGTTGGGTGATGTGGCTTCAGGCCCAGGAAGTTTGGAGGAAGAAAGGTTAAATATGGCTACGTTTTATGAGTTGACTGATGGGACTGTGAAGAGGCCAGATTGGGGAGGGATGTTTTGGGAGGCCAGGGTGGGGCCCAGGTAGAAGCAGCAAGGCCTGTGATAGGGCCTTCTGGAATTGTTCTTAACTGCACCCCAACTCGCTGCCTGCGCCTCATCTAGGTCTCAGCTGGACTCGGCAAACTGACACCTCTCCTGGGTCCAAATCATCCTGCTGCCCCCTAGCAGAATCATCTTCCTACCGCACTGCTCTGACGAGGTCACATCGCTGCTCTTTACTGCTTCCTGAATGAAGCCCAAACTCCTTGAGCTTCCATAACCTCTTCACCGTTTCCCGCTACCTACTGTGTCCTCAGTTGGGCCTGAGTCCCAGGAGGACCCCACTGCTAGCCCCCAGCTTTCCTCCTGGGCTCCACATTCCCCCAGCTCTCCCTCTTCCTCCGCCACTTTTGCCTGCCCAGAAGGTCTAAGCTCCAGCTCACAGGATACAACTTTTGGAAGATTCTCCTCAACTGCAAATTTTCCATCCTTTAAGTTCTTACAGAACTGCATGTACTACAAGAGGATCTTTTCATTGATTCTAGTGCTCTCATTATTTCTGTGCATTTTACACTTTCCTTGAGGATACACGCATCACCCGTCCATGCGCCCCACATGGGCTAACGTCGCCCTACTTGGCAGATGTCTGCCAAATGAAAGAGTGGACACGTTACTTACTGGGTGACTGGTGGCCACTGCGAGAACTGGGCATCGGGCGTGGCCAGGCCCACTCCTCGGCACCACTGCCTTCATTCTCTGGAAAGTCTGGTCACTGCTCCCGGCTAGTGGGGCGTTTCATCCTCGGCTAACACACACTAAAGCTCTACCTGTTTCCCACAGCCCCTCACACACAATAAGGGGGACAGCCAAACAACTGCAGCTTTTTATTAGACTAATATCCTAAGAATGGCACTGATTCTTAATCCAGTTATCCTGTGGAATAAGAAAGGAAAGTGATAGGTCAATAATTAGAAATATTACATACTTGCATTGTCCAACACTACTCTCATTGACAATATGTAGCACAATCTTTTTTTTTTCTCCTTTTGCTTGCTTGTGTGTTTATTGTTGTTTTAGCTCATACTGATTGTGTAACTGCCCACAAAGCACATACCTACAAGCCAGATAAAGGAAGGGTAAGTTCCTAGAGGCATTTCAGGGCATTATAAACCCATGAAACCAAATGTATTTCTCAGTGAAGGTTTTGATTATAAACCTCTGGCTTTGTATTATCACTGGATGCAGTGCAAGTTAATGTAGCTCAAATGCTCTGAGAGTGTCTGAGTCACCGTGGTGCACAGGAGCAGCAGTAAAGCTAGCCGGTGTCAGTGCTAATTGAGTTCATCACCAGAGTTATGGCCATGTGTGCCCTCAATTGGAGATCAGAGGTACCAGCAGCTAGAGCAGTAAAACATCGCTTTCACTTCCTCCAGAGAGCAGCACATCCTTTGTTGTGGATTCTACCAATATTTCTAGAACTTTCCACCAAAAGAAAACATCTTCAAAGTTCTTCTCAGGTGTTGATAACTGACTGGCTGGCTGGTGACAGTTCCTGTGGATGCATTTGATGACACTAACCACACTCATCTTGTCGTTGGAGTAGGAAAGTGTTTTTTGTAATAAAATATATATATATATATCTTGAATCAGTTTAAAGTAGCATGGCAGATCCCAAACCATATGTCATGTGACAGTAACTTGTGTGCCAATGGTTTGTGTAGTTCTCTTTCTGCTCTACTCTGTATTATTTTTAGAAATAAAACATATATTTTAGAAGCCCTTTGATTCAGAAAAATGACACTTTGCTGAATTATTTATCAAAAATTATAATCTCGGGGCACCTGGGTGGCTCAGTTGTTTAAGCATCCAACTCTTGATTTCGGCTCAGGTCATGATCTCAGGGTGGTGAGATCCAGCCCCCCATTGTCAGGCTCCGTGCCCAGAGCAGAGTCTCTCTCTTAAGATTAAGATTTTCTCTCTCCCTCTCCCTCTACCCCTCCCTTCCCCACTCGCACATGCGCGCGCTCTCTCTCTCTCTTGCTCAAAAAAAAAAAAAAAAAAGAACTTATAATCTCTGTTAAACCATATAATAGCTAGATCTCATTTTATAAATTGTATTAGCTTTATAGCTTTATAAATTGTATTAGCACTCACTTGGATGAGGCCCACAGGGGTTCTTTGCTTCCTACACCTCGGATGCTCTGGTTCCTTCCGTGAAATGTGACAAGGGACCACAAGCTATGAGTGGGGCAGGACCTGGGCTGGCAAAGCTGGAAGAACCAGAGGATGCAACAGAGCTCACGCATGGCCTTTTTAGATTTGTCAGTGTACTCTAGACATTCACCATTGTTCTTCCAGTTGGGTGACCACACGTACCGCAAGACTCCAGAGTAAACAAGGAGCCAGTTGAAATAAAAGTACATCAGCACATGCCCTTTATTTATCTTTAATTGTTGAATGAAGGCTTTGTGTCCGTTAAAGGGACTTGAAGCATCAGCCAGAGACCTCTGTAAATTCACACGAGTGGTACCTCAGTCTGCCCATGTTGTGATAGTTTCTGGAACCATCCTTTCTTTGGTAAGCATGGTACAGTGCAGAAACCACAGGAAATCAGAGATAGAGCAACTGCACAGCCACTAAACAGGCCAGTTACCTCATTTTCTTCATTCAACAAACGGGATGTAATTAAACCTTCTTCTGTCCTGGCACTGAGTAAGGAGTACAGAGTGGATATGCAAAGGGCCCCACCTTCAGAAAGGAGGAAATCAGATTAGATGATGTCCAGATTTAAATCTCCCCAGTTAATCTGCATTTAATTTTACTGTGGACTACAATCCTCATGTTGGACTTTGGACAGGGTCTGGTGAGATGGGGGCCAGATATTAGGCCTCCCGTTGCTATTCTCCAGTTCTTTTGTAAAGAAATCTGTGTGCAAAGTGAGGAGGATTAATAACCAGGGAGTCCTGGCCTATGAAGAGGCCCCTGGGCAGGAGAGTTCTGGCATTTTAAAAATACACCTGTATGCTGAGCCCCAAGCCGACATTTTATGCACATTATCTATGTGCACAGAGAATTAACCTATCCCTGTTAAGAAGAGCTCCTACCTGGCTGACCCCTCTGAGCTGACCCCTCAGGGATGTGTTATATTCGAAAAGAATACATGAAGATTTGTCTGTTTGCAAAAGGGCTTTTTCCTGCAGGGGAGTTCCAAATAAGAAATGTGGCATCAGATAATGGATTTTTACACTGTGTTCAAATTTATTTCGTTTTCTTATTTTCCAAATAGTCAGTGCTCCTCATTTATAATAATTCCTCTATAAGAATCCAACCCATACCTTCACAGTTTTCTTCTCAAGCACTTTGCAGATGGAAAATAATTCACAAAAAGAAAAAGGTTTCTAGGATCAGCATCATTCTTTTAGGAAATGCTCTAGAAATGCTCCTTAATAAATTATCAGACCAAGTGTTTTAAAAAATTGACATTAGAATGTGTATAGTCCATCTGCAATCTTTGGTTTCCTATGGGATGAACATACATTTCCTAAGATCTCAACATCAAAGGCATACAATTCCCACGGGAAGCAAAAATGAATGTTTTTCTAACATCGCATGATTGATCCTAAGAGCTGCAGATTTATTACAATTTTCCTTATAAGTCTTGTTGTTTTTGCCTCTTCTGAAGCATGGAAGAGTACCAGAGGCAGGAACCGCGATGTAATGGACCGAGAGGATAATCTGCAAAAGCATCTCCCCAATTTATATTCATTTGGCAATGAGAAAGTTTTTTAACTGTTAACACATTATGTTACAGTATTTTCAAAACAAACACTTTGGCTTCAATACAGTGGGGATTGTTTAGTTACTCAGAAGATCATCTTGACTATTTTCTGTGTTCAGGGAAGTTTTAAGACTTCCTTTATAAATTGTATTTAACCTTTTTATTAGAATTGGATATAGCTGTTTGGCTCCACTAATGGATTTTATGTGTTTCTGCTGGTGTCCCCAAACTAAATTGCTGTAACTAATGTAGCACTGTCTCTTTTTGTAACCGTTAGCCACTGAGAGCAAAAGAGAAATTTGTCTAAAATCAAAATATTAACAGTTTTATTTATTACAAGATGTCAAAAGGAGAGAGTATAATTTCTACCGGATTCAAAACTGTAGTGACACCTTTGAAAATGTTTTTTGAAGTAGGGCTTTATTCTTGTAATTCAAAGAAAAATGAAAAGCTAAAGTATTGTGTTTATTTTCAAATATTAGATGGCCCTTTGGTGGGAAGTTAAAACAATTAATTGGCCAGTTCAGCGCTAACCTACAGATGTCTTATTTTTTTCTATCATAACCATATGGGCACTGGGCATTAAAATGCATGTATAAGCAAAGATGAGTTCCTGAACCACAGACACGTCCTCTGTTATTCTCCTCTTTCCAGTTTTTTTCTTTTTTTTTTTTTTTTTTGCCCTGTTTTGGCTGATCTGCAATTTCATTAAGTCGCCAGGGAAATACTGGGTGGTTCTAGCACAAGCTTAAGGAATGCGCATATGCACTAAGGTAATCGATAATGACAGAACATGGCTCCCAGATTAAGAGACAGTGGAATAATGTAACATGTTACACGTGAGCCTCGTTGAAATTGCAGAAAAATAGCAAAAATTTTACTTGGATTTGTTTTCCCAAAAATTCAATTTTTAAAGAGCTATCTGTCGCTCCCTTATTGTTCTTTATTTGCCAATAGTTAGGAGTAATATTTATGATATTTAGAAGACCTTCTAAACAATATGACACTGGAGATGTCTGTACTGTGTCTTTTCATTGCTGGAAGTCTTTTTGGATCTATTATTCATACATTCATTTTAAATACTATGTCTATGTATATACATGTCTTTTATGGGAAAACATGGTTGAAGAGAGTCAGGGAAAGTAGGGTGTCACTGTATGAAGCAAACCAGGAGCTAAATCGGGAAAATAATGGAAGTCCCGCTTTCTCTGGGACGTCTCAAACGTCTGAGAAGAAGCCATGCAGATGCCCTTTGCAGACTTACCCGTAGGCTCTTGAGTGTCACTAAGGGCTTTGTGTTTATTCTATGTTCACATTTTTATATCATGTTTTTTAGAAACAAGGTGGGGCTCATGAAATCTACTCCAAATGGCTTTAGCAGATGGAATACACAGCCAAAGAAATAAAATAAAAACATTGGAAACATTGCCAACTCTAATATGATTACCAAAGGAGGTGAGGGGCACAGATGAGTGGCAGGTGATTTCTAAATTGCTTGGGTTTGGGGCGCCTGGATGGCTCAGTTGGTTAAGCGTCCGCCTTCGGCTCAGGTCATGATCCCAGGGTCCTGGGATCAAGCCCCGCGTCAGGCTCCCTGCTAGCGGGGAGCCTGCTTCTCTCTCTCTCTCTCTCTCTCTCCCTCTGACCCTCCCCCCTCCTTGTGTTCTCTCTCTCTCAAATAAAAAAATAAATAAATAAATAAATAAATTGCTTGGGTTTGATTTTGGTTGGCAATTTTTTTTTTACTTTGCTAGCACAAAGTCACGCATAGTGTTCTGAGAATTCAGTGCTTCAAACAAAGTAATAAGTCACGTTGAAAATTCATTTGGGGAAGAACAGGAAAACTATTGAGTTTGCCAATTTCTTTTGTTTACCCAGTTCCTGCTTGCTCTTCACTTTATTTCTCTTCCTCATAGATCAGCTTTCCCGGAAGCGATCATGCTAATATGAGCCCAGAGGAGGACATGATTGGGGGGGGCGCGATTCTTGTCAGATAAGATGCAAGAGAGGAACATGTCTCTTTGGGGGCCCAAGTGGAGTGTGAGGCATGTCAGCGGGAGAAGAGGAGAGAAAGAGGCCAGTCCCCACCTCGTCAGCACTGATCAGAAGAAACTCGGGAGCACAGTGGGTCAGGCAGAGAGGGCCCCAGTTTCACTCCCCAGAACCTCCTGGGTGGGGGGGCTGGCTCTGAAATGTATGTTCAGACCCCCCCCCCCAAGTGCCCTGGGGAGCACCGAGGAAGGTATCTCACGGTGCTGACATTGGAGCAGACTGAGTCTACAGCCCCAGGCTACAGGCAGACATCTAAGTCTAGGAGTGATGTGAGATTTGGAGCCACATCTCAGGGGACTGCAGAGCACTATGCAAAGAAAGAACATTCACTGTTCACAGGTTTTAACGGCCACAGCCAGCAGAGCAAGCAGGGACAACAGGGAGCAAGGGAGGTACCACTGCAGACCCAGTGCCAACCAGAGAGCAGCCCAAGATCGCCATGTTGCTCCCGTGACTCTGAGGACACACGCCCAGACGTCCCCAGCCACCATCCCAACTTGGGAAGGGCGAGAGGAGATGGCTCTCCGAGGCCAACAGGCACCTAGAAGGGCTAACCCTAACAGAACGGGACCGTTCAACCAGGAAGGGTTGAGATAGCCCAGCTGGACGTGGTGAGACGTCCTCTCTGGGGAGGAGAGCAGGGATCTACTTAAGAGGGACATTCGATCGTATATTGAAGATATTAAGAGGCTACATTTTTTCTGACACCAGAGTGTCGCATATGGATTTGCCGCTGGGATACGCCAGGAATGAGTGGCACCAGTGTCCTAGACCATTCCCTCTTTCTCCCTGCTTAGACCCCCCTCTCATTTGTGGATGGGCAGCAAGGTCAACCAGATCACTAGGTTTAAAGTTTGTTCCTGTGGGCCAGACTGGAGTGGCACCTATCAGGCAGAAAATGCCCTGGCTCCTTCCAGTCTTTGCCGGCCACCCTCGCCGGGACTGCCGGGGACATCTACGGCAAGTATCAACAGCTGTCAGAAACCCAGGTGAAGACTTGGAGCACTGCATACAGAGATGGAGAGGAGGCATCTTATCAGAATCACCTCAGATAGTTCCACAAATGAGACAGCCTGCTCCCACCCCGCTGCCTTCCAAGATGACCATTCCCTGGTTGAGAATTCATTTCCTGAGGAATGGAAGAGATGGACTGAGGGGGAAAAAACAATGGAGAACCTTTGCTGTAGGTCAAAGACATGTTTTTCCAGGCCCAGTTCTTGCTAAGAAGAGCTTGAAGATTTTTTCTTTTTTTTAAGATATTCAGGGTTGACTGTGTTTTGGTCAAAACAAGCGACTTATATTTTTGTTAACACAGATGAATTGTAACAAAAATTTTCATTCTATGGCTTTAAGTTCTTCAGATGGCCATGTCTTGGATCTATCAGTTTGCCCTGACCAATAATCTATGTGAAATTTGAACCACAGCCACACAGCTACGAGGTGATCGTGTCCCAGAAATACCAATACAAAGTGGAAATCCAGTCTCCTGATTATTCCATCTGCACAAAGATAAGCAATGGTACTGGTGGTTTCTTTGATTTTATCCCTGAATTTTATTCTTCTTGCATTAAATATGACACCCACACAGACACACTTCCTGCCAAATCAATTCAGTGAAAGTAACTACCAAGGTTTATATAGAGCAGTTTCCAGAATTTCTTATATTCATTCATTTTCCTGAGAACAGTGAGGAACAAGCTTCTAAGGACAGTGGGCAGTAGGGTGTGGGAGTTAAAGGTCTAAAGCCAGTGGACTAATGGAAATATAATATGAGCCAGTTATATAATTCTAAACTTCCTAGTAGCCACATAAAAGGTGAAATTAATTTTAATAATACATTTTGGAAAACCCAATATACCCAAAACATTATAATAGCAACATGTAACCAGTATAAAAATTATTAATGCAATCCTTACATTCCGCTTTTCACACCAAATCTTCAAAATCCAGTGTGTATACACTACACTTTCAGGACATGTCAGTTCAGCCCTGCCACACTGAAATAGCCGTTTGTGGCTAGTGGCTACCATTTTGGAGCATGCAGCCCTCAACTTTGACATTAAGTCACCCAAATTCAAGTCAAGGGTTACTTCTGCCACATGAGAAGTGTGACTTTGGGTAGACTACCCTCTCAGACTCAGTGGCCTCATGCAGAAAATGGTAGTAACAATACTTTGCAGAGGTAACAATACTTTGTGCAGTTTAAATAAAATTGTCTATACCGAGAGCTCAACAAACTGGTAGATGGTAAGAACTCTCTGATTATTAGCTATTATGATATAAATGGATATGATTATTGTAGATCTTATAATAGAAGCTTAGAGCATAACAGACATCTAGAGATCTATTGAAAAAAATGAGAAAATTAACTCCTGGTTTCATTACCGTGAAAATAGAACAGTAAGACAGAGGAAAGTAAAGAAAGAAAATGAGCTTATCAAGTTAGAGTTTTCCAATAGTCCCTTCACTCTTTGGGGCATCCAGAGCTTGTTTTTGTTTTATTTTGTTAATGAAGACGGTTTCTGTAACACTTTGCTTTACAAGCTTGCTGAAGATTGCCATGTAGTGACCCATACATCCCCCAGCTCCGTGTAGTCTGAGTCCTTGTTACCTGGTTAGTCTTTCTGTGACTAACAAACCAACTTTCCAGACCTGGGGAATTTGGATCCACTTCACACTCTACTGGGACTTTTCCTCTCCACTAGAGAAGGAACTGTTGCCTTCTTCTACTGCCGAGGGCTGTCCCCTTTGGTCCATTTTGCTGTCCCTTACGTCAGCATGGCGTCAACATGGCAGCTCTGTGATATCCATTGTGGTTCTTTGACCTGTAGGCAGACAGCAGTGACAGGCTCTCACTGGCGACTGAAATCATCCTCAAATAAAAAAAAAATCAGTATCTTTAATTACACTTAGCGAAAGTAAGACATGCATGAAGTTTCAATCTTCTAGATGGTCGCACGGATTAAAATTAGGTATATACTTCTGCATAATAAAAATAATGTTGTGAAAAAAGGCAGTTGCAGTATGTAAGAAATAATTGCATCTGTCCGAGCTGTCTTGGGCAGCCCTTATTGGACTGAGCTCAGCCTAGACATTACACCACTGAAGCATTCTGCACTTTTATGTGGCAGTGCAACAGAATTGAAATTGTATGCACAATTAGTCTGGTATTGATGTATAGGTTTGGGCATAAAGCTGAGAATAAGCCTATAGTGTAATTTTTTTTCAGTATTTTTGAGGGGAGGGGAAAGTGATAGAGAAAAGGAAAGGCTGCAAATATATATATATATATATGTAGGCAAGCAAAAAAAATGGACTTCCTTTTTTACCCTGAAAGAGGGTCAGTGGTCCTCCAAGATGTCCGTGGCTTTCCAGGTGAAGCACCACGTACTTCCCTTGTGCATTTCTCACTGAAGTTGTTCGCATCCTGGGGCAACAAGGTCAGGAGAGGGGAAGGAGTCTCAAAGTAACTTCTTTTTTTCAAAGCAGTGGTTGAGAAACGGGAGCCATGCTCAGAGAATTAACAAGCATGGGCCATAAAATAGCATTTCACACAAAATGCTTCTTACACTAATAGGAAAAAATATATGTTGCGGTTTGCTAGAACATGTGTAGTAGGCGCAAAGTAACATTCATTTAGTAAATTGTCATGAATACAGATGAGCTCATGTGCCCATATATAATTTCCCGCCGGAATGTGGAGGTGGAGGGTAAAGCAAGCCGGTACTACACTCTACTAGCACATTTTGGTAAGATTGAGGGGAGGCTTCAGGATTTCTCTTTCTCACAGTGTTTTTCCCTTGTTGCAATTCACTTATGAATAAATTGGAGTGTTTATTAATGAACGTAGGATCTGCAAGTTTCACAAAAAGATGACAGTCACACCTCTCTGTCAGCAGTCCATGGACTGGCTTCCTAGGATTCTAACTCAGCCTTAACATCCCGTGTCAGCCCATATGTAAAACGTGTGTGCTGCAAAGCTACTAGATGACCTGTTAACTTGTTCAGACCTCTCTATAATGAAAGCATCGCTCAAGAGAGACAAGAAAAAATATAAATCCCATTCAGTCACCGTGCCGAAGTCTGTAATTACATTTCTCCCTGAAGACTTTCTAGTAACTGCAGAATGTGCACACTTCTGCCCCTGAAACAGCCAGGCTGGTTTTAAGATAATTTATTCTAAATGCTTCATGAACATATTTAAAAGTTTTGAGGAACTACAGATTGTTAATAATGATGCAAGTGGATTTTTGTCTCATCAGCGTTGTCCAGATTTGCCAACAAACTGCTAAAAATATCCCTGAGTACAAAACGAATGCATTGAAAAAAGGGTGTGCACATCACTGGGGACATTGCTTCATGCCCTGATCCTCCCTTCAAGGGTTCAAAATTAGTTTAAAATTCCAAAGGGATCGTTATCAGCCCCTTGCCCTCCCCTGGAGGAGAGCCTGGGACAAGCCTGTTGTGTGGTGTTGCTTTCCCACAGGGAGAACCTTTTGCTCCAAGCTGCAAAGGCCACCGAATCCAAGAAGCCCACAGAGCTGTAAGTCAGGAGGGAGCCAAAGGCAGTAAAGGAGGAAAAGGAGTCTAGACTAGCTGACAAGCCATGAGAGAGACTGGCAGGGTATCCAAGTCAGTACGTAAAGCGAGGGATAGATAGGGGAGCTCAGAATGGAGGAGCAGGGAGGAAGAGAAAGAAAAGAAAGCCAGTGGTAATCCTGGGTGAGAGGTGAATATACCTGTTAGGGCTACGTGAGGCTGCAAGCAATAGAAAACCCAACCACAGATGCTTATGCATGTAGGGGATGATTTCCTCACATCCCAAGGTCAGGGGCAGACAGCTCCTGGCATTGGTTCATGGTCTCCTGTCAAGGCAGGTACCTCTGGGGTTCTCTCCATCTGTGTCTTACAGTCCCATCAAGGCTGCCACCACTCCAACCATCAGCTCCCACTCCATGCAGAAGAGGGAAGGGCCAAGTGTGGCCCCACATCAGGACTTCTGCTCTGTCTCATTGGCCATGACTGAGTCACGTACCCGCCCCCCCCCATGCCGAGGGAAGGCCAGGCGCAGGGGTTGTAGTGAGAGTCTGTGGGCCAACGCTGCTACCATACCCTTTTGCTGGCTTTTCTTCGCCCACGGTGGTAGTTGTATTTATACAACCGGACAGATGGTGGTGTAGCAGTGATTCGAGTATCCTGACTCATTTCTCTTAGTATCACTCTACTGTTTTCTCCCAGCTAAAATTGAGATCTAAGTTTTTACTGTGACCCCAAAGCCCATCACGAAGGACGAATGAAAAGATGGTAAACATTTGTAGACATTAAAATTATTTTTATAGTTCTAAATACCTGATCTGGGAGAATATCCGGGAAAAAGTAGGTTATGAACGTATATGTTATATGTATGTTATTGTGTTACTCTATTAATCAACATATTAATATATCAGTTACATAGTATGTGTATTATGTAATAATATGTAATAATGATATAATATTAGTTAATAATTAATGTTTATGTTATTAATATATTTATCCCCTGGATATTCAGGTATTTAGAACTCACTGAAATAAAACTACTTTTAGTGTCTCCAAATAGTCACTGACTTCTTATTTGTTCTTAATAATGGGCTTTGGATGATTTTTGAAGTGTGGGGAGGATTCAGTATAGGGACACAGAAAGGCAGCCCAGAAAGGGGACATAACACAAAAAATAGCACAAAATGCGCCTCATTGGTCAGAGACTCATATCTATGTATACACTTACTATCTCATTACAACAAATAGTTCTTTCTCCATGTTGGTTCTTCTGAGAATCCCATCAGTCTTTATCCTCCCATAGAAATACGTTATTTCACCCAATTGTCTCTCTCTCTCTCTACATCTCTCTGTTTCTGTCTCTGTCTCTCTGTCTGTCTCTCTGCCTTCTTTCCCCAAAAGGTAAAATTAAGAAACTCCTGTTATTGCCAAGAGGGTAAGGAGGAGAAAATACTGTAAGGCCAGTAAGATCATCCATCTCCAAATATAACAGAGTGCCCTGGTTGCAGCTTGACATTTTGAGATTGATTCAGGGTGGGGGGAGGGAAAGTGATATTAAGTGAGGATTTGGTTTGAAATTCTGTAAATGCCATTTGAATTTTGCCAGCTGTCAAAATCTCATCTGTTAGTGACACCAAATAGATTGGTTTTTTATAAAACTTGACATTCTCGTTGTGTCTTAACACCTGAGACATCGTTGTACAATTTTATGGAGGTGGTGTGTACGTTTAATAGCTCAGGCAGTTTTGTACACGGCTGTGAAATAATATCAATTACTTAAATGTATTAAATACCTAAGGAATGTCTCCGACGTCTAAATTCCAGGGACATTTAGAAGGACGACTGAAATGTAGTGCAGTGAATCTGGTGGTGCGCCTCTGGATTAACATTAGTGTGCTCCCATTGCGGGAGCTGTATCTTTTGTGCATCTAGATACGAACACAGGGGTTTCCGTGATAAAAGCGCCTCTCAGGCTTCCTACAGCTTTGTTGGAAATATTTGTTTCTCTCTCATCTGTTTTTTATTGTTGTCGAGTTGCTTAACAGAGCCCTCTTTGACCCTCAGTGAGTCGGTTTTATTATTTTAAAAATTTTAATGTGATGCCTCCATCAGTGAAAATATTAAATATGATGGGAGGAATTCTAAAGGGTTCCCTCCCAGATTCTGTGCTCTCATCGCTCAGTCCAGCGCCCGACAGCCAGTGCTGCACAGTTACGGCCTCGCAGCAGGGAGAGGCTGCTGAGTTTTCCAGGTGACCCCAGTCTAATCTCCTGAGCCCTTAAAAGCACAGACACTTCCCGCCCCCAGAGCTGGAGAGATGCGGCGGCGGTGGCGGCGGAGGAAAGCAGAGGGGAGGTTGGGACAGAACGGGAGGCCAGAGCCAACAGAAGCACCAGACGCATTCGAGAAGCCATAACTAGCCGGGGTCCAGGTGACCCCAGAAGCTGCGAGCGACCCCTGGCTGAGAGCTGGCAAGGAAACAGACACCTCAGTCCTGAAACCGAACTGAAATCTGCCTACAACTGGAATGAGCTGGAAGGTGGATCCCAACGCAGAGCCTCCAAAAAGAAATGCGGGACTTTGATTTTGGCTTTTGGGACTCCAAGCAGAGAAGCAGCCCAGCCACGCCGCACCTGGACTTCTGATCACAAAACCTGAGATAACAAATGGGTGTGGCTTTAAGCAGTGCTGGTGGTGATTTGTTACAGCAGGAAGAGAAATCTAATACCCTAAGAGAGAAATAAGTTTCAGCCTCACGTATCTTGGGCAAAGCTCACCTTTGCCTTGCACACAAGCACACAGGCTTTCATTATTTCTATGCCTTCAGTTACTTGCCCGCCTTTCCATCACGTCTTTATTAATAGTCCTAATTAATAGATTTTATGTACTCAGTTACTCACCGGGCTTAACTGAGTTGTAAAACCAGTCCAAAATCACTGTAGCGACTGATCCTTGATTGTTTCAGCCATGAAAACATGACTTCAGACTCCCGCTTTAGCATATCAGTAGGTCTAAATTATAAATCAGATTTTATTCCTCCCCGGCAGGTGCTGCAAGGCTGCCCTTTGTAACTGGAATAAAATCTAAACTCAGTCTAGAAGACCCCATGTGTGACCTAGCTGGTCCCTCTACATCTTTGGTGACACCTTGTGACTCTCCCCTCTGCTGTCACAGCCACCGGCCATGTGGACTCCTTTCCAGCACAGGCACCTCGGGGTGGCTCAGGGCGCCTCTGCACAGCTCTGCGCCCTAGAATCCTCTTTCCCCAGCATTTGCAGAGCTGGCAGCCTTGCTCCAGATCTTGCTGCCAGCCTTCCTTGGACCACCCCGACTGCTGTATACATCGCCAGCCTTGATTATCCCCTATCCCCATTCTGTTTCTTGGGGCACTTACTTTCAAGCAAAATGAAATTATTTTTTATTTTATGTGTTCATTTTTTTCTCTTGTCCACTGCTCTATCCCCAGCACTCCACACGGTGCCTGGCACATACAGGTTCTATGTATAAAATCCTTAATTATATGATGATTAACGTATATATTAAAGAACATATATATTGAATAGTAAATGCATGAAGCGATCCACAAGGATTGATTAAATATGTACTCTGCTGTCTAGTTTGCCTACTGTTTTTAGAATCGCATGTACATATTTGGCCGTGCTGAAACTCAAAAGGATCTTACCCAAGGGAAATCACAATGGAAGGAGAGAGAAGTAGCACTTCAGCATCTTGGTGCAGGGCTTTGCCTCTTGAGGTGGAACCCCTCCCACACCACACACCAGCTCCTTAGTCAATGACTGGGCAAGTGGCTTCTCGCCGGCTCCCTTCTTTGTCACACAGGCATGCTAGTGTTAGTAATTATTCCTTAGGGCTGCTGGGATGATGCCATGAACTCACTCAGTTTAGGTCCTTAGCGTAGTGCTTGGCATGTAATAAAAGTCACTAGTATCTATTAATATAAATAATAATAATGATAATTTAGAATAATCCTGCATTATGAATCATTGCCTCATTAAAAGAAAACTTTTTTTTTTTGCTTATTTTGTGGAATCAAATAATGACCTTAAAAAATATATCAATGACTTTTCCTTCTGAACTTACGAGGGACAGTCCCTTATTTCTAATTATTGAAAACAAGTTGGTTGTTTTTGAAGCTGTTTTTCAGGCATCATCATTTTGCATGTTTGGGGGCCTCGGTGGCGATGGTGGGCTTGCGACAGCAGGATGACTGGTTCAAGCAGCTCAGACTTCTCCCCGGAGCCCCGCGCCCACAAAACCTGCTTTTTAGGCGATCTCTCCCCGTCGAGTAGATCTCCCAGGACCTTCATTTTCAATGTTTTCTTGGATTTTTTTTTTTTCAGTGTAACATGGCAAAGCATACTTTTTAAAAAGCAAGCTCAGTATATCTAAAACCTCAGGCCTGGCTCAACTTTGCCAACCTATCTACTCCAAACCCCTTCTGCTTGCTTTTTTGTTTGTTTAATCATAACATTTTATCAAAGAAGCACTTGCTTGTACTTTGAACTGTTTAATAACCCCAGCTACTCACTTCCTTATTCCTGCAGAATCAGTTTCACCAAGTATTCACTAAGATATCATTGATTTAAAAACAATTATTTTATTCACCAAGAAAAAAAAAAAAACACTGTCAATTAACCATGAGCTATTTCCCTTGAAAATTTTCCTAATTTTATTTTATACTTTTTTAAAAATATATTTTATACTCTTAGAGACTCACAAGACACTTTTCATTATTTATCTTCCTTGTACATCTATAAAAAAATTAGAAGAAAAATAGATTCAGATATTTTTAACACTCCATCACATTCAAAACCCAGTTATCCCAGATCACTTTCTATCTCGGAATTATGATTGTCCCGTGTTTTCAGAACAGTAGTATCCCCTGAACAATCAAGAAAACTGAAGATGCAGTATTTCTTGTAGGAGTAGTCAACTGTTGTCTTTAGGATTTTTTCTAAGCTACAGTCAAGCATTCTGTAAGTTCTGATGCATATGTGCAAACAATGACAAGTGTAACAAAATTGCCACGTGGACAAGAATCGCTGTAAGACGAATCCTAATTTTAGCAATTAAAAAGAAAATCAATGACTGATCCTAAGGTGAATCTTAAGATAAAGATTTCAGAGTATGATTATATTATTTCTTCTTTCGCTCATTTTAATTACTACCTACCAAATTCTTACTATAAAATATGAAGGTTTAATTCTTTTATATTGTCTATATATTTATATATATCTCCCCTCCCTCCATCTGCCTAATATATGAAAGCATCGTTTAGGGGAGAGAGTTATAAACTTACCTTCCTTATACAGCTATTTTGCTTTTGTTTGGGGGACTTTTTTTTTTTTTTTTTTTAAAGATTTTATTTATTCATTTGACAGAGAGAGAGATAGCGAGAGCAGGAACACAAGCAGGGGGAGTGGGAGAGGGAGAAGCAGGCCTCCCGCCGAGCAGGGAGCCCGATGTGGGACTCGATCCCAGGACCCCGGGATCATGACCTGAGCCGAAGGCAGACGCTCAACGACTGAGCCACCCAGGCGCCCCGGGGGGACTTTTTTTTTTTTTAATTTAGTGACTGAGTTGGTCTTTTATTTGCTTATTTGCCTGTTTTTTTGTGTATTTATCATTAATTCAGCCCCAGAGTCTCTAATAGCATTATAAATCTCTTAATATGATCAAGGAAAATCCAGTGTCAGTCTCTCCTCCATTTTTCAAGTGAGGACCATGTTCTGGAGCCCTCTCCTCCTGAGCCCAGCTATCAGCTATCACCATGGGACTTCACACTCTCCTCCTGGGAATTCTCTTTGACTATCCCCTTTTTCCTGAATCCCATGTATCCTCTTTATTGATTTATTCCCAGTTCTACACCTTGGCAAGAAATTGCTTTCCTTCGGAATGTTGAAGGCACTCTTTATTTATTTATTTTTCAATTAGATAGCATGCCCAGCATAGAGCCCAATGCAGGACTTGAACTCGTGACCCTGAGATCAAGACCTGAGCTGAGGTCAAGAGTCAGATGCTTAACTGACTGAGCCTCCCAGGTGCCCCTCGAAAGCACTCTTTAAGCTCTCAGGATTTGCTGCTGAAGTCCGATACCATTCTGATTCCTCACTGAATGTTCATGTGTGAATGCATTTGCTCTCTCCGGGCATTCTGACTGTCGAGCTCACACTCGTTGACCTTCCTTGTTTTGGGTCTCCCTCATGCTTTGTGCTGGGCCCAGTTACACAGCATGCTCTCTGAACCTGGAAACTCATGTCCTGGGAAATGTTTTTGTATTTCATTCTTTGATAACGTTCTCTTCTGCATTTCTCAAATTTCCTCTTTCTGGAATTACCATTTGTTGGATGTTCAACTTCTGGGGTCAGTCCTTTGGTTTGGTGTCTTTCATGTGCTCTTCCATTTCCTATTTCCCATTCCTTTACCTGTTTGCTCTACTTTCTGAGAGATTTCTCCAAGCTTGTTTTCCAAATTGATTGAATTTCAATTTTTCTGCCACCACCATTTTAGCATTTAAGACCTCCCCTTTGTGCTCTAAATATTTTTTTCTTTAAAGCATCCTCTTATCTCTTCAAGGAAATTGATGAGAGGTGTTTTGTTTTCAAGTTTCCTATTCTTCGCTAAATTGTTTTCTCTGTTTCCTTTTCAGTTCTTTTTAATCTCTTATCTTGCTCGTTGCAGTCTTTCTTTCGGATATCTTGACTTCTTTCGCTTTGCATTTGTATTTTTTAAAAAAGCATTAAAACTAGGGACTCTGTGTGTAGGAGCAGGGCTTGTTAAACGCTGGGTTTCACTGTAGGGTGGTAGGGCAGTGAACACCAAGGGGGCCACACTGAATGTCAGCATAGTTTTAGGGAGAGAGGACTAGTCTGTTTGCCCAGACATACACTCTAGCAATAATTTCCTTCCAGGCAGTCGGGAGACAAGGATTGCGCCACATCTAGATGTCATCGGTCTACAACCCAGGCAGGAGAAGGGTGTTGAGGTGTCCACCAGTCAACTTATTCCCGTAATTTCTCTGATTTCAATATAGCTCTGCAAGGTGGGCCCCGTCCAGATCCCCTCTGCATCGACTTCCTTGTAAAATAAACCTATCTTCAGCCTTTCTGCAGCCTGGCTTTATAGACTGGAGGGGTCGGGATCCTATGATGTTACTGCTCATTATATCCGATTTTCAAGCTCTTGTTCTGATTTTGCCCTTCCTTCACTCTGAATCTCCCAGGTGCCTGGTGTTTCCAGTCCCTGGGCATCGCTGAGCTTCTGCAGCGGGAACAGGCTGGTTTCTTACTGACTCTCCTTGTGGCCGGCGGCCGGGTTTCAGATCTCTCTGATCTGCTACAGAGTTTCCAGTCTTCCATCTGTGTTCTGCAGTCTGATTGACATCTCTCCTCTGATCATGCCTCCTCTCCCAAACTCTCCCTGGTTGTGGATGTGTTCCCTTTCTATTCCTTCAATGTCATTTTAGTGGGGCTTGCGGAGGTCAGACGTTTAGACACATTTGTTCCGTCGGCCCTGCAGAACTGGGAGACCTTCTCTCCTCCTTTTGGTGACTGTCACCACCATCCACTGCTGGCCAACATGGAAACCCTGCAGTGATCCCAGACGCCGTCTCTCACCACACCTAGTCACCCTCTCGTCAATGCTTCCTACTGATGGGCACTTAATGTGTACCCCACATCCTCTCCCAGAACGTGGGGCAGCTTCTGAACCGACCTCCCAGCAGCAGCCTGTTTCTCACACTGATCCCGCAGTCGTGACTCTAAAACAAGAATTTGTGTCACTCTAAAATAAACTTATGGGGGTGCCTGGGTGGCTCAGTCGTTAAGGTCCCAGGGTCCTGGGATCGAGCCCCGCATCAGGCTCCCTGTTCCGCGGGAAGCCTGCTTCTCCCTCTCCCACTCCCCCTGCTTGTGTTCCCTCTCTTGCTGTCTCTTTCTGTCAAATAAATAAATAAAATCTTAAAAAAATAAGAAAAAATAAAATAAACTTGTGGTTTCCCTAAGCGTTTAGGATAAAATTCAAGGTCTGTATCACGAATAGAAGGCACTTTGTTATGTACAAGGCCTTTCCCCACTTCCTCTTGTCTCCTCTTGTCCTGACTCCCTCCACCACCGCACAAGGCTCATCAGAGAGCCTCCCCAGATGGGTTCTTGCCTCAGGGCCTTTGCACATATATCTGCACCTGCCAGAAAATTCCCGCTTAACTTCTCTGCCTGATTTCATAGGACCTTCCCCCTCTACCACATCACTCACCAAAGGCTGGATTTCTACTTGGCATTCTTCCCGAGAGAGGGTAGTCCCTTGCCCCCATTCACTACTAACTCAAAAAGTCTGTCTGACATGGCCACCACGAATATGGACTATACATATATTCTATATATAAATGTGTGTATTTATGTGTGGATATGCATATATGTATAATACGTATTTCTGCTAATATAGAATATATACTATATTGCTACAAATATATACACATTGTAAATATATACATATATATCATATGCATGCACACATATATATGTACACACATACATACATAAATACGTACTTTTCTTCACAGAAGAAAATGAACTGTTGAATTTTAATGCATTTTTATACAGGTGTTTAATCGTCTAATGTGAAATTCTCACTTTTAAAGGGGGTGGATAGCACAGCTGTATCTGAAAATTGACTTCACAAAAATAGTGTGAGAATGCAGGAGTAGTTGATTTTTTTTTTAAGTACGCTGTAGGCCCATTGTGGGGCTTGAACTCAAGATCCTGAGATCAAGAGTCGCATGCTCCACCGACTGAGCCGGTCAGGCGCCCCAGATGGAGTTGGATTTGAGGAATTCAAATACCTGATTCTAGAGTGCAGAATAAGGGGGCATAAACTTAAGCCTAAGGTTTATCCTAACTTAACTGTATTTTCATCAGAAGAAAGAAACCTAGTCTGAAAGTACTGGCTTCCATATCACGTAAATCCCTTTCCGCTGCCGCTCCGGCGTGTGGCCGGGCCCTGCCCAGCCCTCGGCATGCAGAAGCGCATCCCATCCCCGTAAGACAGGACCACCCCTGTGGAGTGAGTGTGAGCGCCTGCACTGCAGGTCCTCCCTCCAGCTGAATAAACTCCCATCTGACTCCAATTCTGTCCACCCACTGGCCCCTAAAGATAGACGTTGGCCGAGGCAATTGTGAGCAGAGCAAATAGGAGGCTGAATTGCTGTTCAACCCCCATCCTTACTGCTTTGCTGGAGCCTTTCTATTTGTGTTATGTAAATATTGCCTCCTCCTCCTCAATGCAGCTTTACAAATTCTACTTTGAAAACCTGCTCAAGCTGAAAGCTCGAAGGATGTGTCCAACAAAATGGTCTTGATTGTCTCTGCTTCTAAAGCTTTTTTAACGTAGAAGAACTTGTACAGTTCTAAGTGGTGGGCCTCTCCTTGAGTTTCAGCACTGTGGGGTTGGGGGGGAAGGATCTCTCTATAATGTTAATGTAGCCTAGCCTATAGGTTTAAAAGCCTCCCATTTTGCCTCCCTTGTCTTGCTGTCCCTTGCAGCTCAGCGGCCCACCTGTCTTACTCATCTTAAAAGGCCCAGGTCAAATTTGGTGCCCTTCACAAGAACTCACGCTACACATAATCTCACTCCACATTAGTTCCTACAGAAGTTCCATAGGTTCATATCTGGTGCCACCGCAAGGCACCAAAATAATGCTGAAGGGATAAAAAGAGTATGTATCCACAAGAACAAGAGTTTGAAAAACAAGAGTCAGATGAGAGATGTCAACAGATTTCTGAAGACAGGGAAGAGTGAGTGAAATAGAAGTTCATCAATGAGGTACCGAGGAAAGAATTGGCAATTTAGCCCTTATAACTACCCTTATAAACATGGATCTACCCCTTAATGCTCTGGTTCTCATTTTCGTTACTTCTAAACTAGACATGAGTTGGTCTGCTTGGTCTACCTTGAATGTTTCTTGTGCAGATCAAGTGAAGTAATGTGTGTAAAGAGCTTTGAAAACTTTGTAGACCTTTATAAACCAAAGTCTTTATTTGTACCCTTATCATTCTGCTTTTCATTATATTTGTTTGCTTACATATTTCCTCAGTTAAGCTATGGGCTCTTTAAGAGCAAGTATTATATTTGTGTATATTCCCTAGAGTCCATAGTGTGCCCAAAATCAGCATTTACTTGTTGAGCTGTCATTAATATAGGCATAATAAGTTAACAATATGTTCTTAAGATAACTCTGAAAGCGTGGATGTACGTGTTAAATGAAATAAATAGAAGTTATGCCAAATTTGTAAGCATGTAGAAAGAAATCCTGTCTTTTGAGCAATAACTTGGTGTGGAGATGGCTGATTATTTACCATCCAGAAATCCACGGAGAGCAAAGCTCTTAGGAACTCTAGCCTTGACATTTCTGTCTCACACTGAAATATTCCATAAGGGACAACTCAGTGTTAACATTTTCTGTGGGAATATGATATGTCTAACAGGGGTCAAGCAGCAAACAGAAAGTCAGTTCAAATGAATGAACACTTTCATATGCTCCGTAAATCATATTGAAGATGAAAAGTGTCCTGGAAGGCAGGGCAGTATTGAGTTTCCCTTGCACCCAGCTTTGTTCTAGCAAATTATTTATATGGGAAGTCTTTCTCTAGCTTGAGCAATTGGTGTAAAAATCCACTATTTTAATACTTAGGAAATAACACGAATTCTAACTGTCTGGACAGTTACTTTAGAAGATAGATGATAGATAGATGTATGGACAGATACATCTCCCCCAAAAACACTTAGATCAAAATATGATGACTGGATAACAGATTTAGTCAGCCTCTGAGGAGTGGAAAGTAATGTGATTTAACTTCATATTGGATTAGCTTCTTTCGATTATTATATAACATTATAAATACTTTATTAGAAAATCAAAGCCTTTTAGTTTTGTCAAATACATCATATTTAAACAATGATGACTTTAAAAGCCATTACACTTTTTGTTTCTGTTTCCACTTCTGTTCCTTAAACTAAAAAGATAAACAGAGGTATTCGATACAAAATCAAATGGCAAATATGTAGAAATGTAATACTGAGTTAATTTGAGACCCAGTCTAACTAATGATTTAGGCAAAATGCATATAGGATGGGAAGATTTTGTTGTAAATTGCCAGTTACTCATTAATGAGTGCTCATTAAGAAATACACTACTGAATTATGAATGAGTGAGTGATCCCCAAGGGTAACTGCAATTCATGTTTTGATAGGAGTCTGATTTGTTGTTGTTGTTTTTTATCTAGAGGTTGGGGAATAGTAGTTCTGAATTATTTTCTAATTTTTGCCCTACCAATAAAATCATGACTTAGCTGTTTTAACACCATATGCTGAGAAGAGGGAGTGAGAGAGGAGAAAAAAGAGGAAAGAGGGAAGGAAGTGCGGTTTCCCTCATTAGGAGAACTTGGTCATTCATTTGCTTTTGAAGATGGATTAGCTTCTTCAGGGATATAGATTACAATTTTCTAAGTTATAACTTTTCATATACTCTTTAACTGTTGACTTCTGGTGAGTAATTCAGTATTAATACCTTGTACATAATGGATAATCAGTAAATTCTGGTATTAAAAATAATACACTTTCCAATTATTTTCATTAAAATACTTTATCATCTTCTAACACAAAAGGTTAATAGGGTGTACTAGGACCTAGATTCGCTCATTTGTATGTGTGTGTATGTGTACTGATACTGTCTTTGCTGTAATAGTTTGGTGTGATTTGTTATTGTTCATATGAACCATGACCCTTAATACCGTATTGGAGATAAATATCGGACATTTGTATTTCTCCTATAGCAAATTGCCTGCTCTTGTTAAGGTTAAGACCTTCATCCCCACTGGGTTTTCTTCTTCTTTGTTGATTTATGGAAACTCTGTATAGTTAGAATAGAAACTTTTTGTTTATCAAATGTTTGAAAATAAATTTATTTGCCTTTTTCCTTTTAATATGGTTAACTTGGTTTATGCTTTCTTTTACATAAAACTTTTAAACTTTTATAAAGACAAATTCTTACCAGTTTTTCCTTTGGATTCATTTTGCCAGGCTTCTAAAATAATGCTATTGAGATTTGATAAGAGTTCTATTACAAGTAAGACATATTTTTTTCAGAAGAATCAAATCTTTACAGAATTGCATTTCAGTTCAGGAATGTGGTTATGTGATTATATCTGTCATCTTTTGCTGTTTAGTAAAGCTTTGTGTGTTATTCTTGCTATTGTCATTGTTGTGTTTCAGATCTTCATATTACTGTTAAAGTTTCTCCTAGGCATTTTTAATTTTTATTGCTAATGTGAATTCATTTTTGTTATTGCATTTTCTATCTGTTTTTCATTTGCCTATAATGTGATTTTTCTATATTGAATTGGAACACAGCCAGCTCCTTTGTTCATCTCTCCTAGTTCACTGAGGTTTCAGATAATTTTCTTGGATTTTTAAAAATAATTTTTAAGTAATAATATTTTCCTCATTTCCTTTCTAATTTTATATCTACTTCTTTTTCTTCCTATGTTTATTTGCTGGAATTTTCAGAACAGATTAGAGCATAAACAATGATACGTTTAAAGTTCGTTTATGCTATTGACTTCTATTTTATGACACAATAGTGGAGACCTGAGGTTAGAAATATTAGTATGTACTCGAAGAACAAAGTGCATGTTAGTATGTACTCTTCCGTCTGCTTGGGCTCTGATATCCTGCATGGGGTACTCAAAGAACTAACAAATATTAGTATGTACTCAAAGAACTTTAGTATGTACTCAAGTCAGAAGGTCCACCCAGATTAAACTTAAAAAATATTACGTTTACTGTACCACCCCCAATTTTTTTTCTTTTTGCCAGAGATTTGCAGTACATATTTGAGTGTGTAGACAGGACAGGAGTGCAGGAGAGGGGTGGGGGGACAGGAATACACAGCTTTATAGGATGACTCCACAGGGACTGGAATGGCCTTCATTACCAATGGAGGGAGGGATCATAAACACAACCCATTTACAGGAATGTCCCTAGCTCTGTTATTAAAAATAATATATGTTAGGTTGGTCTAAAGAAAAGGTTTTTTTGGTGTAAATTGTTTCAAGTCTTAGTCAAATGATTTCCTCAAAAAAGTAAAAACAAAAAAATTATCCTATGTCTTCACATAGAAACCAGAATGATCTTTATAATACTGGATTCACATCTCATCGCTTTAGTGTTTTCTGTTTATGATTATTACTTGCTTATTTATTCTCTATCTCCTCCTCTCCCTAGAGTGTAAGCTTGACAAGCTTGTTTCTTTTATCACTTTGCCCCTAGCACTGAGAAGGAAGCTATGGATGCATTTGCCTCTCAATACACAATTGTTGAATATCACTTTCCCTGGCCAGATGTTGTTGCTCGAAGAGCTCTACTTCTCGGTATGACACAGTTGTAATGCTTTGAGGAACCATTTACCATTCAGTTGGTTGATGGACTTCACGAACCTTCCATATGGTATCTTAGGCCTTATGTGTACTAACATGCTAGGTAGTGAAATCATGTGAAAGAAACCATTTCTTGGGCTAACATTTTTTAAAAGATATATGGTACAAAAAGACACATGTAGCAGATGAGAATATTTTCTTCCTTCCCACACATATATGCAGAAAATCTGCCTTGTCTTGGGTAAAGAGATTAAGTGGGGTTAGTATTGGAGACATGACATCCATCTATATTAACATGAGCTTGCCAATTCAACAGAATGATAGTTATCCACAGCATATTTTATAGGAACCATATTAATTGATTAGTATTGTCTGTACTGCTTAGTATACCAATGAAGACCCACCTAGAGGGTAGAGTCTGTGCCTAAATTATTTCTGTATCCCCATGATCTGGTACTTGGCACAGAGCATGATCAACAGATACTTGTAGAGGGAGTGACCAGCTGAATCACTGAGGCAGGATGATCCCTAGCAAGCTTGGGTTTGGAGCAGCGGGGAGCAGGTGGCAGGAGAGTCCACCCAGATAGATGAGGACAGGAAGGAAGAACAGTTCGGGACAGTGTGATGGGATGTGGCATGTTCCCTAATGGTGGAAAAGGGTATAGCTCTGGATGATCAGAATGAGAGAGGGCAAAAAAAAAAAGGAGAAATGAGCAGGGAAGGAAAAGAGGGAGACAAAAGGATAGTACAGAGTGTGGGATAAAGATCAGACTATTCAAAACAAATTTGGGGGAGCTTTCAAGAAGTCAACTAGGGCTTTTCTAAGAAAATGCACTGAACGATAAAGAAGAAATTGTGTTCAAGTCAAACTCCCCATATAATCAATCAAATGTTAATGATACACATTTTAAAGAAGTTGTTGAAGAAAGGAACATGGTGTTTTTATGAGGTGTTTGGGAAAAATGCATCATTGGGTCTCACCTTTATCATTCTTGATTTATATTAGTGGAAACATTTGAAAATACCTATGTTGTTCTGTCTCTTTACCCATCAACATGTTATTGTTTCTTTCCAAGAAAAATTAAAGTCCAAATTTCAAGAATATACTGTGAGAGAGTTTGAGGAAAGGCTAAGAAAGACAAATCAGAAATAGAACCTTGGGTAGCCCATAGGAGATGGTCACGTTCTTCCTCCGCCACCAAAAACAGGTGAACAACTCAAGCTGATAGGAGCATGGAAATTGCTACAGGTCAGGCTCTGGTTGAATTTAATGAATATTTAACTGGTATAAAGGGAGGTCTGGTACCTTCCTTGCTTTCAAATGACACATCCAAGGTGCCCTCTCCCAAATTTAGGGCAGCTATAATTCCAGTGAGTGAAGGCAATCCTTCTGCCCTTGAATTACAGAACTCTAGAGAAAGTTCATTTTTATCTGAACAGTATTCTTGGGGACAAATCACAAAGCAAGTCTGTCTATTAAGTTCAATAGCAATGACACAGTAAAATAACAAGCTTTGCAGCTGCTTCCATATTCTGTGATTTGACCTCCTTCAACTCCATCTCCCTCGTCAAGGTGGCAATGACTTCATATAGTGACACACAGAAGTTAGCATTGCATTCGTAGGATCTTAATCCCAGAAAATAGTCATTCTTGCCCAATGTATTCGTTCCCTAGGGCTGCCAGACAACTTCCCACAGAACTTTATTGTCTCCCAGTTCTGGAGGCTGAATGTCTGAAATCAAGGTGTCAACAGGGCCATGCTCTTTCTGAAGGCTCGGTAGTGGGGGATTTGGGGGTGGTGGATTAGGGATCTGTTCCATGACTTTCCCTTAGTTTCTGGGGTTCCCAGCAATTCTTGACATTCCTTGGCTTGTGGGTGTATCACTCCCAGAGCTGTCCCTGCTGTCACCCAGTATTTCCTGTTTGTTTCTCTGTGTCTTTTCATAAAAGGACAACTGTCACATTGGATTAGGGCCCACCCTAATGACCTCATATTAACTTGGCAACATCTGCAAAGGCCCTATTTCCAAGTCAGGTTGCATCCAGAGGTACCCAGGGGCAAGGACCTGAACATGTCTTTTGGGGGATACAATTCAAGCCAGCACTGTCACCCAGCAACCAAATGAAAAAGGATACTTGGAAAGAGTGTGTTTTAAAAAAGAGTTTACAGGGGCGCCTGGGTGGTTCAGTCAGTTAAGTGGCTGACTCTTGGTTTCGGCTCAGGTCATGCTCTCATGGGTCATGGCATCGAGCCCCATGTCAGGCTTGGCACTCGGTGGGAAGTCTGCTTGAAAGATTCTTTCCCTCTGCCCCTCCACCCTGCCCCTCTCTCTCAAATAAAATAAATCTTAAAAAAAAGAAGAGTTTACAAATCTATATGCTATATATCATTTGATAACATATATTCTAAAATACCCTGTATCTTAGGCTTTGAAAAAAGAAAACCACATTTTGTGGAACGGAGGCTAATGAATTAGCTAAATGAGCTAGTGAATTAGAGGAAAATAATCATATTTTCAAAGGAATCATATGATGTAAAAATCCTAAGCATGTTTACGTTTTAGGTTTTTATTCCAGCCTCTCATTGCTTAAAAAAAAATTAAAATTCTTAAAACTGAAGATGCCTAAATGTGAAATAAATGTTTAATGTGAATAAGCCCATATGTTAGGCAGACAGTTCACAGTGATTTCTCATTTCCCTCTCCATTCATAGTTCATGTCTCCCTCTCACAATGGTATATGTCTTTTTTTTTTTTTTAAAGATTTTATTTATTTATTTGAGAGAGAGAGAATGAGAGACAGAGAGCATGAGAGGGAGGAGGGTCAGAGGGAGAAGCAGACTCCCCGCTGAGCAGGGAGCCCGATGCGGGACTCGATCCCGGGACTCCAGGATCATGACCTGAGCCGAAGGCAGTCGCTTAACCAACTGAGCCACCCAGGCGCCCCACAATGGTATATGTCTTGTGGTATAGAGCCTTATTAGAATTAAAGCCAATAGATACAATTTTGTCCTGATTACATGTTTCTTTGAGTATGTAGCTTATGGGTTTATATCTAAATGTTATACACTTGTTTTATTCACCCAAAACACTAGGCATAGAGCATGAATCAAAGACAAGTCACTTATCTGTTCATTTAATTAATAAACTTTATTGAGCATTTGCTCTATGCCAAGCACTGGGCAGGCCCTATAGATACTGACACTTAGAAGACAATTTTTTTTCCTTAAGAGATTTACACTCTAGTAACTTACAGAACAGCAGTGATCAATGTTTTTCCGTTTTGTTTTGATTACTGACTCCACTGAGAATCTGATGAAAACTATTCTCCATTGAGAATCTTCCCCCTTTTATACTCAGAATTTTGCATGCATTTAAGTAGATATATGAGCTACTCTAATTGTGTGTGTGTGTGTGTGTGTGTGTGTGTGTGTGTGTGTGTGTGTAGAGAGAGAGAGAGAGAAAGAGAGAGAGAGACCTTTGTCCAGGAATGTAGGCAAATATTCTCTGAAGAGAGGAGACAAAGGCCCCAGTCTTTTTACCCTTAGAATGTTAGTGAATGGGTCTAGAGGAGATAAGCCTGCAAATGTCTCAGGAACAATTCACTCTCTCTAATTTTCAAGGCATGTTTACCATTCAATCATCCTTCAACACTGGCTGCCAATAATCTTTTCTCAGCCCTAACTGTGCAGAAATGTGAAATGTGAAATTATTCATGGAGCATGGTCTCCTCCCAAAAGAAATGCCTTCTGCTCTAGTAACAGAAAGCCTGACCAGCCAGGACTTAAAATGTAAGGACACTGGCTTTTTACTTCTAAGAAGTTCAGAGCTAGGCAGGGGGAGGGTTCTTCACAGGTTCCTCAAGGGTAGGGGCTCTTTCTGTCCTGCGCTCAGTTCTCATCACTCAGGTCCCGGCTGCCGCACCATCTCCTCACCTCTGAATCCAAGCAGGAAGAAAAGCTTTGTTTGTCCTCTTGACTGTCTCTCTCGGAATCAGGAGAGAAAATATTTCCCAGACACCCTCAATAGCCCTCCCAATTCTTCCCCTTGTCCAGGACCATGTCGCAGGAATGCTCCGAAACGAGTCACCATAGATGAGAGCATGATTCCTGTGACAAGGTGAGACTAGTTGAAATAAATCCTCTGAGTCAGAAGGGCCAACTGCTGAGAGAGAAAAGGCTTTCAGCCTGCATCCTCAACCAAATCTTTAGCGGAGAAGAAAGAGGTAGATAATTATTGTGTAGGCAGCAAATAGTGTCTGCCAAAATTTTCATAGTAATGTGAACATTGTTATAACAAAAGGTTACTAGCTCTTAAATGATAAAGAAAATAATCTGGTACAAGTTCTATTTCCAGACAAAAATCGCCCACACCCTCATGAGGATAAGAACGCCTAGGAAAGTATTCGGCTGCCTTTTTGTGCCCCACGTTCTTTGTGGTGGCCTGTGGTTGTTGCCGGAGCCCGGGGGTGGAGGCAAGGCAAGGCAGATGTGAGAGGAGACTTGAGTAGGAGAAAAACACACGGAGGAAGAGAGAAGGAAAAACAGCAAACTAAAGAGGAAAAGCAAAGTCAGAAAGAGAGCAGTGCACACACCTTGTGAAGAGTAGAATGCCATTTAAACAGTTGCTTTTCTACACAATAAGAACTGCTAATGAGGAACATTTTCGAGATGGGGAAATCTCTGACTTTTCGATGTCAACTCTTGTAGTATGGAAAACTTTTATTTCCAAAAATTTCTCTTTTACTTCCAATCAGAGTAGCACTTTTCTCTCTTCTTGTTCTGCCTTCTCCAGATCATTCTCTAGACAATACAAGTGAAAATATGGTTCCACCTCATGCCCAAGGGGAATGTGCCAAGAATGCATTGAAGGGCAAAGATAGGTCATTGATCCTGCTGGGTGTAGCAGGCCTTGTGCAGATGGCAGTTCTCATGCTCTAGGGATTTTGTGTGGACTGGGGTCACCTCAGTGCCCTGTGACTGCAAGTCTACACCTCTCCTGTCCTTCTGCACAGGCCTCTCAGGTGTCCCCTGCCACTGACCACTCCGCATGACAACGTTAGTTGCAGGTGTTTCTTGGTGCTCTGTTTCAAGTGCAACTACCTACGTGGATTCAAAGTTGTCACTGAAGTTAGAAGCAGCCTATAAAAGTGGTCCAAGAATGTTCTTTCTTCTTCCACTTTCTTCCAGAGGTCAGATACCACCCCATTTCTGTATGATAAGTACTGAAATTGTCATATACCCTGCGGTATACTAAAAGTGGCCACAAATTCTTTGACACCCTTCCCATTAAGAGGCGGGTACTATTCCCCTGCCCCTTGAATTTGGGCTGGCCCATGTCTGCTTCGACCAGTGGAGGACAGTGGAAGGGACATTATGCCAGGCCAAGCTCTTAAAAAAGACTGGCAGCTTCCATCTCTGCCTTTGGGAGGGGTCCTGGGCTGTCATGTTAGAGATCCAGATACCCTACGGCCACCATGTTAGGAGGAAGTCCAAGGTAAGCATAGAGTGGCTATGTGGAAACAGAAAGAAAGAGGAGGTGGAGGGGTAGTTTGTTACACAGTAGAAAACCAGACTGAACCCCATGATATAACATAAGCCATTCCTTTCATATTTTCCTTGAGTTCACATAACACAGTTCCTGTTCTTGTCTATGTGTGTGAAGTTCGTACATCTCCCACCACACTGGAGGTTCCTTTGGAGTATCTTTGGGTTTGTATGTGAGAGATTACCAAGAACCTCTCTCTAAAGTTTTTACATTTTTTATTTGAAAACTGGCAATATCTTCTTTGATGCTCATATAATATATAGATGCAAGAATTTGTGCTTTTTTTTCTGACACAGAATAGGAACATGTATATAATTATTTTGTCACTACTTTATAGCTAAAATTACAGGGAGTCAACAATTATAAGGCAAATTTAGAGTTCTCACAGCACTGTTTGTCCTTTTGAACAACACAAAGAATATCTATTCAGTGCAGTAATTTTTTTTTTCCATTCAATTATATGCTCATGTAGATAAATCACTTTGATCCATGTTCATTCAGGTATCTCCTGACTTCTGACCATGTTTTCACTGTTTTTTCCTCTCTGGAACTTATGATAATGCATTTATTTATTACCTTTATTTTCTTGTTTCCTATCATTAATTTTTTCTCTTTAATTTTCTTCTACATCTACTCACACTTCCAAAATATATATAAAAAGTTATTAATTGTTCAAGTTATTCAGTAGATTTAAAATTTCATAACTTCCATACAAAAATATCTATATATTTTAACTCAGTAAAGGTTATGCTGGAAATAACTGAATTGGTCATGTTGCAAATCAAATATGTGGCCATATAATAAAAGCCCTGAGCATATAATAAATTCTAACAGACAATTTGACTGACTTCTAATAAAAATCTGAAAGAAAATATATTGTGTTTTATGAGTCTCTCAACATTGGAAAGAAATAAGATGAAATTTTTTGTTCCAAGGGAAATGAAGAGGGGTGGCAGGTGGCTCTTCCTGAAGGTCTACAGTTTTCTGTGTCTTCAGGTTCCTTCCTGTCTTGTCCCATACTGCCCCACCCTCTTCCCCTTTCTTTCTCGCCCCTCCCCTCATAAGACAGGGCTGGGACGGGAGTTTGGGAGGAGGAGGTAGGCTGAGTACAGAAGTTTGGTGAACCCATTCCTGTTGTTCTTTCCCATTTTAAAAAGTTTTGAAGTGATTTATGAATATATTTGGGATGAAATCCAGTGGCCAATCCATCTCTTCCATTTATTGGGCCTCTCAGCAGCACGTTTGGCTCTATCACTCTACTCTTCAAACTTTCACTCTCCACTTGGCTACAACTGGATGCTTCACAGACTTTCCAACTTAGCATGTCCTAAGCAGAACTCACAATCCCTCCCTGCTGCTTTTCTTCAGTCTTCTTCCCTCAGTAAAAGGCACCACCCATCAGCCAGCTGCTCAGGACAAAAATCACCTGGACAAGATCTTTCCTTTCTTCCAATGACCCCACAGTGTATGGTCTCTTAGCAAGTCCTCTTAACCTAGCTTCCACCTCCCTAGATACCACCATCTCTCTCCTGCCGTCTGTCGTACTTTCCTAACCAGTGCCCCTGCTTCTAGTCTTGCATGAGTCTCTTCCAGAGTTCAGGTGCTGGGGCCAGACAGTGTGAGTTTGAAAACCAGCCTCATCACTTTTTAGTTGTCTGACACTGGGCCAGTTTGCTCCCCTCTCCGTACTTCAGAATCCTCATCTGTGAAATGGGGATAATAACAGCAGTACCTCCCTCATACTCATGGTGATTTTGTAAAGACTAATGAGTTGGTGCATGTGAAGTACTTGGAACAGCTTCTGGGACACAGTAGACACTTGATATGTTGGCCATTCTTTTTTTTTTTTTTTTTTTTTTTTAAGATTTTATTTATTTGCGAGAGAGAGGTGAGAGACAGAGAGCATGAGAGGGAGGAGGGTCAGAGGGAGAAGCAGGCTCCCCGCTGAGCAGGGATCCCGACGTGGGACTCGATCCCGGGACTCCAGGATCATGACCTGAGCCGAAGGCAGTCGCTTAACCAACTGAGCCACCCAGGCGCCCCGATATGTTGGCCATTCTTATGAGTTCGTATTTATTTTGTACACAGTAGGAAGACAGAGCCCCTTTAAAACAAAAGGGATTAAGGGAAATGTACCGTGGTTCTGTAAGATGTTCACATGAGGGAAAGCTGAGTGACAGGTATCTGAGAACTCTTGTATCATCTTTGTAACTCTTCTGTAAATACAAAATTATCTCAAAGAGAAATGTTTGTTAATTAGAAAAAAAATCACATCAGTACCGTGGTGTGAGCTCTTCCAATTCTTTCTCTTCACTCTTATCCTGGCCTGTGAAGGCCATTATGATCTCCTTGCCAGTTCCCAGACTCACCTCCTCATGCTCTTCGTCCAGTCCCTCCTCCGCAGGGCTGGACCCTGGTCTTCCCACGTCTCCATACTTCCCATGACTCTGCTCAAGGTACCTCCTCAGGGAGGCTTTGGAGACATTCTAGTCCCTCCCCTCTCCCCAACACTCCCAGCTTTATCCTTCTCTGTAGCTCTTAGCCTTACCTGAAAGGTTTGTTTTTCCTTTAATTTCTTTACTTCAGTATTATCTGAGCACCTAGTAGAATGCAAATTCAGGAGGGCAGGGACTTTGTCTTAAGCAGTTCTATTCCACATATCTAGACTAGTTCCAGGCATTTCTTAGTTGTTCAGTGTTATCTGTTGAAGGAATAAATGAACAATCAGTATTAAACAATATTAATATTCTTTCTCTATTAGTTTTATTCTATTACTAGTCCCACTGTATGAACATAAGAGAATGTTGAAACTAATCAAATTAACAATTGGGCTATTCAAAATTAATGTATTGTTTCATTGTATTTTAGTCCTCAATCTAAAGTAAAAGCTAGTTTCTGCATGTCCAAAATAATCCTGCATAGGACAGTCACAAAACATTACCTCAATGTAAAGGCAAGTCTTTGATCATTTAAAAAAAAAAAATGCATAATTCAATATTCTTTTGGAAAAGATGGCTTTACTTTGTTGTGTGTTAAAAACAAAATTCACCTGAGTAAATTTAAAGATCTAATTGGCTTTATTTAAAGATTTATGAATCAGGCAGCATTTCATCTTGCAAATAGAAGGGAGCTCCGAGGAGCTGTACAAAATGGGAAGATTTTATTCACAGAAATGGTATGGGACAGGGAGGTTATTAGCAAAACTAAAGAAAGGATGGTTTCAGGCAGGGTCATCTTCCCTTAGATGGAAGGGCAGGGGGTCATATTGGGCAGAAGACCTCACTAGTGCTGATTAAGAAATTCTGACTGATTGGTTTAAAAATTCCACTCCTGGGAGAGGCTGAAACTTGCCGTGAGGTTAGGTATAAAGGCTTGCTGGGGCTTAGCACAAGTGACTCCATTTTGGTTCACTAGTAGAGAATCAGGTTTAAAAAAATGCATGATTCCTCTCTTTGTTCTCCATTAGAATCTTTTATGGTTAGAGAAAAATAATGTGGAATAGAATGTACGCAGGTATCGGAGCTTCATCTGATTTTGTGTGCCATTTCAGTCTACTATGACACTATTCAGTTAGATTCAGTAGCAATCAGAAAAGAAAGAATTAGCTTTACCCTTACATATTTGAAGCATTGCTCCATACTCACAGACTTGATTATATATAGTCCAGATTATCTGTGGATGTGGATATTATAGAAACTCAAACTTTCTCAACTGTAAAAGGCAAAACAAACAGACAAACAAAACACCAAACCAAAACACTGAAACATCCAGTAAGTATTCTGAGAACTGCAGACCCTGGGGACCCATCCTGTGCACCAACCCCCCACTGCACCCTCCCCCCGGGGAGATGGTGAGGACGGCTTCATGTGCTATGTAACTGTCATTTTCTTTAGGCCCAGTAAACTTCAAAATAAAGCAGACTTCTCCCCTAACGATATCAGGTTACTTTTGACCAAAAGAAATGTTTTTTGGGGTTTTTGTTAACATTTTATTTTGACATAATTTCAGACTTAGAGAAAAGTTGCAAGAGTGGGAGATAGAATTTTTAGACACTCTTCAGCTAGATACCCAGAGGTTAACAGTTACCATGATTGTTTCTCTCTTGTTCCATATACATACGTCCATATATATTTTTTTATTCCAAACTGTTTGCCAACATGATGCCCCTTCACCTCTAAAGACTTCAGAATATGTTTCCTCATCACAAGGATAATCTGCTACAAAACCACAGTACAATGGCCAAAATCAAGACATTAGCAGTGACACCATATTCTTATGTAATATGCAGACATTATTCAGATTTCAGATTTGTCTTAAATATACCTTCCTGCTCATGTGTTGCATTAACCACAGTGTCTCTTTAGTTCCCTCCAACCCCATCCCTTCTGTGCCTTTTATGACAGTCACGCTTTCAACAAGTGCAGGCCAGTTATTTTGTAGACTGTCCCCCAATTTGCATTTGTCTGATGTTCCTCATGTTTAGACTCCAGCTGCACATTTTTGGCAAAAGTGTCATGGGAGTGATAGTGTACACTTCCCAGTCAGGGCATGCAGTGGGGTTGTCCCATTGCTGATGGGGTTCATTTGGACCACTTGGTGAAAGTGCTGGCTGCCAGGATCTCCATTGTAAAGCTAATGTTAGGATGTTTATTTAATTAGACATAAAATGCAGCTTGAGTAAATCACACTTGATTTTCAGAAATTGATCCTCTGCAATAAAGTTGTATTTTATTTATTTTTTAAAGATTTTATTTATTTCTGAGAGAGAGAGAACGAGCAGGGGAGGGGCAGAGGGAGAGGGAGAAGCAGACTCCCCGCTGAGCAAGGAGCCTGACATGGGGCTCAATCCCAGGACCCTGAGATCATGACCTGAGCAGACATTTAACCAACTGAGCCACCCAGGCACCCCATAAAGCTGTATTTTAAAGAAAATTCAACAGAAAACACACACACACACACACACACACACACACACACACACACACATATATATGTATCTCAAATAAATAAAATCTTTGAGAAAGAAAAAAGAAAACATATACACAAGTAAATAAGGTAGTGGCTTATCAATGTCTGAAAATCAGATAAAAATATCTGCAGATATCTCAAAGAGGTATCTCCCCTCCCATGTACATTGTAGCATTATTCGCAATAGCCAAGATATGGAAACAACTCAAGTGTCTATCAATGAATGAATGAATAAGTAAGATGTACTATGCTATATGTACAATTCAGCCATGAGAAAGATGGAAATCTGGACCTTTGCAACAACATGGATGAAACTGGAGAACATTATGCTAAGTGAAATAAGCCAGACAGAGAAAGACAAATACTGTACGATCTCACTTACATATGGAATCGTTTAAAAAAAAAAAAAGTTGAGTTCCTAGAAGCAGAGAGTAAGATGGTAGAACATGGTTGCGAAGGCGGGGACGTGGGGGAGCTGGGGAGAGGTTGGTGCAAGGTTGCAGTTATGTAGGATGAATAGGTCTAGAGATCTAATGTATACACATGATGACTATAGCTAATAGGAATGTATTGAACACCAGAAATAGGCTAAGAGAATAGATCTCGGGTGCTCCCATAACAACAACAACAAAAGTGGTAACTGTGAGGAGTTGATAAAATAATTAGCTCAATGTTGTAATCTTTTCACTATGTGAATGTACATCAAATCATGTTATATACCTTAAATATGCACGATTTTTATTTAAAACATATAAATGACATAAATTCTAAAAATCTGCAGGCTGTTATCTCTAAGAAGCAAAATCTTTAGCAATTAAGTACACAAGTTAGATGATTTCGTACGCGCTTTATACATAGTTTTGTCTTCCCAAAATGTCAAAACTTTTAAGAACTAAGGCCATGAACTGTCTATCTGAAATGGAAGATCAAAAACTGACAAGCTATTTGAAAGAAAAAAAAAAAAGCATATTGCCTTTCAAACTTCTATTGAAATACAGGTAATACTGCCTAAAATGGGTTTATTGTATGATGTTGGCTTACACATTGGATTTATCTGAAGTGAACTTTGTTTTACCCATTGACGAAGTCCTCAGAATAGTGTCTAGTGAGAGAAGACTTAAGAGACAGCTGGGACGCCTGGGTGGCTCAGTCGGTGAAGCCTCTGCCTTTGGCTCAGGTCATGATCTCAGGGTCCTGGGATCGAGCCCTGCATCGGGCTCCCTGTTTAGTGGGGAGTCTGCTTCTCCCTCTCCCTTTGCTCCTCCCCTCTGCTCCTGTTTTCTCTCTGGCGCTCTCTCTCAAATAAATGAATAAAATCTTAAAAAGAAAAGAATCAAGAGAAAGCTTGCTGTGATGCGGGCCTTCTGCCAAGGGCTAACTCTTACAGGATGTCAGCAAGTTTTCCCCCCGCAGGGCACTGGTCCTCCTTAAGCCTGCTTTTTGCTTTTATGTTTACTTCCTCTGGACGCTCTGGTTCTATTTCAGAAGCAGGTTTCTTGATGACATACCATATACTCTTATCTGGATGCTGTTGAAATTAGAAGCTTTTATTCCTAGGAAATATACCACTTCCCATTAGGATAGTCTTTCTATAAGAAGTCAAGCTATAAAACTATATGCTGCAAATATTGTATCTAAATTATGGCTCGATAAGGGTTGCCAGATAAAATCCAGGATGCCCAGTTAAATTTGAATTTCAGATAAATGAAAATATCTAGGACATACTTATACTAAAAAGAAAAAAAGGAATCATTGTCTATTTGAAATTCAAATGTAACTAGGTATCCTGTATTTTTATTTGCTCAATCTGAGAGCCCTAGGCTTGTGCCAGAAGGTCTGTGCCTCCTCCAAGAACTTCTTTGTTTTATTTTATAGGGATTATGGTATCCTCTTGGCTCTGATCACTGGGAAGCAAAGCACCAAATTTGGGTCCCACACAAAATGGGATGATAGGCCTTTGGGGTGCACACTTAGTGCAGTGATCCGGCCCGCCACCCAGGGCAATCTTATATTTATTTGCACCTTTTTCCCCTCACCACCCTTCCCTCTATTAAAGCACCCACAACAACATCAAGAAATTGCCTTGTTGATTGCAAATTACTCCTAAGCTGCCTCATCTCCTTTTATTTACCAAGTCACAGGATGGATTAAAATATCTACATAACATACTTATCATTGATGCCTAAAAGTAAATAAATTTTTAATCTAAAAAATAATTAACTCTCTATTGATGCAATCTTATTAATGCTTACAGAATATTTGTAGACCAGTCGCAAGAACTAAATTTTACTTTGAGTTTTAAATTAGAAAATTCTAGCTTCAGACTACAATATTATATACTTCTAGAAACATTAGGAGTCAGTCTCACCAAAGACTGAGAAGAGGAGATTTTATGAGCCTAATAGATTGTATTGCTAGAATCCGACACTCAAATTAGGTTACATACAGTGTGTTTCGTGTATTAAAAACATCTTTAAAAAAAAAAAAAAACAGAAACAAATCTGATCTTGGAATAGCATGCATTTTAAAGTACTCAGTGGAGTAATTTTTATTTGAAACGAGTTTTGTTTTGTTTTAGAGTTAAAAAAGTAAAACAAATCTTGATTTTTGTTTCTGAAATGAGCTCCATTACACAGACATCTAATGATGCCTTAATTTTTAAGTAAATTACTAGCATCTCTATAATGCCTCCTTAAAGTTTCCTAAACTCTATTTTAGTGGAAATTTAAGAATTGATGGATGGATTCCCACGGCTTGTTTTCCATAGTGTTTAAACACGGGCTGTGGTGCATCAGGAAGGGACGATGGCTCTCCTTTTTGGCCACACTGCTGGGAGCCCACAGTAGAGATGCCTCTTTCTCTTGCTTGTGTTCCATCTGAATTACAGGAGAATGGGATTTATGCAGGCTATAAATCTAGTCAGAATAAAGCCTTTAAGTGGTAACCAATTTTGTGGTGTGTAAGTATCATTGATTTGTTAATCTGAGAGTGTTTTTATAAACTGATTTGGATTGGTTCTAATGGTAGAGCTATCTTCAGGCCCTTCAATAGTGGTGAGTGTGGTGAGTAAGGCAGGGAAAATTAACCCATTGGTCCCACCTATAAATTTAAATCACAGCCTTTGAAACGAGACAACAACCTCATTACATGCAGTTTGCGAACGTGTATTATACTACCCAGGCCGTAGAGACCATTTTTTTCATAATTGGTAATTGTTGCTCCAGATCCAGGAGGCCAAGGCATGAAGCACTCTGGGGACTGCAGGCTCTGTGAGGATAAATCCTCAGGACATATGAGGCACTTTGCAGAAGGCCAGCTGAACTAATTCTCTGGAGACATTCTGTATAAGGTGCTATTAAGATGAATTTAGATTTAATTTAAGGAGTTATATTTGTCTGTTACAAAACACAATGAGAAATATGTCTTATGTTCTCTAAAATTTCATATCTAGAGAATATAGAACAAAAGGATGCTCTTTCAACAAGAAGGATGCAAGGATAGTCTACTCAGAGATGCACAAGAGAGAAAAGTTCTTCCAGTGGAAATAGCAGTATGAAAAAGGAAAGTGAAAGAGGTAGATTTCAGTCCTTAAACTTACAAAAAAAAAAAAATCTCCTTTAGAAATGGAGCTAAACGTGTTAGCATAGAGAAAACACTTGCACCATGAGGAGTAGGGTGATTGCTTTTCCCCACACAAGCACGTCATCAAGGTACCTGGAGCAAAGATAGACAAGAACGCAGCACACAGAAAAAAACCAAAGCTCAGTTCCCCTCAAGTTCCAATAACTTCTATTTTGCTATTACAATATTGCCGTAAAAGCCAAAGATGCAAATTAGGCATGGGATTGTATGTAAGGGAAATATTTGGAGGGCTCCTTCCTTGCAAATCTGCCCTTATAGATAATAAGAACATGATTTTTTTTAAAAAATGGGCAAGTCAGGGAACCAAAAGAAGGAGTCACTGAGATTTCAGATATGTGCCTGGCTTGGGTGCCTTCCACCATGTTGCGACGTCAGAGTTATAGCCAGAACCAGCTTTGGGGGGCGGGGGGGATCCACCTCCTTAGCCTGGCTTCAGGATTGCTAGGGAAGAGCCGAATGTCTACCCAGCCTCCTGAAACCCAGAAACGTTACCACCCCGTGGTGTCTGGCGACGTTGTCACTGTCCTTATGTCCGTATCTAGGGACAAAGAAATTCTTAGATGATTTGGGCTATAATTCAATACCTATTTAATTGACAACCATCTGAGAGAAAGTTTCTGTTCCAGGTTAGAAACTTGGAATTCAGAAAAATTAACCAGGGTTTGGATGAATTTTAGCATTTTATTGATATTCAGGAGGCAAGTGAGCAGACTCTATTTTGGCTTCAGAATAGAATCTTGGGTTTTAAAAATCTCTTTTTGGTAGAGTATATCTATCTGCAAAAGAGAATTGACTTCTGTTTCCTAAGAGCTCATCTACTAATACTGATTATTCTTTATTTGGAATTATTCTGACATAACTGTAGTCATTTCCAAAGCAAGACTCAGTCATCCATCACAAAAAGCTATGATGCTCTACTAAGCCAGTGGAGTGCTATTTTTTGCAAATACAAGAAATCCGGAGCTCATTTATATGAATCTAACATATGAACAAAACCTTCTTTTCCAAAGTGTATCTTATAGACTATGTTTTCTCTGAGCTATCAGCAAGCATCTAATGGTGCTTGTGTGCATCAGAAAGAGAGTATAAGTGCTTAACTCACACTTTGGGGCTTCCTCCCAAATGCCAACCTGGAAAGGAATATGGACTACGGAAAAACCGGAAAGAATAAATAATAGGTTTTATTATTATTATTATTATTATTATTATTATTATTATTATTATTCCTCCTAATGTAAATGTCGAGAAGAGGAATTGGATTCAGAAATGTTCTCTTTTGTTCTCCAGATAATAAATTGGGCTTCACACAAGTGGAAAAGCCATTGTTGACCTTCATTGACAGATCCAAAGCAATGCATTCTTTATGAAATAACACTGCATTGCTAATAAAGCGATCCCAGCAGCCAGGCTTGTGCTGTTTAATTTGTTTCCATGGTGTGATAGTGTAATTCTGACATGCTGAAAAATCACTGCACAGAGACTCATACTGCAATTGTTGCTGAGCACATTTTCAATGTAACATTTGTAATTGAGGTGCTGGGGATGTCTTCTGAGAAGCAATATCCTGTATGAAGCTGGGTGTAGAATCCCCCTAATGTAGACTGGAGTTGTGTATCCAGCTTCAGTTTATCTCAAATCCATGTAAATAGATATCCACTGCACATTTTCTATTGGATAGAATGGCTCTTCTCTTTCAATAAAACCAGGGAATCCTCCACGTTATTTCTCATAGGGATGGCAAAGTGTTAAGGAGACGTGCGAAAAGATATTCTTACCATAACAAGCCAGCTGGAGAATTTGGGTTTTTTTTTTTTCTTTTTTTCTTTCTTGGCACGTAAACGTTTTAATAGAGAATCTATTATTATGTTAAATTAGCTAATCTTACAAAATAGGCTTTTTAGACTATATTTAATCTCAGATTTTATAGCACCGTCATATCCAGAGCATGTGGGTGACTGCTTCGTGAGTCACTGGCTAAAACTAGAAAGGTTGGGCTCTGGTGTCCTATTGGGTTGGGAAGCTGGGAGGACAGCCTGCATGGAGCACACACATTTTTCATAATTATGTTGCCTGCAGGGTTCCCACCTGTCCTGATTTGATCTGATTAAGGTGAAATGCAAAAACTGTCCTCATTTCTCTCCGAGTGGAGTGGTGCCAAGCTTCATCTCAGGAGGGAAGAGAAGATGAATGCATATACAACAGAGGGGGGAGGAGGGGATAGGAACGCATCAGCTGGTCTTCAGGACCCTGGGAAGGTGGGAGAAATTGGCCTCGGTGCTATTGGGGATGTAAGCTTGTAGACACATTCTGACAAGGCTTTTAGCAGGAACTATCAAAATGTTGAATGGAGTAACGCCTTACCCAGCAGCAATTGCACTTGGGGAAATGTATCCTAGTTGATCATCGGAATGGTTGCAAATATACATATATTATAGGTGACTCACTGACACATATCTCATCCCTCAGGGTTTGGTTAAAGGATACACATAAAATGGACAGGTGAGCAGCCGTGAAAAATGATGATGTATATCTGTATTCTCTGGCATGAAAAGATGTTCATTCATGTTATCAGGTTAAAAGAAGAAGATACAGAATTTCATGATGCCGCGTATTTAGCATAATGTGAATGTCTATACAGTAAGAGAGTTATCTAGAATATTGACAAAAATATTAATGGTGACCATCTCTTGGTGGTGGAATTGCTACTTTTCATTTCCTCTATTTTAATATTTTACAGTATTCATGCTTTCATTTTGGAAAATGCTTTAAAAACACAGAGAATTATAAACATTAAACATCTCCTCTTCTAAACAGGGGGAAACTCTCTGGAAATTATAATCTAACACCAACACTTATAAGAAAAGAAAAATGTGTACACCTTGTTGCCATATCCCTGATAGCCCTGAGCCATTATGCAATTTTCTTCTTAATTTCTTGTCCTAAGATGGATTTTTTTGTCTTAAACATTCTCTTTTTAGAACAGCATAACACCATTTGTCCTAACTGCTATTTAGTCATGTATCTGTGTAGATATTTTTCTCATTTACCCTGAAAATTTTCAAGAAGATATAACAATGCTGCACATATTCAAGGAACTAGATATAACCCATGCCCTTTGTGCTCAGAGTAATATCATATCACCAAACACAGGTAAAAGGCAAGAGGCAAACAGAAAAGACTTCAGGTTTTCTGGTACACTCTATAGTTTGTCATCACAGAGTTCATTGGTAAATCAAAACTCTGTTTTGGTTGAAGATTTTCAAGACCTCACAGAATCACTGTTTGTGTTTTGAAATAAGGCATCTAAGTAGAAAGATGTTAGTTGGAATGTAGCCATTGGCCACCAAGATGTTCCAGAATCTTTGTCCTGGTATCAGGCCTACGTTGGGGCCAACCCTACTGATATGGCTGTTGAGCCCACCCCAACCTGGGGTAGGCATGGATCCAGGTCGTAAGACAGAACTCTCAACTCAACTCATATGTTCACAACACTTACATCTGGTTGACTTTATTGTAATATTAATACTAGTATACAAATGCAGTCTTTTCCAGTTTAGATTATGTCTGGTTTACCCAACATTGTAATGTATAGATCTTCAAAAGAATGCTTTCAATTTAGGAGGTTCTAAATTGCTCTATGATGATCTCAATATTTTAACAAGAGAGCTAGTTTTCTCATACGGGAATATTTCTATTGTAAAATAAGATAGATCATCAAAAGAATTGGATTGTCATTGCAAGTTCTGCCTTTTAAAGTGTCCCTTTTAAGACTTATTTTCTGGGGCGCCTGGGTGGCTCAGTTGGTTAAGCCTCTGCCTTCAGCTCAGGTCATGATCCCAGGGTCCTGGGATCGAGCCCCGCATCGGGCTCCCTGCTCAGTGGGGAGCCTGCTTCTCCATCTCCCTCTATCTACTGCTCTGCCTACTTGAGCTCTCTCTGTCAAATAAATAAATAAAACTTAAAAAAAAAAAATAACTATTGATGGATGGATGGATACATGCACATGGCTGTTAGGTCCCTCCTCTGTCCCAGCCCCAGCCATGTAAGATGGGGGGAAGACATATCTAAATGTCCCAAGGACTTTTTCGGTCCACACAGCCCTCCCCTCCAAGATCCAAGCCCCCCAACCATAAAGGCAGCATCACATCCCCATGCAGTGGGACCTGTGTCTCTCTAGGGATATAGATATGTCCACATTACCCAGGATCCCTTTCCCATTTTTTACAGCATTTGCCCCCCGCCCAGATTTTCCCTCTCCCCTGGGTTCTGGAGAGCCACTAAATAACAGAATGGGTAGAGTTTATAGGATATGGATAGCTGTGAAAAAGGAAATAATAGATAAAGGTGACTCAGTACACCAAAATGTGAGTTCTAGTTGCAGAGCTTTTGAATCTAACGATGGTCAGTGAGATGGAAGTCTCTGGGAGGGTGTGGAAGGTTTGAGCCCCTGGCCAGAGAGTGCGTGATGATGCTCAAGGCTTGAGGCACATGCCAGACCACTTCTGCATGGAAGGACATTTGATATATAAAATTAAGATGTCCTACCCCCCACAGCCCCCCGTGGTCTTCTTTTAAAACTTCTTCATCGTAGAAGTTTCTCAGCATGGAAAGTAAGGAGAACAATAATGCTGGGAGCCTCTGCATACCCACCACTCAACCACAATGACTGTCAAGTTATAGCCCATCTTTTTCAGCCATACTTCACTCACTGGATTATTGTGAAGCAAACCCCACAGATCATATCATTTCATTTAGAGTTACCAAATGATAAAGAATTGTTTACTAAACATAGCCACACTACCTGGATCATACCTAAAATATGAATTATAATTCCTTAATAGTATCAAATATCATCATTGTTTAAATTTTTCTTGTCTCATAATTTTTTACAGTGGAGTTTTTTAAACCAAGAGCCAAACGAAGTCCACACATTGCATTTGGCAGCATGTCTAATGGGTCTTTTACATCTCTCTTTCCCTTGGTCTTTAAATTCTTGTGATGCATTTGTTGAAGAAACTGTGCCATTTGCCTTAGAGTTGCCCACATTTTGAATTTCACTGTACCCCTATGAGTGTTGTATAAGGAAGTGGTTTGCAAGTTTAGCGTGCGTGTAATATCATTGGGAGGGCTTGTGAAAATGCAGATTGCTGGACCTTCCCCCCATAGTTTCTGATTCAGTCAGTCTGGGGCTCGGCCTGAGAATCTGCATTTCTAATGAGCTCCCAGATGCTGCTGATGCTGCTGGTCTGGGCATCACACTTTAAGAACCACTGGTGTAAGTAATCCTCTGTCCCCTATATCACCTTTAAATTAGTATTTCAGTCCAAAGGTTTGATCTAAGTGAGAGATTTTAGTTTTTATAGGAATCTTCAGTAGTATTATATACTTCTATTAGGAGGCACAGTCCTTTGTCCATCTTTGTGGGAATAGCAGCCATTGATGATTATTACTTAATTTCATTTGGCTTTATGAGTTATTTATATTACAATAATTCCAACATTCCTTTTTATAATTTAATAGCTGCAAGAGTTTTATTGAAAGAAGTTTTCCTTCATCAACTATTTGGTTACTCGGAGGTACAATTTATATGTTAAATGGCAGATTAAATGCTTGATTTTTCCCCCCTTTTATTTACTAGTGTTAAGGATAATAGTTTTCCTAGTATCTTCAAAGCTGAAAGATTAGATTAAAAAAAAACTTAAGAACTCCTGAATTTTAACATGATGCATTTGAATATATTATAGTTCTTATTTTTATTGGTGCTCAAATTATTCTGTCTTCAGCCACTGCGAGGCCCTCTGTTGGCTCTTCAATCTCTTGACATAACCCTAGCAGTTTTTTAATTGAAATATAATTGACATATATTATATTAGTTTTAGGTGTACAACATAATATTTTGATATATATATATATTGTGAAATGATCATAAGTCTAGTTAACATTCATCATCATACATAATATCACATTTTTTCTTGTGATGAGAAGAGAACTTTTAAGATCTACTCTTTTAGCAAATTTCAAATATACAATACAGTATTGTTAACTACAGTCACGTGCTATACAATACACCTCCGGGACCTATTTATTGTATAACTAGAAGTTTGTACCTTTTGACGCTGTTCACTCATTTCACCCACTCCTTAACGCCCACCTCTGGGAACTACCAATCTGTTCTCTGTGTCTATGAGCTCAGAGTTTTGTTGTTCTTGTTGTTTGACTGGTTGTGGTTTTTTTAGATTCCACATATGAGGTCATGCAGTATTTGTCTCTGTCTGACTTATCTCACTTAGCATAATGCCCTCAAGGTCCAACATGTTGTTGCAAATGGCAGGATTTCCTCATTTTTTATGGCTAAATAATACTCTATTTTATATATATATATATGTTCTAGAGTAAAATAATACTCTATTATATATATATATGTGTGTGTGTGTATATATACACACACATATATATATATAATGTATGTTTTAAAGGAAAAATTTATCATGAGCTTATCCTGATCTCGTTGTCAAGGTCAAGATGTGCCAGGGGAAAGAGAGGCTTGATACCCAGACCCAAAGTCTTTGTATAGCTCCGTGAGAGCAAGAATCTTCCCTGTCTCCAATACCTCTGGATACCACCCCCCAAAGTAGCTTCAACAAGTATATGCCCAACAATTATTTGAATGAATGAATGGCTTCCCTCACCACCAACTCTCCAGGGGACACCACCAGAACCTTGGTATTCTAATAATCAAGCCCTCTATCAGAAACTGCCTATAATAAAAAACAAATAACTCTAAAGACCATTTAAAGAAAATAGCCTGGGTTTATATAGTCAGTGTTGATGTGGGGATTTGGCAATCGTTTGACCAGTGTGATTGATAACCAATAATAAATGTTTAGAGAAGTCAGGCCAACCCAAACAAAGAAAAAATTCTAACTTGGGTCCTGAATATCTGTCCATGCTCTCTTCATCAATCGCATCAACCACATGGGTGCTGCAGCAGCTACTTCTCTTACTTAGGACAAGGAGCCTCAGTCAGCTAGGCAGGTTGTGAGCCCTGATCTGACCAGAGGAGCCACGGTGAGCTCTGCCTGTTGGAACAGGCCTCGGTCAAGGCGGAGAAGAAGGTTCCCCAGTGACCACTGGTCCAGAGTGAAAGAAGAAGCTGAAGACCTGTGGGGTCTGTGCCTAGAGACACACAGGCCATGTCTGCCTCAGACACCAGCACTGAGGCACAAACTTGTAAACCTAGTTCCAAAATAATAGTCATAATCTTGATGGCAATTTCTTTTGCTATTGGAATGAGTTCAGTTATAATCACTATATCGTGTCTTATATCCATCAGCAGTTTCATGGTGATCATGATAGTATATGTAGGGATTTTAGATACTATTGGACGTCCCCCAGGCTTCACTCAGGGGAGGAAATGGGTACCTGTCAGCAGACTGGGAGCAAACTGGAGGGACAGGGAATGCTTGGTAAGGATGGCTGGTGGTTCAAAGCATGTCCCTTGTCCCAGCCACAGAGGAAGGCCAGACAGAGCAGCTTGACTTGGCAGACCAGGGATACGTATTGGGGCTCAAAGCTAGTGCAGTCTTCTCCGAAAGCCGAGTGTCTCCTGTGACAAAGCGATTTAAGCACAACTAAGACAAGAAGGCAGTACGGTAGATGGCCCCTGTTTAAGCACAATTTGAGAATTTTCCATAGAAATCTCCTTGTATTGCAGTGTTACTGCTTTGCCCTTTATCCAGTGTAAGTCTCAACAATGAGAGCAACTAAACATGTTGAAATAAGAAAGAAATAAGAAAGTAGTTATCACCGAGAGCAACTAAACATGTTGAAATAAGAAAGAAATAAGAAAGTAGTTATCACCTGCATTTCCTCCACTACGTGAAAATCACCATCAGTATAGTGATGCATGGTCTTCCACTATTTTTCCAATGTAACCACTTTACCAAACCAGAATCATCATATGCATGCTGGTTTGTAATATGATTTCTTAACACCACATCACGAACACCTATGCTCATCATTAAATAGCCACTTACAGTATTATTCTGACGGGGGTGTTCCATTCCATCCTTGGCCTTTGCATGTTGGCGTGCTCAGAGTTCAGACCTGCACCTCCTCTGCCCCTTGCTTTCCCTGGCTGGTCCCCAGTGTCATGGCTTTGAACAGTATCTACACGTGTGTTTCTCTACCTTGAATCTCTTGAACTCCACACTTGACTATCTAACTGTCCCCCTCTACACTGCGATGGATAATAGGCATCTGAAATTTAACATTCAGAATTGGACACCTGTTTGGATGCTCACTCCACCCCCAGACAACCTCCTCCCACAGTCTCCCCTATCTCAACCAATGGCATTCTTGACCTACCGGGTGCTCAGGCCTAGAACCTTGCTGTCATCTGTGACCATGACCTTTCTCTCACTCCCACCTGCCCTCTATCGGCAAATCCTCTCCATTTGTCTTCAAAGCATATCCGGGTTCTGACCAATTTTCACTTCCTCCCCACCACCCCCCTGGTCCAAGCCACTGTGTCCTCTCACTTGCACAGGGTCACTGCTTCCTAGCTGGCTCTCTGCCTCAATCCACTCACGACAGGCTATTTTAACACAATAGCCAAACTGATTTTTTTGTTGTTGTTAAGTAAAATAGATCATGTGACTCCTCTGCTTACGTAAAATAGATCGTGTGACTCCTTCCAGTGCCTTCCCGTCTTATTAATAGTAACAGCCTAAATCCTTAGAAATGATTTTAAAGGACCCTGCCTGGAGGGCAGGGAGGACCTCTTTGCCTATGACTCTCTTCTCCTTTGCCCATCCTGCCCACCAGCTCCTACAACATCCTATCAGCACACGCTTCCTCCTCCCATACCTGTGCTTGCTGTGCCCTCTGCCTACATCCTCCTCCCCCAGGTAGCACCTTCTGGGGGACTTTTTTCTAACCACCCACATAGAATATAGTTCTCTGTCACGCCCCATCACTAGTTACTGTTTTGTGTGGCACCCGTCAACATTTGACATTCTGTTATTTACTTGTTTCTTTCCTGTCTGCTCTCCCATCTAAAATATAAGTAATATGAGGGCACAGGCCTTTCTTTTTTGTTCACTGCTTTACCCCCACTACATAAAACAGTACGTGGCAATAAATATGGGTTGAACGAATGAGCCTGAGTTAATTTCAGTATGTCTGATAACAGTACGTACTTTCTCCCATAAATATGTCCTTGGTTTTCTCTTCCTACTTAAAAACTACATTGTGAATTATGATGAATAGTAAAAAATATGGAGGATGAGTTATTTTGTTTTAAATCTTCCCCAGATAACTATTAATAAATCACATCATTAATAGTACTCTGGATAATAAGATGAGGCAAGTATGGCAAAGTTCCTCTGCTTACAGGCAGTCTGTTCTCTGAAAATTCATTTTTTTCATGCATCAGAAGTGACTAAGAGTATCTAATCTTGCAACCCTCCCATGTATTTCCACTGGATGGAGTGTGGAGGGTGCATCGAAGCCTTCCTTCTTGCTGTTAGACACCTACTTTCCAAAATAGAGCAGCTTCAGCTTTCCTAAAGCCTAGAGTCCATGACAAAGCTTGAAGCATAGAAAGGAATTCCTGTGTGTTGGCATTCACTGCGTGGACTTGCCTTCAACACCCTCTGAACACACGGTTCGATAGCTGCACTTTTCCAACGCTCTCCTTGAAGTCCCCAAACAAAACCCCAGCCTTCTAAATCAATGTCGATTGGATTCCATTTTCCCCAATTCGTATCACGTGCCTATCTCTTGCTCATTACTAATGGCCTGGGCACAGCGCTGATCACAGAGTCCAGAAATCAGTCTGCTTCCTATTGTCCAGTGACTCAGCCCTGGGGCTTCTGCTGTGTTTATCATTTGCTTATTACCATCTTCCATTTTAACACATCATCTCTGTTTAACATCTCAGATTCCAGATTTCGTGGGCCTCTTCTCTCTCAACACTCCCCCAAAAATAATTCCTTGTGCTTTTGTACTTAGTGGACATGATAGTTAATGAGCATTTGCGAAGCCACCAAATAACCAAATGCAGACACAGCGCATACAATGAAGACCAACAATTTGTGAACCTAGCCCAAAATGTCAGCACACTGACATCATCCTCCTGGATGAAGCTACAGTTGTTGGGCTTTTTCACTAGAGCAGCTTATTCTGACCCCGGAAAGTTCCAAAGGTAAACGTGGGTGGGTCTAAGAACTTCCAAAAGGACGTTGCAGATGGCTGAAGGTTTTTACCAGGATAATCTTTGAAACATCGACCACACCGGAATCTATTCATTTTCATTTTGTAGTTGACAGGTGCTTAGAGCAAATAGTCTGTAAACCTACGGAGGTGTACGAGGCAAAACGGCTGGATTCGGCTCGTTCTCAGGCCATGGTGCTGTCCGCTGGGCGGTACAGAGGAGGCGAATGGACCCCGGTCTGTGCGAGCTGTTGGTGCGGTAACTGGAAACTTGCTAAATGTGTTGGAAGACCTCATTATCCGCGTGCTTTAAAGGTGCCTGGCTGCAAGCCTGTGAGCGCTGTACTTCAGAAGATAAATAACAAACTTGGACTCCTTGGTATAGCTCTGCAGACAGACAAGAATTACTCATATTTAGTCCCGTTAACTAATTAAGTAAATAATGATCAATAATTTTCATGTAGGAAGATATAAAGATCTAGATAACCAAATCATAGTACATTAACAATATAGCTGAAGCTGTATTTTTTTCTTTTTTTCCCCCCATCCCAGAAGCTGTTATTTGTCCTTGAAATTAGATTTTTGGTTTTATTTATCTCATCTCTTTCCAATGTATATCACATCAGCACACAAACTTTAAGTATCTGAACTATGTAAAAGTGGTGATGAATCTAAGTGGCAGCACTTAGAGTGCTAAAAAAATTATTGTTGTGTTTTTTTTAAGAATTTGAAATATGCTTTTTAGTAATGAATGCAATTATGCCCACACTAAGACAAATAAAGAAACAAAAAGCATAGCGCTAAAGTAACCAGGGAAATTATGGAAATAAATTTAAAATACAAAAAGTCAGAAACAGAATGCCGTTAAGTACTTGTCAAAATATAAACTTTTTTGTTCCCTCCCACACCCCACTGCATCCCCTCACTGATCTCTTCATCTTGCCTTTAAGCCCCCTTCAGAATTATATCAATTCCTAAAATTCAATTACAATTATTTCTTTAATATTGTTTGTGATATTATTTATTCCCTCAAATGGAGTAATGCCTAAATATGTCCTGAGGAAGTCCGTTTTAAAGAATCATTCTAGGACAAGGTGTAGCATTCAAAAATAAATACATTTGGGAAGTTTCCAGTTCATAAACAGGGAATCTTCCACAAACTTGTATGTCCATAAAGTGTTTGGTACTCAGAATTCTTTTACCCTAAAGAAACCCCACTGACTTACCTATGGTAATTGGTCACCCAATTGGTAACCTACTGAATGAAGCTTTTTCTGATATTATGTACATAATCTCAGTCTCCTGTTTGATTGGATCCACTCAGGGATTTAACCCCACAGATTCTTTCCTCCATACTGCTAACTAGACATTGACATGCTCGTTTGGGTAAACAAACCACCACAGGCTATGGAAAAACATGTTCAAGGGGCCGCAAAATGGGGTCTCCATTGCTTCTCCCTTTCCATTCTCTCATTTCAACCAAAAATGAACTTTTGAGAGCGGCAGGACAAGGAGATGGTGGGTTGGGAGCACTTTCCACTCAGAGCCTCACGCTCCCAGTGGTCACTCGTGTGTGTTGAGTTGACCATCAAAATTAAATCTGGAATCAGAAGGAGATCGGATTACCAAAACACCACCTGTAGAAATTTAAAGGCAAAAAGCATTTAAAATATAGGTTAATAACAAAGGAAGTTTTATGAAACACAGAGGTATGGGCAAAGTACCAAGAATATATACACTGAAAACAATTTTCTAATTTTTTAAAACTGTTTCGACATAACTCACAAATAAGAAAAATTTTAAGTGTCTTTAATTTCTGTTACTGCATTTTCTCTCTTGCCTTTCATATATTCTGTGTCCTTTCTCCCAAATGACCTCCAGAAAGTCTATTGAGGGAGTAAAGCAGCATTTTTTAGACCTACTGCAGAGAGGGAGACCTCACCATGTTAACAGTCGTGGGGCTTTTACAGGAAGGGGACGCCAGGATTTATAGGGATTGGGGATCTGGGCTTAAGTGGTCGGGGCGCCTGGGTGGCTCAGTCGTTAAGCGTCTGCCTTCGGCTCAGGTCATGATCCCAGGGTCCTGGGATCGAGCCCCGCATCGGGCTCCCTGCTCCGCGGGAAGCCTGCTTCTCCCTCTCCCACTCCCCCTGCTTGTGTTCCCTCTCTCGCTGTCTCTCTCTCTCTGTCAAATAAATAAAATCTTTAAAAAAAAAAAAGTGGTGAAGGCAGATCTCTCAGGTAGGGAGCTGACTGGAATGGGGCAAGATTTATGATATAAAAAGTGGAGATTGGTAGACACAATGAGTCAAGATTTTCGAAGGGGGGCTTGATAAGAAAACTGTTGCCTGATACATGAACCTTTGCCCAGGTAAGCAGTCTATTGTCCTGTTAAAGGAGATAGCTGCTCAGATGAGCCAACTGTGGTAAATTATTTGCAGGAATGCCTTGAAACAAACAGTGAAGTTATTTTCTGCATTACAAGCTTATCTTCCGAGGCAGGATTTTTCTGGAACATTTAGGTCTCAGTTCTCAGCCGCAATCGTCGAGCTGTGTGGATGCAGGTGCTTGCAGTTCTCATCTGGATGCAGACAGCCACTTGGTTCCCCAGACACACCTGGTGCCTCCAGTCTTCAGGCCTCTGATCCTTTTTCTCCTCCTCCTTTTTCTTTTCTTTCTTTTTAAACACCTCCTTCTTGATTGCTCTTGGCACACTCGGCTGTTACTCTATTTATGTGGCTTGTTGATGTGCATGTTATTACTTCTGCACCTCCGTGAAGGCAGAGCCCCTTCCTCGTTCACTTTTGCTCTCTGTAGCACCTGGCCTCATGCACAGTGGACACACACAGAGAAGTGATTCAACACAGAATGAGCAAACGTTTGGTTAGAACTCACCTCCCGCCAGTAATAATCATCATATTTATTAGTAGTAGTGAAATGAAAACACCTGAGAAATATCTGGCTGCCTCTCATTATCAATGAGTCCTGTTCTTCGGCAGCTCCTCTTTGGAGGGCAGATCATCTCCTGCCCCTGGGAATTGATTCAGAAGGGACATTTGGATGAATACAGCAGCTACAATGAACCAGAAAATACCAATGTGCGTTTAAGTTAAGAAATCACAAACATCTGAGCATAATATACCCTATTTTGAGCTCCAAAGAAGAGGCTTCGTGTGCTTTGTGGGTAGTAACTGCCTCATCTCTAAGTGAGAACTGAATAAATAATATTTATGGCTTCTTTCAGCTTACTCTGAAAGCTACAAAATCTGCTCAGATAAGCCATGCTTACTAATACAGTGTTTATATTAGAAGGTGTTCCTTCTTTAAACTTCTTAAGTGTTCATGTATCTTCATGATAGATATAAACTCAGGTCTATAGGTTTTTGAATTTTTATTCAACTTTTTTCAAGGTTCTCTTTGTACTGCAAGTTTTCTTGTGTGTGTGTTTTTTTTTATTATGAAAAGTTACAAACATGCAGTGAGACATAGGGACATAATGAACACTCAGGGATCCGCTCCCCAGCTTTGTCGGAGTCTGTTCTCACAGCTTCAGGTAACTCTGCCCGGTTAATTAATATTTTTATGTCTCTGTTTCATCGTCTATAAATTGGCGCTAATAATACCTCTCTCATAGAGTTGTTGCAAGACCAAATGAGTTATTTTACACAAAGCACAAAGAAGAGTGCTTCATCCATAGTGTTACAGAAATGTTAACTTTTATTTGTACCACTTATAATAAATGCATCAACTCAGAATTCCCTGAAAATTAAAGCAAACAGACTTTTATTTTGGCAATTAGAAGTGCAGTTCAGGAGACACAAGATTCAGGCAGAAACCTAAATTGTGTTCTGAGGAAGACAAAGAGGGGGCACATTATAAAGGTGAAAGGTCCTGACGTGGTTCTTATTCGGGTCCTCTGTGCCAACCGGATTGAAACTAGGTTAACTGGGATCGGTTCGCATGCAAATGAGCGGTTGAAGCTTGTAAAACTGGGTTGGCTCCTTGCAAAGGAGAGAGTGCCCATGATCCAGGCTAAAGGCCGCAGCTGGCTAGAAAAGTTCCAGAAGTTCATCGTGTCCTCCTGATTAGGACGTGCATATGGCCCTATTTTAAGAGAGACTCTCTTAGCGAAGTTTGCTTAGGTTTGAAACCTCTTTTTGCAAATGTTAAAGACAGGTTGGAAGCATCCCCCTTCCCCTTTTCTATGATCCTATTTTATCTCCTCCTTTTCCTAAATTTGGTGTTTATAATGTGTGTTATTTTATACGATTAGTGTATTTGTATGAATCCATATTGTTCAGGACATTTTTCTGAACTTCCCGTAAATGACATCATACTATGTGTGAACTATCAAAGCTTTTTTCTTGACTAAACGTTTTTGAGATTTGTCTGTTTGATACATTTCACCCAACTAATTCTTATTAACTCACTTTCTAAAAGTCTCTGCTTAAATGTCATTTTCTCATCAGGAGATATTCTGAGCACCTTATTTAAAACGATCCCACCTGTTCTTATCTCCCTGACAGTCTTTTTTTTTCTTTTCGACATAGTGCTCATCACCTGCCAGAGGTATTTAATCATTTTCCTCTTTAATAGTTTATTTTAATTGTCTATCCCTCTTAGAATGCAAGCTCCGAGGAGGAATTTTTGTCTTTTCATTCTTCCACTAACGTGGCCTGAGTGCCCCACTGGGCCTGGCAACAAAGGGGTCCATGGTGGGTATTTGTTGGACGGCTTCTTCTCTCCTTGTGATGGTCATTTCGGGTGTTTTCTTTTATTGTTGCTGTTATCACAGAAATGTTGCCCTAAATACTCTTGCAAATATCTCTGTGTGACTGTAAGTGTCTCTCTGAAACGTACCTATAAGTGAAATTGCCAGGTGAAAGGTGAATACCTTCCAGATTCTCTGTGACTGGTTTAGGGTGTCTTGGACTCATCAAGTGTTGACTATTGAAAAGGAAAGCAGAGAAGAACCTTCATAGACATAAATAACCTATCAGCAGAGAGAAATTATCAAGATGAGCCTGGTTTTATTCATCAAAGTAATAATGTTTTGAAATTTGATGGTATAAAGTCCTACTGCTAATTTTGAATGCAGCTGCTCAGTCGAGGTATCTTAGTGAGTTTTCCATGGATACGATTAACACGTGGCTCTCGGACTAATTCAGAAATGACTACTTCGGCAGAGAACGTGGAGACCCGGATCAGCGGGGCTTCACCAGAGTGGGAAGGAACTCCTCAAACCTGCTCATGGGTCAAGCCTGCAGATGTGCCCTGCCCTGTTTTGGCTTGTGATTGAAGGTAGTTGTTCAGTGTTGTGCTGCGCTATCTTTGATCACATTGAATCATGATTTACTTTTGATGCCATTTCATCGTGAGCCAGTTTCCTTTCCAAAGTTGTACTTACAGGGAAAATAGAAAGTAACTGTAACTGTCAAGCCTACATTAGGGATTCTAAGCTACAGCCAAGAGAGAAATTAATCCTGAAAGCGTTTCACACCAAACAGCAGCAATCTGCAAATTGCAGATTATTTGTGTGTCATGTGGCCAGTGCCCATGGCACATCAGAGAGGTGAAATCCATTTCAGTTTTTATCCCAAGCCCGGGTGCTCACGGTTTTCCATTGAACCCAAAGGATATCACAATTGCCCCGTGATGATTTGCAAGGATTAAAAGGAAAAACAGTGATTGAAGACTCATGTGGCTTTTAATGCTTTTCAAGGGGATATATTTTCCAAATGAGTTTCCTCAACTTCACAGCATGGTTATTGAGGAGATTCAGCACAAGCTTTCCAAAAAAGTTGTACTTCAATTAATCCCCCAAAGGTTTTTTGTTTGTTTGTTTGTTTGAGTTTTTTTTAATAGTTATCAGTGACTTTGTGGAAATGATCCACAACTTTATAATGCATTTTCCTGAGGAGATTCCGAATTAGATTGTAAAATAGTCTTATTATATGGAACCGAATGAAAGTAAATGTTGATTATAGACATTAATCAAAGTAAAAACCCCAGTTTAAAAGTTATCCTTTAAAAAAATAGGATTCAATTCTGTCTTCATATGCTTTTGTAAAAATAAATGTCCTTATTCATTTTTAATACCAAACAGGCAATACCAAACTTTTTTTTTAATTTACAGTGAGCTCAGATTTTTAGAAAGCAGGTAGGAGAGATGAGTGAGGGTTTAATAGCAGAGAAAATAAGAGAAAAAGCACAAACCTGTGCGCATATCATCCAGATAAGCCCAGAATGAGATAACATTCTAAATTCAATGATCAAAGACAACAAAACAGGCTTTTTAAAAATTTTTTTATTGTTACGTTAATCACCATACATTACATCATTAGTTTTTGATGTAGTGTTCCATGATTCATTGTTTGTGCATAACACCCAGTGCTCCATGCAGAATGTGCCCTCTTTAATACCCATCACCAGGCTAACCCATCCTCTCACCCCCCTCCCCTCTAGAACCCTCAGTTTGTTTTTCAGAGTCCATCGTCTCTCATGGTTCGTCTCCCCCTCCGAATTCCCCCCCTTCATTTTTCCCCTCCTGCTATCTTCTTCTTTTTTTTTTTTCTTAACATATATTGCATTATTTGTTTCAGAGGTACAGATCTGTGATTCAACAGTCTTGCACAATTCACAGCACTCACCATAGCACATACCGTCCCCAATGTCTATCACCCAGCCACCCCATCCCTCCCACCCCACCCCCCCACTCCAGCAACCCTCAGTTTGTTTCCTGAGATTAAGAATTCCTCATATCAGTGAGGTCATATGATACATGTCTTTCTCTGATTGACTTATTTCGCTCAGCATAACACCCTCCAATTCCATTCACGTTGTTGCAAATGGCAAGATCTCATTCCTTTTGATGGCTGCATAATATTCCATTGTATATATATATATATATACCACATCTTCTTTATCCATTCATCTGTCGATGGACATCTTGGCTCTTTCCACAGTTTGGCTATTGTGGACATTGCTGCTATAAACATCAGGGTGCATGCACCCCTTCGGATCCCTACATTTGTGTCTTTGAGGTAAATACCCAGTAGTGCAATTGCTAGATCATATGGTCGCTCTATTTTCAACTTTTTGAGGAACCTCCATACTGTTTTCCAGAGTGGTTGCACCAGCTTGCATTCCCACCAACAGTGTAGGAGGGTTCCCCTTTCTCCGCATCCCCGCCAACATCTGTCGTTTCCTGACTTCTTAACTTTAGCCGTTCTGACTGGTGTGAGGTGGTATCTCATTGAGGTTTTGATTTGAATTTCCCTGATGCCAAGCGATGTTGAGCACTTTTTCATGTGTCTTTTGGCCATTTGGATGTCTTCTTTGGAAAAATGTCTGGTCATGTCTTCTGCCCATTTCTTGATTGGATTCTTTGTTCTTTGGGTGTTGAGTTTGATAAGTTCTTTATAGATTTTGGATCCTAGCCTTTATCTGATAGGTCATTTGCAAATATCTTCTCCCATTCTGTCGGTTGTCTTTTGGTTTTGTTGACTAACAAAACAGGCTTTTAAAGTTGGGTCAAGGATGCAAGACAACAGGGAAAGGCCGTCATTGAGGAAGACAGCACAATGTTAGAAAAGCTTTCCAATCCCAGTCTTTCCTGTTTCCTTGAGCAAAGAGAATGTTTCTTTCCCATGTTGGAAAGAACAAAACAGACAATTTCAGAAGGAACCTCTCCGTAAGAAAAGTGAGAAGAGAACGAGGCACATGCAAGTATTTTAAGTGCCGTTAGATCTGCAGACATGCCCATGTATAACCTCAGAGGCACCGCCAGGGTCTGTGAGCAGCCATGAAGAAAGAACAGAGTTCAGAGTTCAGGAGGCGGATTTTTTTTAACTTTTCAAGATGAGGAAACTGCAAAGCAATGAGTTTGATATCAGTTTCGGCCATCAACTGAAAACAAATAGTGTGAGCACTTATGAGGTCTATGTGATCATTAAGAGCCAACAGGGATTCACCATGACTGACCATGGAAGCAGTCATGGAGGGGGTGTGGGGCACTCACCATGGATCTTCTTCACTTGGATGGGGTCCCTTGACCCTGGGAGCAAGCGAGCTGGCAGCTGGAGACAGACAGAAGGCACACTGTTGAAGCAGTCAGGTACCTTGGAGGAGAGAGAGAAACAGGGCTACTACCATGGGCTGGAGACCAACCTCGTGTCTGGATGAAGGGAGAGGAGGAAAGGGGCAACAAAGAACACAGAGAAGCGAAAGAATGGGGAGAAGAATGGTAAGGGAATCTACAAGTCCAGCGAGAATAGTTTTAAGGGATGCGTGTTGACCCAAAGTCAGATACTACAAGGTGGTGAAAGAGAAGGAGGATGGGGATGGGCCATTGGCAGGAAGTACTTCTGTCAGCAAGAGGGGCCCCGCCCTAGGCCCCTCCTTGTCCTCCACTCACACCTCAACCCACAAGAGCCCACAGGACCCAAGCCCTTCCTGGGTTCCTGGATATGCGGGGCTTCAGAATTTCCTGCACAAACAGCCCTGAGGTCTTAACTGGCTCTGTCTTCCTGAAGACATCGGCCACAGGGTGAGTCGTGGTGGGGGCTGGGCATGCAGCCTGTGGGCCACACCTGCCAGATATGTGAGAGGCCCTCTGAGGAGGCAGGAATCTGGGATGAGAGGAACAGACCTCCCAGGGGTGTCTGAGAGTTCCAAATCCCCACCTTCCAGATCTTCATATAGGTGTTATTTGTCAAAAGGGTGGAACATATTTTCTAACAGTTTTTTAGTTTGATCTGTGACTTTTAAATATTCAAACAAGTGACATGGTTTTACACTTTCCCTGGGCCAACAAGTTAAGGGACTATTCTAGGACAAGCTCTTGGGTCCCAAGTTCAGAGTGGGCATCACAGGACACTTTATCAGTAGGGTGGAAGGAAATCTACCAATGTGATGTCAAATGTAAAATGAAGGAGTGGTGAGAACTCTCATCTAAGAAGCCTGACCTTGCAAACAGAGTACGTCTGTCAAAGCCTTCTTGGAACCAAGCACCACGAAAGCTCAACCTCAGGTTCCCCAGTATCTGTCGGGGGTCTGATGCCAAATATATGGGTGAGTGTGGCAACAATGAATAAACAGGAGACTTCACTGGTACCACATTTGAACAGGAATATTGCCAACTACAAGCTTGAATCTAAGAATAGAGGGAAGGAAAATAAACATCTGGATGCTTCCTATAAATTTTCAAATATATATTACAGATTATTGCAGGCAAATGGGTATTTGCCCCAGGAGAGAGAAGGCTAATAAAGGCTTAAAAGGATTAGATATGACCTCTATCACTCCAAAGCTATAACTAGTATCTAGAAAGATCCTTTTGACCACAAGAATGCCTCCTTATTAGAATGGAATTCTTTGGCTGATCCTCTGGTCCTCTGGCCCCTGTCACCAAACGAAGTCTTGAGACAGGGTCTGAAATGCTGCTGTAGGTAACATTGTGGAGAGAATTCTGGACTGACAGAGGGGTTCATCTAGGGATAGTAACAGCTAAGAATTGTTTAAAAATGAAGACATTTCATTCTTGAATACATGACTATGAATTACATCAATCTATCTTTGATCATTGAAGAAATTAAATGCCAGTCCATAAAATATAGGAGTTAGAGGGCGCCTGGGTGGCTCAGTCGTTAAGCGTCTGCCTTCGGCTCAGGTCATGATCCCGGGGTCCTGGGATCGAGCCCCACATCGGGCTCCTGCTCGGCGGGAAGCCTGCTTCTCCCTCTCCCACTCCCCCTGCTTGTGTTCCTGCTCTCGCTATCTCTCTCTCTGTCAAATAAATAAAATCTTTAAAAAAAAAAAAATATAGGAGTTAGATCGGATGGTCATTGATATAAGCAAAATCATCAGATAGCATTTGGAAGTTGTGTGGCTGTCTGAGGGAAGATATTTTGACATTTCCACAGTGGTCTGAGTGGTTGCCCGTCAAGGTGGCCCCAAACTGAACCCACTCAGCTGACCTGGCCTCTGTCTTCCGTTTATATCAGAACTCTACTGTCGCTGAAAATTAGCTTTGTTTTGACAAGGCCAGTAGGAAATGGAGCATTTAAAGAACCCTTTCTTGCTCGAGTAGTGACATGTTAATATTTTGTGTTTAAAAATTAAACCTTGCATTTAAAATATGAAATAATTCATTTCTGAGATTTTACAAAACTGGCCCAAGGGCAAATAGACTTTCTCTCATAGGTCCTTAAATTAACTCTGCACAGGCTTGTAAAGTCATCTGTTTTCCAGTGCTCTTGTGTGTGAGAACCAGAAGGCAACGGCTTTTCCCCCTTAACTTATGTAATCATTCAGCACATGTTTATTGAGTATTACCCTCATGCTGGACACAGTTCCCAGGTCCTAGATGAAGCTGTGAGCAAGTGCCTGTTCTCATGGAGTCTGTGTTCGGGGTGGGAAAAGCAGATATTAACAAATAATTAAATGCAACAGAAATTGTGATAGGCACCACACATCTGAGCCTGAAAAATGTTCTTGGTTTTTTGTTTTTTGTTTTTTGTTTTTTTAAGAGAGGGAGGGCGGAAGGGGCAGAGAGAGAGAGAGGGAGAGAGAAGGATTCTTAACACAGGGCTTGATCTCACAACCCTGATTCTAAAATCAAGAATCAGACGTTTAACCGACTAAGCCACCCAGGCTCCCCTAAAGATGCTTTTTAATTCAATTTAATTAGTTGCCATTGATAGAAGCTTTGTGTGGCAACACATTCACATTATCTTTTTTAGAAAATACAATGATATACAGTATGAATATAAAGACTGGCTCTCCCACCAAAGAAAGCCCATGGTCCTACTCCCTTTTTGTTAATTTTTCCAGTCACTCCACGATGCACACTTTTAACTTCTAAAATTTTGTGTTGCTTTTGTTTTGCTGTTGTGCGTAGATTTTTGGTGTCTTTATGGTAGCATATTTTCTCCCCCAAACACAAGAAGTGTGTTCAAGTTAAACAGACTAATCTTATTATAAGTTTGAGGATTAAAATAATGCGGCATATGAAATTCTGAACTTACAGCATCTTTATATGCAAAATCTAATAGTCATTTTTGTTAAATCATCATGACAGGGCAGAAAGTAGTTTGCAATGCATGGAGTCTGGGATTTAGAGGTAGAATTTCAGGGTAGAATTGTCAGTTAGCTCTGTCATTTGCTTCGCTCACAATGTGGGTGACAAAAGGCAAGTAGCCTTTAATATTACAAAGCAGCCACCAGTAAAAAAAAGAGCTCCCTCCACCTCCTGCAATAACAACGACAAAAAAAAGATCAGCTCTGGTTCAACAGAATTATGAGTCGTCAGTTCTCTTCTTTGACATCTTTGTGGAACACTTGTTTTTAAACCACAGCTTGTTTGCCGTAATCATCCATCTGTTGATTGTATACGCAAGTGATGCCCTTACTGTGTGTTACGGCTGACTCAGAAGGCTAAGCAGAAGGTACATTAAACGGTTGCTAACTGTCCCTTTTGTCAAAAATTTGAGTCAGTTTCCCTTTTGCATATTTAGATAATTGGATGTGCCTGGAGATTGGGGGCTTCAGTTATTTTTCCTGATTGCCTCTATTCATTCACTTTGTAAATATAGATATGTAAAGGATGCAATTCAAAATGACCAGTGAGATAAAAAATACCTTCCACCAAGTTCAAAGGTAAAAACATGTCATAAGGTTTTATGATATCAAATAAAAATATCAAATTGCTTATTAATCACTTGAGGTTATTGGAGTGAGTAAATGAATAAATGAATTAATAAAAGGCAACAAACTTAAAGCCTTAAATGTATACTAACCATGCTTTTCTAAGCATGAATGATCATGTGAACATATATATGTGTGTATATATACATGTACTTTATAAACACACACATATACATACTTGATAATCTATTGTTTTTCAGCATATTGTCCTAATAATCCCAAATATGTCATTGGATCCTGGGCTGCTTTAGCGAAATTGGCCTCTAAATACCGAGAGTTCAGGCAACAAGGATTTTCTGGGAGGACAGCAGAACAACCATCTCAAGCACAGTGTGACACACTGCCTCTCCTCTCCAGAGACTCTCAAAATAGCATCTACCATTCCCTAAAAGCCCACCGCGTACAAGGAACTCTACTAGGTGATATATATACAAACACGTAGATACCCACACACATTGTTGACAGCAACCCCGTAAGTTAAATATTCCTACTCCCGTTTTTACAAGTAGGAAGTGAAGGCTTTAGAGCTGATGCAGTGTCTTTGGCCCAAGAATGCACAGCTAGTAGTGGGAGATGAACAGTCACTTCATTTCCTTCTCCTGTTCTTCCTTCGTCGTTACTTCTCATTTCCTCCTGGGCCGGAGACATGGGAGTGGGAGGAGGGAGACAGGCGGGGACTGAGAGTGCCACTCCCCCACCCCCGCACTTGGGGTAAAGAGACTGTAGAATCCGCCCATGGGGGAGGTGGCAGAGGGGGATCACAGGACAGGGACAACCAGGGAGATACCTCTTGTCTGGACACCAGTCACTCTTCTCCAGACAGTCCAGGAAGGACCCCGCATCCCGATATGCATGCCCACACCTCACGCATTCTTGATTTTAGACACGTTCTTCATTCACAGGAGTGTGACCATTTAGTCTGTTCTTTCAATCCAGCTAGATTTGCAGTCTTCACATGCAATATGACACTTCTTCTATGTGACATCCAAAATCGTTCTGGATGCAACACTGCCACTTAGTTGATTTCCTCAGGAATTCTTTCTCAAGGAAAGACGACAAAGACTGATTCAAATGCCTGGCATCGTGCATCTTCTTCTATTCGGTGTTTCTCCCCCTAAACCATTGTCTAATATGTTTTCCAAGCAAGTTAGAGCTTCCCATTTGCCCTCCCAAAACAAGTTGTGGTTTTTACCTTCTGATCTGCCAAGACTAGAGAAAGTGATAGGGTCCCCACCCCATCAACTGCGAAACCCACCATCTGAGACTCTTGGGATTTTTACTTAGTCAGTCACCCGCTAAAGCCAACATATTACGGAATTTCTTCTGATAAGGGAAATGGCTCAGCATCTAACCTTCATGTCTCTTTCTGTCTGTTTTTTGACCCCTCCGACAATCTCTGCCTGGTAATCTGTAGTTCATTGAAATGGCCATCGGAAGGTGCCCACCGGTTTGTGGTTCCAGTGGCTTGCGCTCCACATTGGCAGGTCTAACTCTCACTAGCTGGATTTGGCTGCCTCTCAAGATTTCAGGGTGACATCAGTTCCCTGATGGGTCTAAGAAAAGTTGCTGGTTTTCAGTTTGCCCAGATTTTCCTGCTGTGAGGATGGGGGTCATAACTCCCAATTCGTTCACACATCAGAGCCAAAAAAAGAAGTCTTGACCTTTATTTCTTTAGACAGTAGATCACGTAGCAATCGTTTCAAGTAGCCACTTCCCTTTTAAATACAGGAAATTTTTACAAGAAGTATGAGCAGCCATCATTGGACATGGAAACGCCGTGAAAATCATTAGCAATACATTCACTTCCTAATCTTTTGGTCATCCTGTGTTCCTTTCACATACATTCAAAACTGCTGCTGGAGATAGAGATGGGGATTATTCTTGGTAAAAGGACTTGGCGGTGGGAGTAACCGATTTATCCAGGAGCACAAAGCCAGCTAGTTAACATGGAACTAGAGCTTCCATCCAGGCCATGACTGCAGGAACTTTTTTATAAGGCATGAAACCCCCAATTTTGGTATTTCCCTTCTGGAATCCCTATCTCCAGTTGCTATTTTCAAGTGGTGATGATGGCTGAAAGCTTTTCCTCAGAGACAATTGGAGGAAAGGAGAAAGGAAGAGAAGGTACTAACTCTATGCTCAAGGCCGGATTTTTGCTGAATATTTAAAGGGAAAACTTGAATCCTTCCTTGGTTTGAAGTGAACATGCCGCAGAGCGGCAGAGCATGAAGAGAGTGAGTGGGTAGTAAGTTGGGCCTACTAGGGTCTGAGTGGGGACAGGGTGTGTTGGATGAAGAGTGAGCCCTGTTTTAAGAAAGAGATGCCCTTTCCCCTTCTAGTCTGGAGGAGTAAAGAGGGATAGATACGGGGGGTCTGATTGGGAGGGGATGTGAAATTCGGGATTGGTGCACTTGAAAGCTACCAGCTGCATTCTCTGGAAGCCAAGTCCAAGGCAGGGGGTAGACTACTGGTGTTTATTGGGATGACACTTGGGAAAGGGGGGAAGGGCAGATTGGGCAGAGTAAGGAGTCACACTGTCATTCAGGCCTGACAGGGCCTGGGAGCAAATGCAGCCCATGGTGGCTAGGCGGTCCCCCCCCTGTCCTGGGCAGCAGGTTGGGGTCCCTGGAATGCATGACCTCAGATGAGGCAGCTGTCTGCAGCTGAGGGCCCAGCTCTATCACCGTCCTGCGATAGCTCGGCCATGGTCCTTCCTTGTGGGGCGCTGGGGCCCTCACCTCCACATTCACAAGAGCTTTACACCTGTGTCAGGTGAGCTCTTACTGTGCTAGAGGTTAATTAAGAAGGACGGTGATGGTTTGAAGAGTCCCCAAGGGTGGTGAGAGAGGTGCTGGCCAAAGAAAAGTGAAGGGCCAGCCATAGCCAGGAGCCTGGCCAGGAGAGGGCCCCAAAGCAGCACCGTACTCAGCAGGGACACTGCGTCAGGTAGATGGCGTGATTTCTGCTAGATTTCTAGCCCTGCTTGCTGCACTAGCAGTGACTGGCTAGACCGGACCTGGAGAAGGAAAAGCAGGTGCAGGGTCCTCGGAGAGCATGAGAGGTGAGAGGTCAGAAAAGGCCACTTCACCAATAAGCAATAAGCAAAGCACCTTCGTGGCTGGAGGTCGGAGAAAGGCCTCTGGGAGGAGAGAAGGGGAGGGTAGAGCAGGAGCCCCTCCCAGGTGCCACCGTTGCCCCGCTGGGTGACCGTGAGCACATGGCAGGGGACTCATCCACTGTGGGCATGGCTGATACCATGATGACAAGAGAGCCACCCATCCCTACACTTGTCACCTTCGCATCTCAGCAGCGGGTGACAGAAAATAAAGGACATGAGGTGTAGGGTACATTTGAAGATGATTTCACTCTGGAGAAAATATAGTGTGAGGAGGGCATGGGGGTGAAAACAGGCTGCAGTTTCATGCAGGGCCGCCCCAAACACTCTCACTGAGAAGGTGACATTTGAGAAAGGACTTGAAGGAGGAGCCCTCCATGCAGATGTCTGGGCCAAGAGCTCTCCGGAGAGAAGGAGCGGCAAGTGCAAATGGCTGGAGACATTAGATACTTATTTATTTATTTGAGACAGACTGAGAACACGAGCAGGAGAGGCAGGGGGAGAGGGAGAGAGAGAATTTCAAGCGGACTCCACACTGAGCAGGGAGCCCGTCACGGGGCTCAATCCCACAACATTGACATCATGACCTGAGCTGAAACCAAGAGTGGGAGACTCAACGGAGTACGCCACCCAGGCTTGCCACCACGGGCACATTTTAATAGGAGCCTTTTCTCTGTCATTTTGAGAAAAGATCTCCCCTTGGGGACCTGAGGGCAGAGGTTGCTGGGCACCATGAGGATTTGACTGGTCCAAGTAGACAACCGTGGCTCCAGAAGATGACCCATTGCCATGCGCGTGTAGGCTCTGTGTGAGGAATTTGGAGAAAGCAAGAGTGCAGCACCACCATTAACAACACTCTCCATGTAGTCCTCCTATGCCAGGCTCTTTCTTCCTCCTGGTGCCTCCACCCCACCTCCTCACACTACTGAATTCCGTGTGTGTCTTGTGTTTCTAGTTTTGTGATTTTGAAACTCGCCTTCACACAAAGTTTGTGTCTGTCCATTTCCCGCACTGATGTTCCTGTGGCGACCACAGTTACAGGTGCCCCTCCCGTGGTCTCTTAAATATCTTGACCCCCTCACACGTCTTCCCTTCTAACTAATGCCATATCTGTCCTTGTTTATTATATTTTATTCCACCTACCAGGTGTGCCAGGTAATTATCTAGTCTTCTGTGAAAGATGTTTATATTGGAACTCTCATTGACATCAATCCTTGAAGTTACATCTTAGGAGAATGTTAGAATACAAATCCTGAAGACAGGCTAATTTTAAATTCTGGTTCTTATTTTACCTGGCATTAAAGTAAGTCAAATCAGTTTTTCTCAAATTTGAGGGATGTGAAGGACAACATTTTTAAAAAATCCTCTAAAATTAATAAGGTTGAATAAAACTATTTCGCAAAATAATATTTCTTAAATCTAGATATAATCTCTCTTAAATCTAGATAAATATCTAGATTTAATATTTAATAATATCTCTTAAATCTAGATAAATATATATCTAGACTATATATAGTCTAGATATAAATTTAGACGTAAACATTTTATGCTTATACAACTGGAAGGCCCAAATGAAAATCAGTAAATTAAGTATAAATAAAAGAACAAAACCAAAAGCATTCCAGTTAAATTCTATGAATTTCATATCACAGATGTTGGCATTTTGCTGAAACTAAATCGTTGCCTGGGATGCAACCAAGGCCCTGGCTGGCTGGCCAGTTTCCCCTGAACTGTGCGTGCCCACGTCGCTGTACCCATGGTGCCTCTCCCACGTGAACCTCCTACACTTGGTGCCAGTCTACGGGCCCCCCGCTTATTGGAAATGCACCCCTGGAATTCTGCCTTGGCTCTTTCCTTATGGGTTTCACAGAACCTCTTCTTCCCAAGATGATCTAAAATTCTAGCACCGAGATGAGGCTGAACTTCCACCATAGTTCTTAGTTGAATTGTGGCCAACCGAATGATCCAGCATGACTTCTCCTAACTGTTTAGGTAATTATCAGAATAGCAATTCTGATATGAACGTCTCAAAAAGAACCTTCAGACCACATGTCCGTGGCATCCAGTTGGACAAACACGGTTCTAATGTCAAGGATCTAGCTTCCCTTCTTTATAGCATTGGACGTGCCGGAGGCAATTAACATACTGTGTTTTCCACCAAAATATTCATCTAAGGATTTTCATTTATTTTCTTGGTCTACTATCAGATGGTGACATCGCCTGTTTAGATTTTGTTTATATTTTTAAAACTCTTTTGTACTACTTTGGTAAGCATTTGTAAACCACTCTTGCAAGGTCTGAAATGTTATAGTATCAAAGACAATGTCAAATATAACATCAAACAGCAAAACCGTGTTTCAGCATTTTACATGACCACAGAATTTCTGAATTGGAATAGACCCTGTCAAATTCATCTCTACAATATCCTGCAGAAATAGTCATTTAGCCTGTGTCTGAAAACCTACAGTTAGTAGCTCATCAGGCAATGTATTCATTCCATTTTTAAGTTAGAAATTTCTTACTTTTGAACCAAAGTCTACTGATGTCATTTTTGCCTCTTAGTTTTAATCCTACCTTCTAGAATAAAACACAAATCTAATCTCTCTTGCAAAGGATAACTCCTTCACCTCCGTGAAGATGACACCTCCCTCCTTCCTCAGCCTGCCCTCCCCAGACAGACGTCCTCGTCCTCGGTACTTTATTCTTACATCACAAGGCTGAGTAACATGAACGACAGCACAGTGATTGCTTTGGTGCATTTTGCGTACAACCCAATTCCTTAGTAGAAGCTTCAACAGATTATGTAATCCATAGATTGTATCTAAGAAGTGAGCTTTTATATCAATTTTTGTTACTAGAGTTAATATTATAAATGACTACAAACTAATACGTACAATTTTTCAATTAAAAGGACAGGGATAGAACATAATTAAATGATGACTAAGCATGGACTGGCATGCATACATATAATTTATTTACTTATTTCTGTTTACAACTGGAGAAAGAAAATGGGAAAGCCTAAAGAGGCTCTTACCGACCGGGTAGAATGGAAGGTCATGGGCACCCCGACTATCCTGGCTCTCTTCCCAGGTCCTTTCCATAAGAACCCCTTTCCAAACCGAAAGACAGGCTCCTTCTAGCCTTGACAGGGCCTCCTGGAAGAACCAGGCAAGGTTCTAAACTACAACCAAATCCCGTGAAGATGCGATATCCAGCTGCCCCGTCTTCCTTCTTAGTTCCCTGTGTGCAGCACCCTCCCCCCCAGAGCAAGGAAACAGGATGTGGTAAATAAGCACAGTGAACCTATACTCACCAACTCTCCCACTCCAGCCCCACAGAATCCTGGCTCTCTATGAGGGACAAGTGACGTGCTAGGGAGAAATAACATGGTGGCCTAAAGCCCCACAAAGGCCGGGTCACCATCAGGAGGGAGAAAAGGCTTGGCTGCGCTCACCTGCTCCTTCCCAGTGTCACAGTGGGGGACCGGACGGCAGCCGTAGCACCCTCCAAGGTGTGGCCTTTGAGTAGTTGCTTAGAATGTGTTGTGCAGGTGGGGGTCTGCGTCCCCCCCAACAACACCAGGCGCTGCTAGTCATACGTGCATGTAAGAACCCATTACCGCACCGAATGGGAATAACGCGTTTGTGATTCATTCTGTTCTCCAACAGCTGGCTGCCCCAACTCCTTGATTAAAGAGCTCCATCACTTCAGGATTCTTGGAGAAGAGCAGGTGAGTGGGCCTCTCAAAGGCAGTGCCAGCGTGTCGCGAAAGATAGACACTAATGAGACAGTTTGGGCTCTCTCCAGGGAGGCAGAGTGTGTCTCCTGACCCTTGGCGCCCTAAAACGGGGAAGAAAGCCATGCTGCAGATATGTGTGAGGACGCTCTTTTCCTCTTCTATCCATCAGACCTGAGAGGTTGTTAATTGGTACATCTGCTATCTGCCGGAGCATTTCATCTCAGGATGCTGGCGGTAAGCAGGAACAACGTGGTGGCAGGAGAGCCAACAAGTTAGTGTCTGGACGCATGATGGGTAAGAGACCAGGCACCACAGACGGCCCTGACGTGAGGTCTGCGGGTGAGGGCGCCAGCCCCTCTCACCAGACCTTTGCACGGTGTGCACCTTCTCTGTATCTCACTGCAACTGCTTTCTCTACGGATACAAATGTGTGACGTATATACATACAAAGGATGGCCCATTAAAAGTAGATTACTTCAGTACTGTGGTGCTCGGCGACATGTCAGATTTTAAAGGGATGTGCTAAGTAAATAATTCAGGGTGCCGAATTACACACACACACACGTGCGTGCGCACTTTGCCTGCGTACAAATTTCTTAATCTTTGTATAGAATTATAGCTTCCATAGTATTATGTGAAATCTTGATGTCAAGTTATTCTTGAAATACTCACACCAAACATGGGGCATGACCTACCTCACCTTCTCTTACTGGTTTTTACCCCCAAAGGTCATCTTTGTCACGTCTGACCAGGGAACGTGCAAAGGGAGATGAGTTTTGTCGATGAGTTTGTGGTGGGGGTGTTTTTCTTTGGTATGTGTATATTGCAAAGTTGGACACCTGTGTCCAATATTAGATTAAAAACAGAAAGGAGCTAATTGGGGGAGGATAAAAAACTAGAATTATTTCCAATTCCTTGATTTAACAGATTTCAGAATGTCTCCTTTGTGTTTTCATACTGCCGATTCCAGAATTCAGCAGGCATAAGTGTTTATTCAAATATAAGCAAAATCAGTTACCCTCCATTGCAGGTAAGAGTTAATAACTGACTCCCTCAAACATACCTATTTAGGAAAACACATGCATCTCCCAGCCATTTTCCTGTGAAAGCCTGAGAGATTTCTTAAAGTAAGAATTACAGATTGTTGCCCTGACATTTCCACTCAGATAATGGAGCCTTCTCTTCTAACTTGTACCAATATTTGCAAATTATTTCCCTATTTGTGTTAGAGTCATTGGTGATTAGTAGGGAAAGAAGCCAACTATAATCATCTTAGATTTGCATACAAGTCAGGCCACTTTGCATTCTCCTAGAAATTTAATCGAGCCATAATCAAAATCAATATTACTCTGATTAGTTGTGCAACATGGGGACAGGGTGCACAGCAATATTGATCTTTATTTCCTGAAAAAAAAAAAAAAACACTTTTCCTTCCTTCCTTCTTTCCTTTCATTCAGCAGATACTCACTGCGCACCTCCTCAGGTGCTATATGCCATTCTCGGTTATCAGGATATAGGAGTGAAAAAGGAATACCCATCAGTGGAAAACCGTTATGCTATATACACATACACATACATGTTCAATATACATTATGCTAGGTGGTTATTATGGCCATGGAGAAAAATAAAACCAAAAAGGGGGTAGTGGTAACAGGCGGAAGAGGTGAATTTTCTATAAGGTGGTCAGGAAGAACCTCACTGAGCAGGTGATTTGTGAGTGAGGACCTGAAAGGAGTGCAGGAAAGCATCCTGGTGACGTCTGGAAAAGGAGCTTTCCAGATAGAGAATAAAGCGAGTACAGAAGTTCTGACATGACCCTCTGTAATGCTCATTTCACGTAAAAAGCATTATGAAATACGAGGTGTGGTTGGAGTAAGGTAGGAAGAAATCCAGGAGAGTGTGCACTGGAAGCCAAAGGCAGGAAGCATTTCTAGGAAGGAAGGCTGATCATCTGTGCTCCATGAGACCAAGCAGGAGCCGGGTGAGAAATGAACATTGGAATTCAAAACTTGGAGGTCCTTGGTGGCCTTGACCAGGGGATGGCAGGGCTGAAAGCCTGCTTGAATTGGGTTCATGTCCAGAAAAGGAAGAGGAATGGGAGAGAGCAAATACTGGTGACTTCTTTTTTAAGGAATTCAGCTGTAAAGGAAAGCCAAGAATGAGGCAGCTGGGGTGGGGGACTGTGGAATCAAGATCCTTTTCTTTTTTTACAGGAAAAGCTGAGGCATGTTGATGGGCCAATGGGAGTGAGTCTGTAGAAGAGTAAGGGGTTGGTGATGCAGGGGAGAGGAGAGACCGTCGGGAACAACGTCCTGGCTCACAGCCGCTGAGTAGCGGCTCCACCTGAGACACGAGTAGGGACGGCTCAGCCTGGGGCAGTGGGGACGGCTGAATATGCAGGGTGGTTGCTACTGCTGTCCCTCTTTTCTCGGTGAAATGGGAGGGACAGTTGGCAGCTGAGAGCACACATGGGGGCAGAGCCTTCCAGGGAGATGAAAGGAGAGTGAAATCGTCATTTAGGAGGATAGGGAGTAATAAACTCGGGAAAGGAATGAGCTTGGAGCGAGATCCATGAGCCTGGTGTCTTTCTGTCACGTTCAACTGTACAGGCACAGGTGCAGAAAACAGAGAGCTGGGTTCAACCCGGAGTTTGGTTTTCAGCCAGGAGAGCGGAGAGGTGGGATGAGAAGAGACTGGGTGGGAAAGGTAGTTGGTCGGTTGGTTCCAGGTCCCAGTGGGTCCAAAGAGTTTTGGGAATTTAAGGACTAGCAAGGTTTAGCTGGAAAAGCAGTTGTTGGCTGAAGAATGGGATCCTTGACATTGAGATTGTGGAGGCTTACAGGGACTGGCAATGGTGGGGCCAGGGGAGGGCTGGGAGTGCTGATGGCCGAGTTAGGATAGAGGAAAAGTTGACTGCAGAAGTTGAGGTCACGGACTCGGGAAGCCAGGGTGTCGGAAGTGTGGCCCATGTGGACATTGAGACCCTCCAGAATTACCACCAGAGCCAACTTGGAGAGAGTTCTGTTGAGTCACAAACTGAAGCTTCAAGAAATGTGGTCAGGAGGGAGCAGGGAGAGAGTGCTGGGGGGGAGATTGGGGAGAGGGAGGTGGGGCTCCGGAGCTGCCTGCTGATGGAGAAAGAGCACCCAGTGGAGCCTGATGGTTCGAAATTCAAGGCTGGAGGATTGGTTTCAGGAGAGAAGAGAACTGTTCGACTTGGAGCATTGTGGAGCAATGCTTGGTAGTACAAAGTGTGCAGAAAACATGTGAGGGAGTATCCGAGGAAGTGGTGTCCCAGGGCAGGAGCCAGTTTCAGGGAGGGAAGAACGGGAGAAGGACCCTGGGAGTGGTTTGAAGTCACAGGGGCGGGAGTCAGGAAAGCTCAAGGACAAAAAGGGCAAAGGGGTGCACAGAGCTGCGTGTGGGGGTGGGGTCAGACTGGAGAATGACAGGGGAGCCAGGGACTGCTTTGGGGACTGATATAAATTGGATGTGTCAGTCTGGGACATTTCTATCCTGATGATACATGACAGAAACTGGTGGCCTCGGGGCAGATGGTGCTGAGGCTCTGGAGAGAAAGCCGAACAGTCCAGCCCCACTGCTCCTGCGGGTTGGAGTAGGGCGGCCGCTCCCTCTCCGGGAGCTGATGAAACATTCAGGCTCTCTCTGGATGCTGGAGGCAACTTTTATCACTTGACAAAATGAAATTTTATATTAATATGTGTTACAAGTGCCCTTGGACACATCATTTCAGTCCCTCACTAATGTGGCTTTTCCATTTGTAGAAAAGGAAGAGAAATGGTCAGCCATCTCTTAGAATTTTTGGAAATAAATAGGATTGCAAAGTGACTTGCAAATAGTAAGTGCTACACTAAAATGTTTCTGATTTAAATACTATTTACATTATTTATACTCAATCACTAGATTGAACTAGTAGCAACAAGGTAGGCAATGAAGTAAGTGTGATGTGCACCTAAAAGTGAACTGGTAAGATGAACGCAGATACTGGTTAATTACTGAATCCACTGCTGGATGGTGGAGTTGCTTATCGGTCATCTAATTTCTTCATATGTGATTCCTTTCCATTTTCATCGGTCCCTAATAGGCACTTGATTTTTGAGATCTAGATTAAAAATAAATCATTACACACTATAAATAATTTACCTTCCTAAAATAAAAATACAATTAAAACTCCTTGGAATTTAACATATAACCCATTTACGTTAGCTTCTTGGCCCCGTGACTTGTGTTTATAATTCACATTCATAAAGCACCTTTCATGCCCCCAAGTCCAAACTACTTGGCAAAGATGTTATCACATAGTAGGTCATAAGCGACTCCAAAGTTCAAGATGAGCCTTAAAAGAAAAAGAACAACCCACCAGGAGTGATAACTGGCATCAGTCCCTAGGGCTGTGAGAGCCTTCAGAAGAACTGCGTTTCCAAAGTACCTGCACTTCTACCAGCTTCCCCCACCCCAGATTCAATCAATTTTAAGGAAACAAAATTCATTTATTCAACAAACATTTTGTGAATACCTTTTTTGTACTATTACTGTGCTAGTGTTAGATACAATGGTAAACAAGGAAATCACAAGAACAAATCATGGTAAATGCTAAGAAGAAAACAGTGATTGAGATTTAACCTAATTTAGATAAGGAGCTAAGGAACCATGAACCATAAAGGTTGAAAAGGCACCACTGTTCACTGAGCTGGGATCTCAGTATGGGATAGAAGAACATTCAAAACAGAGGGAAGTGTATGTTCAGTGACCCCCCCACCCAAGAGGTGAAGAGATTGTCCTGTTCAGGCCACTAAATAAAAGCAATGTGGCCGGAAGATAATGAGCAAGAGGGACAGTGATGAAAGATGAAGACCATCCACACCATGTAGGCCATGGTCAAGATTTGTATTTAATTCTATTTTCAATGGAAAATTCTTGAAAGTTTAAGGAGGGGGCGGGCATTAACCAAATTCCATTTCAAGAATGTCAGTCTTGGTCCAATATGGACAGGGTCTGGATCAAGACAGTTGGCAGAGGAAAGAGAAAGAAGTGAATATTCAGAGGTCGGATGAAAGGTCTCAGGGATTGATTAACTGTGGGTCAGGGACATGAAGGAGTCCTACAGTTTTATCTTACCGAGGTGTGTAAGATGGTAGGAAGGTGAGGATGGAGGTGAGGAATCCGGGGCTCAACTCTGAACAGATGTGATAGGCCTGAAACATTGAGAAGGAGGCAAGTTGGGATTTGGATGTGTGTTTTGGAATTCAGAGGAGATGGAGGTCAGGGGTCAGAGATGGAGAGATAAATGTGGGGTCTCTGGCATGTGGGCGGTATTCTATTTTTTTTAAGTTTATTTATTTAAGTAATTTCTACACCCAATGTGGGGCTTGAACTCATGACCCTGAGATTAAGAATCACAAGCTCTTCCAACTGAGCCAGCCAGGCACCCTGGGCAGATGGTATTTTAAATCCATGGCAATTGCCAAATGGAGATAAAAGACAAGGAACCATGTGAACTCTAAGGAGCCCCAACATTTGGAAATGTGTTTGAGGAAATGAAAGCCTAGGAAGAGACAGGGAGGGGGAGGGGAGATGATGAGCACCACGGTGCTTCTCGAGGAAGTCAGAGAAAAATCCCCTTCCTCTGAAGGTGAGGCGCTTGAGTTCGGAGGCCATCAGAAGTACTGATCAAAACCACTTCTCAGGGACTGTAGTAAAGGATAAATAACACGTATCCACGGGCCCCCCTGCCCTATGCTGACTGCCCTATCAACAGCATGTGCTTAGTGGTCCTGTTGCAAAACCTCCAGAAGTCTCTGGAGTCACTCCTGTGAGGAAAACAGTTCGAGGGAGCCCACCTTCATAGCCTTGCCCTCCTGGGGGCACTGCCATGGCCACAGAAAAGACAAGGGACGAAGCAGCCAATTGGTTTTGACCTCCTTTCCGGAAGATTCCACAACCACTGGATATTGAAATACTTTTTGACATCATGTCATCAGGAACATCTGAAAGAGCAAAAACTTCAGGGCACCAGGCTGGCTCAGGCAGTGGGGCACGCTTGACTCTTGATCTGGGGGTCATGAGTTTGAGCCTCACGTTGGGCATAGAGATTACTTTGAAAAAATAAAATAAATTTAAAAAAATTAAAAAAAAGAAGAAAACCTCCTAAGTTGCAATCCAGGGTATAGTCTATTGCTCCAATTATATTGCAGGTGGTGTTTGATCTGTTTTCTCCTTACATCTGATTTCAGCCATCCTAATGATTGTTTTTTCTATGCAGTGAACAAGGGCCAGACCTTTCTCTAGCCAATTTACTCCATCAGTCGATGACAGATGTCCAGGGATAAAGAAAACATTATTAGCAACAGAACAGAGACTACAAACAGCAATGTGGCAGGCACGCCCACAGAGGCTGTCACCAACTCCCCTGGGGGCTAACTACCTGCAAATGAGGAAAAATAAGATTAAGGTTACTGAGAATTTAACAAGCATTGTGGGTTTTTTTTAATTCTAATACATATAGAAAATAGGACATCCTCTGCAGAGCAAGGAGAAATGGATTCATGATAAACGTGTTTCTCTATGAAGTTATTGGAGATTTTTTTTTATCCAAAGAGGAAATTCTATAATAAACTGATTTTCATTATTTTCTAAAAGACGACTGAGGAATAATGAGCTGAAAAAAAAATTTTTTTTAATAAAAAGGAAAAAAGAGAAAGTGGGCGCAGCTTGGTATTGGGAAAGGGTGGTCTTCAGAGCCACAGTCCTGATTTTCCATCCGGGATTGGGGGTGTCCTGCCTGTGTGAAGGCCAGCAAAGGACTGAACTTCCGTGTGACTCAGTGGCCTCATCTTTTAGTCCCCAGAGTAGACAGAGAATGCACTGCACAGGCTAAGTGTTGGCACAGTGGCTTGGCACAGAGGAGTAGTTCAGCGAACGGTATTTCTGATGGGGTTTTCTCTCTTCCACGCGGGATTCAGAGAGAGGACCCACGGAGGGAAGCCTCTGGATGCTTGTGGCTATGACTTCAGAGAAGCCAGAATTTAGGGAGGGGAAAGCAAGACAGGCCCCAGCCTGTATGGGGGTCGTTTTGTAGCTGTACCTGAGTGCCCCCAAAAGGACGCTCTGGAAAATTCCACGGCGGAACAAAAACAGCCTTCCTTCCCAGCTCAGAGGATTTGAAAAGCTGCCATGGAGCGCCTGGATTGCTGACAAGCTGTGACTCATTTTGACAGAACATTTGCCAGTTTTCTCAGATTTTCGATTTACCTAGTATTCCTGTACTCCAGATTTCCTGCAGCTTTTAAAACGTAGGTTCCTTGTTGCTTGCTTTTCTTAGGGAAGCATGCAAATCCAGTATCACAACAAAGAGGTCCGTGTCTTCCCACACAGGTCTTTTGGGTGGTTTTCCAGTGGTGCAAGATAGCCAGGTGCAGGTCCTTCCCAGCCTGACCCCTCGAGTGACCACGAGTCTTTAGCATGCAGTCAATGGCCAGCAAGAAAGGGGAAGCTAGCTGGCCCGTGTGGGACTTGAACCTGAGACCCTTGCTTCATTATAGAGCAATATTCCACCCAACTCAACTCTTCTACCTACCTATAGACCACCAAAAATACAACCTCTCTTTGATTATACTCGCCCATGATTCATTATTCAGATTCCTAAAATAGCAGCTTATGGAAACTTCTAAACTCTATACTTTAAAATGAATATTTTCCATTCTTAGGAGAATCCATGAGCATACACATAAATACTGAATAATTTACTCCTCAAATAAATAAAATATAAACCATAGCGATTAGTTGAGATTTTTACCTAGATAGGTCGTACTAATGGAATGCATTTTCACTATAATATGATGAAATACAAGAAATGTTCAAAAAATTTTTTTCCTTAGGGGCAAAGTGGTATGCTTTTTGTTAATATTTATTTTCAAAAATTTTTGTGAATATCATGGTGTCCCTCTAAATTATCTTAGTTATCTGTCTGTGGATTATCCATTTTATGAAAGTATATCTATAAATTGGCAAACTAGTTTTAATGGCTGAAACAGCATTAGTTGGCAGGTAAGGATGGCTATGTCTACACATACAAAGGTGCACACACAGTCCCTCACTGTGAATCCAAAGACAAACAATAAATAAAGGATTTTTAGAGAATTTGCTTCTTTTGAACTCACCTGAGAATAGATTCTACACAGACTTAGCGCACATTACTAATTAATCACATTCCTTCAGTTCTGCTCGTAAAATGCTCCCCATCATTGATAAGTAAAGAAAGCCCTTGCATATGCCGCAAGTAGTACCAACTGATCGGTATCTGTTCACTTTCCCCAGTTGGGGTCCATTTATCACTTTATCACTATTGTGTGTATTTTGCACTCAGATGAATATAGATATTCCGCTCTACTTAGTGCTGATTTGTTACAACTCTCTAGTAAATATATAGTTGGGTTCTTTCAATGCATTGTCAACATTGTGCCATAAGTGGCTGAAAGGAATTCATGGAAATGTGGGCCATATCTTGAAGGGAACCAAATAAGTATCTCTAATGACCTAGAGATAATCACCCGTCTAATTTCTTTCCTTAGGGTATGAAGCTTTCTGTGAATACTAACTCATTACTGTCTTCAGGTCAAATGTTTGTTCTTATAAATTTCACGATGTTAAAAAAAAAAAGTAATGCACTCAGTAGGCATAGGTTTTATTTCAGATGTGTGTACTTTTTATTTTTTATTTTTTTTTTTTTTTAAAGATTTTATTTATTTATTTGAGAGAGAGAAAGCATGAGAGGGGGGAGGGTCAGAGGGAGAAGCAGACTCCCTGCCGAGCAGGGAGCCCGATGCGGGACTCGATCCTGGGACTCCAGGATCATGACCTGAGCTGAAGGCAGTCGCTTAACCAACTGAGCCACCCAGGCGCCCTGATGTGTGTACTTTTTAATTATCAGAAATTGCCAGGTATATAAGTTAAAATATTTGTCTTCCTTTAGAAAAGAAGTTGTATGCTCAAATTCACTTGAGTGTATCACAAATAGAATGACTATAATAAAGTCATTTTTTATAAATTCCTTAGCTAATCAATGGAAAGAAGAGCATGATTTCACATTTCATCAGTATCTGAGGCCACTATGAATGCACTCAGCAAGAATTTCTAAAGTGTTATTGGTCTTTGTCCATAGGTTAACTTCTTCGTAGATAAAAGCTATCGTCATAGTAGTAAAATCCCTTAACTAAATTAAATAGATAGGTGATCTGTCGTTACATCGGAAAATAGCCAATTGCTTGAGAGCCATTTATTTAAAATAGAAATCCATCCTCCATCACTGTTATTAATTCCCATCGCCATTAATTATTTTGTTAGAAGTATTTAATTAATTGGTGCTCACTGGAGTTAGATTTCATTAATTCATCCTACAAGAATTTGTTGTTTACCAGCTATGGACAAGATACTATAGCAAATTCAGGAGATACAAATACAAAAAAGGATTGGGGGGTAGTGCAAAGGGTCTACAGTAAGGTCTGAAGGGACTGGATACTCCTGCACTCACAAAACTTAACCAGCCAAAGATCTCTTTCGAGACAAGGCCTCACACTGAACAGAAATGTGCTTGGAATAGAAAAGGGGATGAGGGAAGAGGAAATCCAGTTAAAAGTGGGTAACGAAGCTGGAAGCTCATAGAAAGTGAGTTCCACCAACGAGAAGAGGAAGCTCTAGAACCACGAAGAGCTATGCTGGATCCTACTTGTTTCTAAAGTTGCAGAACTGATTTCATGTAAAACTGTGCAACAGCAAGAAGCAAAGTTAAATTCCATACAAAGTTTTGAAGAGTTACAGAGAATGAAGAGCAGAATGATGTCCTGAGACACAAGAAAAGTATGTCAGTCAGGTGGAAACTAGAGGAACTATTTCAAAAGGAACCAAATGATTAAGAAATTATACAAATACACATAAATAACAGATATTGTCTTAAGAGAAATAAGAAGTGAAAAGGAAGAAACTTCTAAAACATGGAAGTAAAGTGAGATGAGATTCCAGAAAAGTTGACAGATGGAGAAGGTGAGTAAAGAAGATCCAATATATGTATACTAGAAATCCTGTAAGAAACACATCGAAGCAAGAAAATAGAGCAAACGCTGAAAATTAAATTCAATACAGCTTCCTTGAATCGTGAAAATTGATCAAAAATGACCAGCACCAAGGTATATTCTAACAAACTACCAGATTCTAAAGAAAAAAAAAAATCCTTTGGGCATCTGGGCAAAAAGATTATCAATTCAATGTGTAAAGGAAAAAAAAATCAAATTGTATCAAGCTTGTAATGCCTTATACCAGAAACACATGGAATAAGACAGTAAAGATGCTCAAGGAGGAAGAACTGTGAGCCAAGAACTTTATATCCAGTCAAATTCATTTTCAAGAATAAAGGCCCCAAAAGAATGGTTACCCATACATAAGACCTCAGTGAATGTCTTTCCCATGCACTCCTTCTGAGGAATTTACTGGAGAATATCCTTCTAACAACCAAAATTACTGGAGAGACATCAACATAAGGACTGGTGGTGAACATGAGGGGTATGTGTGTGTGTGTGTGTGTGTGTGTGTGTGTGTGTGTGTGTGTGTTTAGACCCAAGATAATATGAAAATTAAGAAAAAGAAAGCATAGTATGGAATGGCCATATGTTTCAACAATACAGATACAGTATAATTATTATAAAAATTTGGCAGAAGAAATGGTATAGCATGTAAAGATAATGTGAGGTTTTTATAACCCTACACCTAAAGGAGCTGGAGAAAGAACAGCAAATAAAGCCTAAACCCAGCAGGAGAAGAGAAATAATAAAGATCAGAGCAGAAATCAATGAAATAGAAACCAAAAGAACAGTAGAACAGATCAACGAAACTAGGAGCTGGTTCTTTGAAAGAATTAACAAGATTGATAAGCCCCTGGCCAGACTTATCAAAAAGAAAAGAGAAATGACCCAAATCAACAAAATCATGAATGAAAGAGGAGAAATCACAACCAACACCAAAGAAATACAAACAATTATAAGAACATATTATGAGCAACTCTATGCCAACAAATTAGATAACCTGGAAGTAATGGATGCATTCCTAGAGATGTATCAACTACCAAAACTGAACCAGGAAGAAATAGAACACCTGAACAGACCTATAACCACTAAGGAAATAGAAGCAGTCATCAAAAATCTCCCAAAACACAAAAGCCCAGGGCCAGATGGCTTCCCAGGGGAATTCTACCAAACATTTCAAGAAGAATTAATACCTATCCTTCTGAAACTGTTCCAAAAAATAGAAATGGAAGGAAAACTTCCAAACTCATTTTATGAGGCCAGCATTACCTTGATCCCAAAACCAGACAAAGACCCCATCAAAAAGGAGAATTACAGACCAATATCCCTGATGAACATGGATGCAAAAATTCTCACCAAAATATTAGCCAATAGAATCCAACAGTACATTAAAAGGATTATTCACCACGACCAAGTCGGATTTATCCCTGGGCTGCAAGGTTGGTTCAACATCCGCAAATCAATCAACGTGATACAATACATTAACAAAAGAAAAAACAAGAATCACATGATCCTCTCAATAGATGCAGAAAAAGCATTTGACAAAGTACAGCATCCTTTCTTGATCAAAACTCTTCAGAGTATAGGGATAGAGGGTACATACCTCAATATCATAAAAGCCATCTATGAAAAACCTACAGCGAATATCATTCTCAATGGGGAAAAACTGAGAGCTTTCCCCCTAAGGTCAGGAACGCGGCAGGGATGTCCACTATCACCACTGCTATTCAACATAGTATTGGAAGTCCTAGCCACAGCAATCAGACAACAAAAAGAAATCAAAGGCATCCAAATTGGCAAAGAAGAAGTCAAACTCTCACTCTTTGCAGATGATATGATACTTTATGTGGAAAATCCCAAAGACTCCACCCCAAAACTGCTAGAACTCATACAGGAATTCAGTCAAGTGGCAGGATATAAAATCAATGCACAGAAGTCAGTGGCATTCCTATACACCAACAACAAGTCAGAAGAAAGAGAAATTAAGGAGTCGATCCCATTTACAATTGCACCCAAAACCATAAGATACCTAGGAATAAATCTAACCAAAGAGGCAAAGGATCTGTACTCAGAAAACTATAAAATACTCATGAAAGAAATTGAGGAAGACACAAAGAAATGGAAAAACGTTCCATGCTCATGGATTGGAAGAACAAATATTGTGAAGATGTCAATCCTACCTAGAGCAATCTACACATTCAATGCAATCCCCATCAAAATACCATCCACTTTCTTCAAAGAAATGGAACAAATAATCCTAAAATTTGTATGGAACCAGAAAAGACCCCGCATAGCCAGAGGAATGTTGAAAAAGAAAAGCAAAGCTGGCGGCATCACAATTCCGGACTTCCAGCTCTACTACAAAGCTGTCATCATCAAGACAGTATGGTACTGGCACAAAAACAGACACATAGATCAATGGAACAGAATAGAGAGCCCAGAAATGGACCCTCACCTCTATGGTCAACTCATCTTCGACAAAGCAGGAAAGAATGTCCAATGGAAAAAAGACAGTCTCTTCAACAAATGGTGTTGGGAAAATTGGACAGCCACATGCAGAAGAATGAAACTAGACCATTTCCTTACACCACACACAAAAATAGACTCCAAATGGTTGAAAGACCTCAATGTGAGACAGGAGTCCATCAAAATCCTAAAGGAGAACACAGGCAGCAACCTCTTCGACCTCAGCCGCAGCAACTTCTTCCTAGAAACATCGCCAAAGGCAAGGGAAGCAAGGGCAAAAATGAACTATTGGGACTTCATCAAGATAAAAAGCTTTTGCAAAGCAAAGGAAACAGTCAACAAAACCAAAAGACAACTGACAGAATGGGAGAAGATATTTGCAAATGACATATCAGATAAAGGGCTAGTATCCAAAATCTATAAAGAACTCATCAAACTCAACACCAAAAGAACAAAGAATCCAATCAAGAAATGGGCAGAAGACATGAACAGACATTTCTCCAAAGAAGACATCCAAATGGCCAACAGACACATGAAAAAGTGTTCAATATCGCTCGGCATCAGGGAAATCCAAATCAAAACCTCAATGAGATACCACCTCACACCAGTCAGAATGGCTAAAATTAACAAGTCAGGAAATGACAGATGTTGGCGGGGATGCGGAGAAAGGGGAACCCTCCTACACTGTTGGTGGGAATGCAAGCTGGTGCAGCCACTCTGGAAAACAGTATGGAGGTTCCTCAAAAAGTTGAAAATAGGGCTACCATATGATCCAGCAATTGCACTACTGGGTATTTACCCCAAAGATACAAAAGTAGGGACCCGAAAGGCTACATGCACCCCGATGTTTATAGCAGCAATGTCCACAATAGCCAAACTGTGGAAAGAGCCAAGATGTCCATCAACAGATGAATGGATAAAGAAGATGTGGTATATATATACAATGGAATATTATGCAGCCATCAAAAGGAATAAGATCTTGCCATTTGCAACGACGTGGATGGAACTGGAGGGTATTATGCTGAGCGAAATAAGTCAAACAGAGAAAGACATGTATCATATGACCTCACTGATATGAGGAATTCTTAATCTCAGGAAACAAACTGAGGGTTGCTGGAGTGGGGGGTGGGGTGGGAGGGATGGGGTGACTGGGTGATAGACACTGGGGAGGGTATGTGTTCTGGTAAGCGCTGTGAATTGTGCAGGACTGTTGAATCTCAGATCTGTACCTCTGAAACAAATAATGCAATATATGTTAAGAAAGAAAAAAAGAAGAAGAAGAATGTAGCAGGAGGGGAAGAATGAAGGGGGGGAAATCGGAGGGGGAGAAGAACCATGAGAGACGATGGACTCTGAAAAACAAACTGAGGGTTCTAGAGGGGAGGGGGTTGGGAGGATGGGTTAGCCTGGTGATGGGTATTGAGGAGGGCACGTTCTGCATGGAGCACTGGGTGTTATGCACAAACAATGAATCATGGAACACTATATCTAAAACTAATGATGTAATGTATGGGGATTAACATAACAATAAAAAATTAAAAAAAAAATAAATAAAACAATTACCTTAAAATAAAAAAAAAAAAAAAAAGATAATGTGAGGTTTTTAGTAATCATATTCATAGTGATATTGGTATTGTTATTCTAATATCCTTGTATATGTATGAGATCAAGCAAATGAGCTATTGTGGAATATTGTTTTCTCTTCCGTCATCCTCTGTGTTCTTAAGAACCAGTGTAGAAGAAAGGAGATACAGATGTAAAATAGCAAATGTTAAGAAAAGCCTTATAGTTCTGAAATACCTACCCTCTGAGCAAATTTCAAGTATACAATATAGTATTATTCAATGTATTACCATTCCACACACTAGATCTCCAGAACTTACTCATCTTGCAAAACTAGAACTTTGTACCCATTTTGGGTAGGCCAAGGCGTGAAGGTTGGACAGTCCAGTGGTACAGCACTGAGCTGAGCACCTCAGAGGGGCTCGATAGATATTTATTGAACTCATTCACAGTTGCATGAGGGGATGCACATAGGGGTGGGAGGGACTGAGGAGTGTCTTGCTCTCTGACCAAACTCCCACCTGGCTTAAATCCAACTTCCTGCCTACTCTGTACTTTGCAGCCAGGTATTGGAGAAAAACATAAAATTCTGCTGACTAGTTTTCCTTTCAATTCATAATCTCTGCCTACAAATGGGTTGTTAGTGCTGCCTAGCAATAATGCTGGCTCCCTCCATCCATTCCCTCTCCCCTGATCATTGATATCTTCCTTCTCTTCTCAAATTTCCAACACCTCCTTTGTCTGCACCTGGGCCCAAATACTTTGCCTTCCTTCCTTTGCTAAGGATGGCGGCCTTCCCTCCTCAAGCCAAACCTTCTACTCATCCTTGCAATCCCACTCCTCCACCTGCCCAAGGACGGAGCTCACTTCCTAGCTGACATCATCAGTTCTCCCCTCTCTTCCCACTCATTCCCTTCAGCATACAAGCGTATTATTTCTCCAATTTCAAAAAATCCTTGGTAGTCCCACTGCCCTCTTCAGCTGCTAGCCCATACTCCTGCTCTCCTTTTTAGCCAAACTCCTACACGAAGAAGGACCCATTCTCACCTCTTAGAATTCTTTTCCTCCAATTCTGTCTTGACTCCATTTAACTCCACTAAGGCTTTTGGCTCCATGACTCCCCTGAAATGGCTCTTGTCAAGATCACAATGACATATGCATTTCCAACTCCAACCAGTTTTCAGTAATTGCCTTCTGTACGGTTCTTGAGACAATTTATCATGACACCCCCCTTGAAGAATTTTGTTCCCTTGGCTTCCAGGACACCTACATCCTTTTCATTTTCCACCTGCCTATAAGCTGCTGCTTCTTTCCTGGCTCCTTCTCATCTTCCTTACAAAAGTTAGATAGTCTCAGCCAGCCTCATGACTATTGAGATAACACAGAATTGGATTGTCAAATCAGACTCACAGGAATCATAGATGTAACCTTGTGTCAAGCTTTACTAATAGCTTCAAAGATATGGGTAATAATGAGGTGCACACAAAGCACAGAGAAGTATGGGTTGTTTCTCAGCATCTTAGGGTGTACTCTAGGCCAGACTTAATAAATGAGGTTTCAGAGAAGTTCATGGAATGATCATTAACATGAAATCTCTCAATTATATAAACTGTCTCATCATTCCCCATCACTCGAGGAATCATTCATCATGGAAGCATTTCCTGCTTAATGTATTCCATAGTTAAGGAGTCTTTTCTAGTAAATACCATTGTATGGATGTACCATTAGCATGTTTACAAAAGGATTTGACCAAGTCGTCTTTCTTTCCCGGGGCCAGAAAAATGAGAAAATGCATGGGAGGCCTGATGCTAACCCTTTTCTTCCCAGCCTTCCATGCACATATGATTTCAAAATTTGTATCTACAACCCACATCTTTCTCCTAAACTCCAAACTCATATATTCAATTAGCCACTCAGCATCTTAGCTGTGTAGCAGTTTATCAAACTGAAGATGAGCACAGTAGAAATAATGACTCCTTTTCCCAACTCCCAACCTACACACACACACGCTCATGCACACTCACACATATGCAGACACATCCCTTTCTTATAAGTCTTCCTATCTCTGTAATTCATTCTTTGTCTCTTTCTGTGTGTGTGTGTGTGTGTCCTTCTGTCTTCTCAGGCAAAAACATTACATTCCTGCTTGATTCCTTTTTTTTTCCTCATGCCATGTATCCGATCTGCCTAAAAATTTTGCCATTTCTGCCTTCAAAATATATCCAGCTGAGACCCCACCTCCACCACTACTTTGCTGGTTCAAGCCACTGCCATCTCGCATGTGGATCCCTGAAAACCTCCTGCCTGCTCCTCTGCTTCCTCTTTCCGTCCTTGCCCGCGAGAGTCGATTCTGAATATTTCAGCCAGATGGCTGTCTTTAAAAGATTAGTCAAATGATGTCACCCCACAGCTCCAAAGTCTCCCGTGGTTCCCATATCTCTCAGAATGGCAGCCAGAGTTCTCCTAGTTGCCTTCAGGGACCTACACAGCCCAGATCCCCAAGAGCTCCCTGACGCATCTTATGTCATTTCCCTGTCTGCTGTCACTCAGCCACACTGGCCTCTGCTGTACTTCAGAGCACCAAGAGCATTCTGGCTTCTGCATCTTGGCACCGCTCTGTCCTTGACCCAAAAGCCCATTCCCACAGGTAGCCACGTGGCTTGCTTTTCTAATCTCCCTTAGATGTTTGCTTCCATGTACCTTCTTTATTAAGGCATCCCCTATCCCCTAATCACCTCTTCAAAATTATAGTCCCCATCATCTCCAAAATGTGCTGCTTCTCTGGTTTTTATTCTCCTTCCCACTGAAATATAACCTTTCAGCATTATTGTTATGGGCAGGTGGATGAGAGCAGAGGTGTCTGTTTTGTTCACTGCTGTATCGCCCACGGTCAGGTCTGACACCTACACAGTAGACTGTCACCGAATGTTGCATAAATTAATTCACAGTTGAGCAAATTCACTTGACTTGATCTGATTTTAGAAGTGAATATGATCAAATAACACGAGGAGAACAATAACACGGCTGCAACAGGAAGATGCTGGACACTGCACTGTGTAGTTTTATTCTGCAGGCTGGGGAAACAACGGAGGGCGTTGAGCCACGCAACAGCGTGATGAAGTCAGGGATAAAAGAAACATGCTTTAAGAAAGAGAATAATGATGAAAGGAAAACATGAATCTCTTCTTCATCTAGCTGAATATGCTCAGCATTGCTCAGATATGCTCAGATATCATGTGGGCTGCCCACAATTAGCACAGGGTGGAATATCAGGACTATCTTCAAAATGGTTTTAAAAGCCCATAGACTCCTGAAGAGAGGCATGAAAATTACTACTTGATGAGCTTGATAATGATGCCATAACTTAAAATATAGTGTGCTCCTAAAATTCGTATGAAATAAGACTGTTAAATGCAGTTGATTGTAGTAATATTAAAAGAACAAACTTTGGGGGGAAAATTTAGGACCAATTCCCTAGAAATACGAAGTTACCTGTTTTGCCAATTGCAATTGGGCAGGCTTTCTTTATGTTGGATCGTACCTCATCCACCCGACCCCATCCTCTTTGGTTTTTTTACCAAAACAGATGAACAAGAAAATCCACACACCATGAACTATTAACATTTTGGCTAAAACAGCACATCTTAGTATTATCACTTTTAAAAACTCATGTTGGGTTTTGTTTCTGTTTTTGTTTTTTTTGCAGTATAACCGGTACCAGCAATATGGCGCTGAAGAGTGTGTGCTACGGATGGGGGGTGTGCTGTGCCCCAGCCCCGGCTGTGGAGCGGGGCTGCTTCCCGAGCCAGGCATGACGAAGGTCACTTGTGAAGGGGGCAGCGGTCTGGGCTGTGGGGTGAGTACCACCTACACCTCTGGGTGTTCATTGTGTGTGTGTTTTTAGCAAATTGGCAATGATTATAAATTTGTTTTATTTTCATTTTCCCTTTGCACTCAGACATCTTTCAACTGACGTATAACAAAATGGACCTTTAGGGGTACCTGGCTAGCTCCGTCAGAAGAGTATGCGACTCTTGATCTCGGGTCTATGAATTCGAGCCCCACATTGGGTGTAGAGATTACTTAAAAATAAAATCTTTAAAAAAGAAGAAAAAAAAAGAAACTTTTAAATTCTGATATAGGATCCCAGATATGAATATATATTCACCGATGGGGAGGAAAAGGTCATATTAAGAGTTTCTGCTTTAATTGTTTGTCACAGTGTTTTCTCTAAGATGTCGTGAAGTACTAGACCAGACTTTTTTTTTTTTCCAGTGCTCAGCTGATTCAGAGAAAAAATTTATTATTTTTCAGAGTTGGCTTTAAGTAGACAGAGTAAAGGAGAAAGAGAATTTCCCATCAGTGATGTCTTAACGGAATCATTTGCCTAAGTATTTCAAGAAATAAAATGAAGATTAATATGGAAAACTTGAAATGTTATTGTGTCATAAAAATCATTTTAAAAGAGATGAGCAGAACTAATGGTGCCTCTTAGGGAAGCAGAATAAGAAACATGGAAACTCTTTGTTCTAAGAGGTCAACCAATATGACCCAGACAGCTTCTTGAATGAATCTATGGCTGCAAGCTGACAGGGAAGGTGTGAGGAAAGCATAACTCAAACACAAAAAGGCTTGCTAAATTATAGGTTGAAATGACAAATGGCTAATAATCCTGATATTAGATTTCACACAGGCCAGAAAAGGAAGAAAGTGTATGTGCCTATAAAATGCTATTGAATTTTGATGGGAAAACATTTCTTTTAAAATTGCAACTTCATGAGGAGCTTTGTAGAAGGAGTGTTGTTGGCAAAGGCTTATTGCCGGGGCCTAATTTTTGGCTGAGAGCTGTAAGTCACCTTTGCCTAAGTTTGCGTCTGTTGTCCTCAGTGAAGCTCTCTGTGGGGCTGCAAAGTCCTGGGCTGAGCCATAGTAGAGGAAGTGGACATTGAAAAGCCATGAGATACCGTGATGCCTACTCAGAAAAAAATGCCTCTGGATTAATAATCACGACTTACGTTAGAATGGAAACACAAGTCATGTTTGCTAGCTTTGGGTTTACTGAAACTTGTTTAGGCTTACTAAAGTTGTATTGTATAATCTGCACTGATTGTGTGTGGCCTAAGCCAGCTGCCAAACTCTGGGAGATCAGAATGCTGGGGAATGTTTTCTTTTAAAATGAGTTACAGTAGTTTTTAACTAATGACTAAATTGTATGCTTCTGCCTGCTAATTGCCCACTGTTGTTCCATTCTCTAAAGCTGGACTTTAAGGTCTTAACTTTCTTCATGAGAAGAAGAGTTTCTTTGGCCCATCTTCTGCATTCCGTTGTTCACCTTGCTTTAAAGAACTTGGAGGGTTTTATATAATTTTAAGTTTTGAACAGCTGTGTCTTCCTTTTCTCATTCAATGTGACATTGCAAGTAAGTTATGTACACACTTAAGTTCCAAATCCTGGACAATTACTTTAGGAATGAATTGAATGGCTTTCATACCTTTGGGTTAAAGACTTTGGGGGCAAACCTTACCTAAATGAGGAGAGCTGTCTTCAGGATGTTTCTTTGTCCTTTTGAAATTCTAAATGTTGAGTTTTATTTTATTTTCATTTGTTCGTTTTTGTTGTTTTCAACGGTGTTCTCGTCAGTTTCTGTGTTACTTCTCTATTACTGCATAACAAATCACCCCAAATGTTAACCATTTAATTAATAAACATTTATTATCCCACAGAATGGGTGTCAGGAGTCCATAGGTAACTTAGCTGAGTGGCCCTGACTCTGGCTCAGGGTCTCTCATGACGCCGCTGTCAAGCTGGGTTGCTTCAGTTATCTGAAGGCTTGACTGGGGCTGGAAGATCCACTTCCAAAATGGCTCATTCACATGATTTTAGGCCAAAAAAAAAAAAAAAGCTCAGTTCCTCACTGGCTTTTGGCCAAAGGCCACGGTTCCAAATCACATGGCCCTCTTCTTAGGGTATTTGTCCCAAGGATGGTAGCTAACTTACATAGAGCACATGATCTAAGAGAGAGCAAAGGGAGGGCCACAAGGCCTGCATAACCTGATCTCCAAGGATGTACACCATCCCTTCCACTTCACTTCATTCATTAGAACTGACCTGCATGATCCAGCCCACCCTCTAAGAGAAGGTAGTTAGGCTCCATCTTAAAGAATTCATGAACCTATTCTGACCCACCACAGTTTACAATTTGAAGAACTTGGAGAAAGAATAGAGAAATGATTTTCTAAAGTATTTGCTTAACTTGATGCTTTCCTTTCTCTCCCTGCCTTTTGGCCTCAGGCCCCATACTCTTGTTGAGGCTTATATCAATCCCCATTGCTTTGGCTTCTCAATAGAGATAAATTGATCTCATCATTGCCCTTTTCCTTCAAATCCTCAACTTTCACAAAAGACTGTTAACCCAACTAACATGGTTTTGGGATTCTATAGTGGTTAAAAAGGAGATTGGGTTGGATGCCTTAAGTTCAAATCCTGGCTCCATCAACTACTAGTGGTCTTAATCTTTCTGTGCCCCAGTCTCCTCATCTCTAAAATAGGGTATATTATAGCAACCCCATATAAGACCATTATGACAATGAAATGAGATTATAAATGTAAAATGTTTAGAACAGTACCTGGCATACAATGTGTATTTATTTACTGTTTAATGAAAAGTTTAATCAATGCTTATCAAAAGCTTGCTTAAAAGACCCAGTATTCAAAAAAAATAAAAATCCTTCTGTTCAGGATAATCATTTGATCCTCTCCTTCAAATATTCTAGAATCAAGCTAGATCAATAGCAGGGAATCAGGTATCTAGGCGTCAGTATTTTAACCCTTCAAAGAATTGCTTCTCCTACCTAGTACTTTGACAAAATGTCATTCATTTACATTGTGGTCATTATACAGGAAATTTGATGTGTGCAGTTCAGAACATCCCAATGGACTTTTCTATGAGATAACATGGTAGCTCTTCCAGGCTGACCTTTGCAATGGGAGCACTTAGGCTTGTCCTGAGGAATGTTGTCCTTGAGAACATTTTAAATTGTGCAACTAATAAGGTGTCCCTCTGAAAGGTGACTGGTCAGTAACCTAGAGCCACAATTGTGTGCTAGCTATCACATATAAATAGACCATTATTACAACAGATTTTGAAACTTATTTTCTAGCTTCACTTTTTTCCTTCTTTCTCTTCCCTTTTTTCTGATGTATACAGTTCTGCTATGATTTGTTCATTCTTGTAAGCTGCCAATCTTTTCTGGACTTAAGGGTGGCAATGGAAAGCTGTTGTGTGGTAGAAATCATGGTTAGTTCATGTTGTCCAGAGAGAACAGGGCCCAATAAGTAGAAGTTAGAGAACGATGAATCTCTGCTTAGCATTTGCCCTTATACCATGGACAACCAACAGCAAAATGGGCTACCTCAGGAAGTAGAAAGCACCTCATCCTACACAATATTCAAGGAAAGTCATTGATAACAAAGCTATGGAAGAATCATAGAGTCTCAGATGTGAAGACATTCTAGATCTCACTAACCTCAGTGGTTCTCGGGTTGTAGTTTACAAGTTTAATGTAAGATACCTGTGAGTCTACTTGGGCTTAATTTTTTCTCAACTACCAACAGATTTAAAAAGTGCAACTCTTATTATCTGGGTATCCAAGAAATGCTTGATGTTATAAAACTAGGCCTTAGAGGTGTATTGTGATGTGCCCATGGATGCCCACTCTCAGAGCTGAGACACAGCTGCGTGTGTTGTCTTCCAGTCAGTCAGCTCACCGCTACATGCCTAGATGGTCCTTCATACACCCATGATTCCTGTTGTATGTGGTTTCCATCTGAAGAAACAGATTTCAGTATTTTGATTGTCTTTGGCTTCTTAAAATAAGTGCTTTGATTGTATTTATGACTCTCTTATTCAGACATATAGTACGGTCCACTGGAAAATCAGATTACCGGATCCTGTGCTCTGCTGTATCACTAGGCTTAACTGTTACCTGGAGAGCAGTGCACATTAGCTCATACATGAAGACAAGGATTTCTATTTAAATGATAATGTCAGTCCATCTCAGAAAGGCCTGATAGTTGTGGATGGTTCCAGCAAATTTAATACCATTATAAAGAATTATGTGAGCTTAAGTCCCACATACCAGGATTCAAGTTGAAGTGTTACACTTGTTTCATGCCTTTATATTCCCATCCTTAATTTTGACATTATTGTCCTCAGTAACTCCATGTATTTGGAGTTCAACATTCATTGGGGATGGATGGATGGATGGATGGATGGATGGATGGATGGATGGATGGGTGGATGGAAACAGTGTTTGAAGTAATATGAATACACTAGCACTTTTATTTTCAAATATTAATCATCATTTACCCCAGTATTAGAATTGCTTACAAGAACCTCACCAAGAAATTCACAATATACAGTATTTTACTTGCACACATAATACGTAATTCAGAACTAAGTTCAGGGATCCATAAAAGTCAATTAGGAACCTGAAAGTACTGCAGGAATTACAGTTTATGTCCCCTGTCAAAGGCTACACAGCCAAACTAGAATTTTGTACATCCTGATATATAAAATGTCTTAGTCTTGGGGGCACTGAGATTTCGGTTTTGACACAGAACAGAATATTTTTACATTGACTGATGGAACTCAACAAAGAATATATTTGGGGATCAAATAGCCTGACCTCACTCTCTGCTAACCCTTGATCGTATTTTTACTACTGCTTATAAAAATATTAATTGATTTCCTAAGGAATTCATGTTATGCATTATTCTTTACTCTGGCTTATTGCTATTCATCAGAACTATCTCACTAACTTTTATGACTCCAGTGTAAAATGTTGACATGTTTAATACTGGAAAACAGCAACAAAGTATGGAATACATTAATACTCACTGACCTGGGAATACAGAAAGCTAAGGCAATCAACCTTGTGAGTTTTCTATAAATAAAACATCATTATCTTATTTGGTGTTGCTTCGGGATATTACATGTCTGAGAGAGAATTTCTTATCTAGGATAATACTGGGAATTAGATGAAGAGTTTTCTGTTTTAAATTAGAAATCCAGGAGAAAAAATCCAAAAAAAAAAAAAAAATTTAGAAAAAAATCATATTACTGACCATTTGTTAAGGAAATAAGAATTTCTTCAGGCACCTGGTAGACACTCCTTCCTTTAATGGAGGGTGCCATCTTGCTGCAGGTTTCTCAAGGCGCTAATGAAGTCTTCATCTTGGGCTCCCCACTTGCACAGACCCCTTGTTTTTACCAAGTTTGTCTTCTTGCATTTTCTTTGAAGAGGGCCTCAAAGATTGTAGGGCTTAATTAAAGACGGAAAGGCTCCATCAAACTGAAATCTAGATCTGCACAAGTAGGGGTACGAGCTGCTATGTGCAAAGAAATTTTTGTTGAAAATGATGATTTTGAACTACTTGTAACAGTAGCATTACTCTATTGTTGAAGATTGTACTTAGATCAGGGTTCAAGCTTCATTTTCAGTTGTTATATAGGAAAGGAGTCAACAAAGGCAAATGGAGATACCTAGTCTTCCACTCAAAGATCAGATATTGAGTTAAAAACTTAAGTTAATTTGTTGACATATAGTTGCTGGTAATAATTTCTAGTAATTGTTTCTATTTCTGTGGTGTTAGTCATGATCTCTCCCCTTTCATTCATGATTTTATTAATTTGGGTCCTTTCTCTTTTCTTTTGGATAAGTCTGGCCAGAGGTTTATCAATCTTATTAATTCTTTCAAAGAACCAGCTTCTAGTTTTGTTGATCTGGTCTACGGTTTTTCTGGTTTTTATTCCATTGATCTCTGCTCTAATCTTTATTATTTCTCTTCTCCTGCTTGGTTTAGGTTTTATTTGCTGTTCTTTCTCCAGCTCCTTTAGGTGTAAGGTCAGCTTGTGCATTTGGGATTTTTCTACTTTTTTGACAGAGGCTTAGATGGCTATGTATTTCCCCCTTAGGACCATCTTTGCAGTATTCCATAGGTTTTGGACCGATGTGTTTTCATTCTCATTGGTTTCCATGAATTGCTTGTTCTTCTTTAATTTCGTGCTTGACCCAATCATTCTTTAGCAGGATGCTCTTTAACTTCCAAGTGTTTGAATTCCTTCCAAATTTTTTCTTGTGATTGAGTTCCAGTTTCAAAACATTGTGGTCTGATAACATGCAGGGAATAATCTCAATCTTTTGATATCAGTTGAGACCTGATTTGTGACCCAGTATGTGGTCTATTCTGGAGAAAGTTCCATGTGCACTCGAGATGAATGAGTATTCTGTTGTTTTAGGGTGGAATATTCTGTATATATCTACAAAGTCCATCTGGTCCAATGTGTCATTCAAAGCTCTTGTTTCTTTGTTCATCTTCTGCTTAGATGATCTGTCCATTGCTGAGAGTGGAGTGTTGAGGCCTCCTACTATTAATGTATTATTATCAATATGATTCTTTATTTTGGTTAATAGTTGGCTTATGTAGTTGGCTGCTCCCATGTTGGGGGCATAGATATTTACAATTGTTAGATTTTCTTGTTGGATAGACCCTTTAAGTATGATACAGTGAACATAATAACAAAAAAAAAAAAAAAAACATTAATAGATGGGGAGTCTTTTTTTCAACACGTGGAGCTCAGAAATAAAAAGCAAGCAGATGGTTGATATTTAATAATAAAAGGAAAAATAAAATGGTTGCTTTTCCTATACTTTAAGGATAGTTTAATTTTATAAAAATACCAAATTAAATTACGTGAAGAATTTTGAAAACTATATTGAGGTCTCCCTTTTTAAAGAGAAGTCTAGACAGTAAAATCTAGACTCTAAATATATGTGGTTTATATTGTGATGCTTTCAAGGAGACACCAGAAAGGCCAGGTATTTTTCTCTGTGCCTAAATGTGAGTTTGTAAGCATGAAGCACCAGCTGTGATCATACCTCGCTTGCCTCAACCACCTGGCCCGTGCAACACATGGAGAGTGGTATCATATCATTTTGACACATTATTCTCTTATATACAAGATGTTCTTTATCAAAAAGTATTTTTAAAAGAAAGTTAATGTTATGAAATGTCAAAAATATGCATCCCATGTTTATTTGACATGTGTCCAAAACTCTAATTTAAACTCTAAGATTGGCTCGTGTGCAGATTGGAAACAGGCATTGCTAGACTTTCCATGTGAGAGACAGCTTGGAGTGCAAAGATAGAAAGCTTTGGAGAGTATTTATTTTAATTAAAGAAATTGTTCACAAATGTACAAACAAGTTCTGCATACCATTCCCCTGGAAAACATTTATCAGTTGGCAAATATTCCTAGAAAGTGTTCTGTTGTTTGAAATAGAAATACATATTTTCTAATCCAACACAGGCCACTGACCATTCCATGTGTCTTTAGCTATTTTTTTTTTTTTTTTGGTTAAAATAAAGGGAAATCTGGAATAATTATACTCTTTCAAAATGGTAAGCTCCATCTCATTGAATAATGTTAGGAAATCCATTTTGTGGCAAATGGAATGGAGAAACCTTCTTTAGCCCTACAAGCTACCAGAGAGCTCAGAACATTCTAGAAAACAGACTTCTATTGAAGATAACATAGTTTCTATGCATTTCTTTTGATCCTGCTCTCACCTCAGTCTAGAGCTCTGCTGTCCAGTATGGTAGCCACCAACCAAATATGGCTATTTAAATTAAAATTAAATAAAATTTAAAATTTGTTTCCTCAGTCACATTAGCCACATTTCAAGTACTCAATGGCCACATGTGGTTTCCTGCTGCTGGACTAGACAGTGCAGGGAGAGCATGGTATCATCATCACCACAGAAAGTTCTAATGGACAGCATGAGTCTAAAGAAAGACTAGAATATCACCCAAACAGGAGCTTTCACAAACTCGAGTTTCCTGTGTCTCAGATACAAACACTTTGACCTCTTCCATTCTGGTTAAGAAGAAAATTAAAGCAATGTCCTAAGTACAAAAATATAGAACAGCATTTTCCAAAGTGAGGCTCATTCAGCATAGGTTCCAAGGATGTTCCTGGGTGGAAAGCTGGAGTGGAGGCAGAGAGGCTGGGCAGAGGTCCAGCATCACACAACTTGGAAACATGTGTTAAGCTAGGTTAAACAGAGGGGTTTTTTTCCATAACACTTAAATCTTTCAATATGCAAACATGCGTTTTGCCTGAACAAGTAGAATACCACAAATAGCATTTCCTAAGCTTTTTAGAGCTAGAACTGCCTTTTGTGTGGTGCATTTTATAGGATAGGTGTTTCATGGAACAACTTAGGAACGAAAGCATTTATTTTATTTTTTAAATGGACGGTGCTGAGTAGCAAGCATACCACAGTCACAATGAGCTAATGAGCTCAAAGGATGAGAACCTTAGACCTACAACATTGTCCTCTTTGGAGTGAACTAACATAGTGTAATTTAGACAAAAAAATTGTATGCCATATTTGTTGTGGATGTATTTTTGACACTGCTTATTTTTATAGTGAAACCTTTTTGTTTTCTTAAGCAGCTATTGCTATATAATTCTATGGGTATAAGATCCATAGAGACGAGAGGAGGAAATGTTATGATTCTGGGTGATCACTATTTCCAAGTGATTCCTATTCAATGGACATGAAGATTTTTAAACTTCGTAGAATAAGTGATACTATGGTTAATAAATTATTTTCACATAGTAGGTATTAACATGTGTCAGTCTCATAAGACGTTAACTGCGTAGGACAATATGGTAATGATGGAAGGAACTGTGGGCGTTGGGGTTTTGTTCTCGTTTTCTGTGCAGCCAAGAATGGCTTCAGCACACTGACAAGAGCAGTCACAACAATGGGGGACTTGGGCCGCTCTCACAAGATGGCCGGACAGAGTTCCCCTCCCTGGCCCTCTGCATGGTGGGCCTCTCTCCCCTGGCCTTCCCAGAGGCCATCAGTAGATTTTGGGGACAAAGAGTTATGCTTCGCCTCATTTTGCTAATTATTTTTTACCCCCCGCTGTTTCTCAGGCTCCTATCATCTGGTGGTAGAAGCCTCACAGAGACACGTAATGCCCTCCTCTTTCTGATTCACCTCCAGTTCTTTTCTCTTTATGGGCTCTCGTGGACAGCGGCCCCTGCAGGAGGTAGTTCTTTGACATACTGATCTAGGGCCTGGCCGCCATCATTCCTTCCTGTGCACTGGGGTTTCTCGATTTCCCTCCACACTGTCCTTAGAGAATGGCCTCAGGGATCTGATATCGTTCGTTCCAGTTGCTTCGTTACACTTTCTGGTTCTTGCTTCATCTTTCGTGGTGAAATTTGCACTCAGAATTATGAGGTTATGATCATCAAAGCAGTGTTCTTTGTTCTTTCATTTTACCTTTTTTATACTAATTTTTATTGTGCTAAAATATATAGTAACATAAAATTTACCCTTTATAACCATTTGTAAATATACAATTCAGTGGCATTAAAAACATTCGTCATGTTGTATAACCATCACCTCTGTCTATTTCCAAAACTTTTCATCACCCCAAACAGAAACTCTGTACTCCTTAGGCAGTAACTGAACCCCCATCCCCCTCCAAGTCCCTGGTAATCTCTAATCTGCTTTCTGCCTCTACGAATTCACTTACTCTAGATGGTTCACAATAAGTGGAATCAGAATGTTTGTCCTTTTGCGTCTGGCTTATTTCACTTAGCGTAAAGTTTTCATGGTTCATCCATGCTGTAGCAGGTGTCAGATCTCCTTCCTTTGTGTAGATGAATCATATTCCTTTGTATGGATACACCACATTTTGTTCCTCCCATTTTCTTTTGAAATGTGTTCAGCTGGAGTAGCCCTTCTTCCCACTGGATCAAAAGCCAGGCAGGCACTCTGACTTTGAGTAAGTAATAAGTGTATTACTCATAAGTAATAAGGGGTCTTAGAGTCACTTCCAGTTGCTATCATTCTATCAATTCATTAAAAATGCCTCCCCCTCGCCAAAAAATTTGATTTAACATTAAATCTTCTCCTCCTGCCCCGTGAGGCCCAGCCCTATATATCACATCTATGTGCTCTTGGTATGGAATCCCAAAGGGACTGATGTAGCTCATTCGGTTGCTCTGGGTGTTCCTGGAGTCCTCCTTGTAGCACTGACTCTTTATGCATCTTCAGACTCCGGTTGACGGTTAAGTACATCCAGAGCTGACTTTTATCCCCAAAGACCTGACAGGTGTCCACTTCAGCTAGGTCCAGATCTAGGTGTTTCTTTCCAGTGCTTAAAATTAGTTTGCCTCAAATAAAATAAAATTAGTTTGCCTGCATTCGTACCTACAGTGTTTCAGCCCTATCACAGAATCATCCTTGCAGATCAAAGTTCTCTGTCCTAATTTGGGTTGCAACATCCTAACCCCTGCTCCGCTTGGTGTAATAGTAACATGAAATAGAAATAGACCTGCTAGAAATAGACCTTACGGACATAATCACAAAGATTTATCAAGGTATTTGTGGAGGATATTTTTTGTAGTACTGTTTTGTAATAGATAAAAATGTGGAAACAAGCAAATTTTCAGTAATAAATATCATAGCGGTTAAATATATTTTGACACATCTATATAATCAAACATAATATCCTGTTAAAAAGAATAAGGTCAACTTGTGTGTTGATATGGAACAATTTTTAATATATAGAATTAAGTGAAAAGAGCAAGAAAAAGATGCTCAGTCTTCATAAATATATAAAATATTTTCTGGGAAGAATTAAAGAAACCATTAAGAGTGATTGCCTTTGGATAGAGAAAGTGGGGATATAGGGAAGGAGGCTTTTGTTTTTTAGTTTATAACTTTCTGTAATGTTTGAAGTTTCTAAACATGTAGATATATTACTTTCACTTTTTATAACATAAAGGATTTTCTTTTTCTATGAATTACTTTTTTAAATTTATATTTTTAAAAAGATAGTAATGTTATTTGTTAAAAATAAAAGCAAGGTAATTCAATAACTGAATTAGGTAGAATTTGACAGCATTTCAGACATAGTGTTTCTTTGGGCTTAGACTAGGGAGGAGGAAATTTGGCTTCCATCAGCAAAGATCAAGGGCAGAAAAACCAAATTGTAAGCACTTGCTACCATTCACTTGAAGGAGCTAGAGATGCAGGTGGTCCAGTTTAGCATCTTTTAAGCATTAATTTGTGTAGAGCACACTCTCCTGTCATACTGATTTGGTTGAATGACATATTTAAGAAAAATGGGAGTGAAGTCTGCTAGAAAATTTATGTTCTCAAAATAAGTTCTATGAAACATGTCAGTAAATGCATTGAACAGTCATGCAAATAGGAGAATTTTAATTTTTGTATAGCTTTAAAATAGTTGAAGTAGTTCCTAAATTATAGGAAAGTATTTTCTGATGGTACCTTGCCCATATCTGTAGTCTAGAAATTAAATTCTTACAGCCTGTTTTCTTGTTTTTTGTGTATCTTTCTATTTTTGTTTATACTTATTTTCAATGAAATTAAGACAGAGTACAATGCGGCCCAAACAAAACAGGCACTCAATGCTAGAATAATGTATTTCTCACTCTCACACATTCCACTGAAAGAAGTCTATAAATTATTAGATCAGTTCGCTGAAAGTTCCTGTGAGGGAACAGGGTTTTCCCGGGTAAAGACAAGTCACTGGTATTGCCAGTGGTCCCCAAGGGTCTATAACAGATCCATAAACTAAGTGTTCCCTGGAGCCCAGCCTTTGCATTCAGTGGGCCCAAAGATTCTGCCAGGCGCGGTCCTCAGGATCTTTTGCCTCTTTAGCGCAGAGTGAATGAGGCCCAAGGAGAGAACTTTGAAGGCTCCCCCAGGCAAATCTGACCTGGCCCAACATGATCTTGACTCCCACCTTCTCCACAGATTGGAGGCCCATAGGAAGTATATCTCGCAGAAGCACCCGAGCGTGCTACACGGGCTTTCGTCCATCCGTCCATTTAAAAGTTTACATTGTGACCAGAGAATAAGATTCACTTCATGTTGATTTTATTTAAAGATTTTTTTTTTCAAGGAGAAGAAAAAAAACGAGTAAGACTAGAAGCCCATGGATAAGGCACAGGCCAAATGTGAAAGTTTTGCTCCATCCGCCCATCTTCCAGAACCAGGGTCAAAAGAAAGAGTCCTTTCAGAGGGAGGGAGATAACACCGTCTGATGCACTCTGGGAAGTAGTTTGTCAAGTGGACCCATTATTGCGCTCACTTCCAAAAGGAGAGCAATTTTCTTCCTCCTTTCTGTAGAAGCAGGCCCAGAATGCCTGTTTCTTCCCCCATCCACACCGCTCGTCACTCTCTTTTAGAAAGAAATAATATTGTTCCTGACATATATTCTTCTTCCCAAAGCCTTGTTGGTTATTGTCCAGCATGCGGTGACAGCTGGGAATTTAATGTCGAGTGATTTTTTTTTTCCCCCAGCTCCTCTCAGGGTATCAGTGTTAAACTGACAGGTCCATAATTCAAAGGAAGTCTGAATTAGCTATTCCTGTGGCTTCTTCCGCAGACAGAACCCACTCCACTTACAGAATGTCACTTATGCCTAAAGAATTCTTGAGCAAATGCCCGGAGACAGTTACTACCTCTTCTCTATAAACTTGAGCTCTTCACATATTCCAGCCCGCAAATTGGCCCTGCCCGATTATTTGGAGGAAGTGATAAGAGATACTGAGTCCAATCAGGTTGTAAATTAGTCTTTTGCAGAAATAGGGTGGAAGTGTACTTGCTGGATGTTTCAAGAATAGAAGAGCTTGGAATGGATGCCTCCTAGAAATCACCCACTTCTTTGTCAACCTTCTTTATAGACCATTCACATAAATCATTTTCCATGTAAAGAGGGAGTAGAAAGCAGAGCTATATTCAAAAGATGGCTGCTATTTGGGAAGAAGTAAATCCACAACAAAGGAAGCTTCTGGAACACTGCCTTACGGGAAGACATGGCCTGGCTCTTGTAGAAGCGATATTGTATTATTGAAAAGTGCAAGGGACGCCTGGGTGGCTCAGTCGGTTAAGTGGCTGCCTTCGCCCTGGGTCATGATCCCAGGGTCCTGGGATCGAGTCCCACATCGGGCTCCCTGCTCAGCAGGGAGCCTGCTTCTCCCTCTCTCTCCCTGTGCCTGTGCTCTGTCAAATTAAATCTTTAAAAAAAAAAAAAGTGCAAGAGCTGCTTAATCAGTAAGAAAAGGTGAAGTAGAAAGATGGGATTAAGGAGATAAGATCTTTGTTAGACTACATCTATTGACCCGGAACTTTCCATAGTGAGCTGGCTAAAAATTGCTTCCCATTAGGAACATAACAGATTTTTTTTTTAATTGCTCATTACTTGCAAATGTTTTGTTGTTTTTTTTTTAAGATTTTTATTTATTTATTTGACAGAGAGACAGTGAGAGCGGGAACACAAGCAGGGGGAGTGGGAGAGGGAGAAGCAGGCTCCCCGCTGAGCAGGGAGCCCAATGGGGGGCTCGATCCCAGGACCCTGAGATCATGACCTGAGCCAAAGGCAGATGCTTAACGACTGAACCACCCAGGCGCCATGAACATAACAGATTTTTAAAACGTCTGGAAATTGGTTGTTTGGAGGCTACATTGCTATACGTAGTTTTAATTTGTTGTTCTACAGAAACCAAACACTATTTGAGTACAATCTCGGAAGAGCATTACAGTCCAATAATAAACATGGTGGAAATCAAACACTTGCCGGGCATGCCTTTAATATTCTGAGCACCATTTTAAATGTTATTGATCTATAATCATAAATGGGCAAAGGATGCAAATCACCCCTAGAAAATTAAGAAAAGAATCGGCAAGACGCCGCCTCGACGCTGTTTACCTTCCCTCTACAAACAAGACTGCTCGCCGATGGAGCACAACCCCAGAGCCCTGGCCACCCAGCCAGCTGGGGCGAGCTCCTGGCAGGTCATGGTTGGAATCTGTGTGTACAGACAGGTTGTAGTGGACAGTGGTGGTTTCCCTCCTGACATCCATCTCCCTCTTGTTTTTGCTAACAGAACACTGAGTTTTCTTCAAGTATCCTCCCCTTTGGGAGGTGACCTCATACCCTCGTCAGTAGGAAATCGTGAGTCACCTAACACAGCCTTGCTATTCCCGTGACCCTTACTCCTCATGGTTTGGGGAGAAATCAGGCCTTTCTGGTCTTGACTGTGCTACTCAGCTAAGTAGCTTAAAAGCCACTCTGTTGTTGGGCCATGTGTTATGGGAGAAAATACATTTCCTTTCTATTTAAGTCAGTTGAATGGGGCTTTCTGTTTTTTCTAGCCAAAATCTCTTAACTGGTGCATGGGCATTATCTTAAAAATGACCAAAGGAATTCATTCACTAAGAACTTTGGGCAGATAACAACAGAAAGAGCTACCTGATAAGGCCTTTCTAGTAGCAAACATTATATCCTTCAGATTATATCCCATAATATTTTTGTGTGTCCACGGTAGCTGAAATCAGCAATAAAACATTCTCCTCATTCCTTTGGGCTAAATGGATTGTCACGCACTCCATTATATTATTCAGCCCTCAGTCCTATGGTGTGGGACTGAGACCCAAAACAGCAGTGGCTCCATTAGATGGAGATTTCTTTCTCTCTCATAAAAATCATGAGCCCGGATGGTGGCTCTGCCCTCACAAAGTCCTTAGTTGCCCTCATGTGTGGTGCGAAGGAGTCAGGAAAGAGGAGGACGTTCCAATCCTTAGAGCCAGACCCAGAAGTGGCAGACAGCTCATACCCCCAGGAGAGAAACTAGTTCCGTGGCCACATGGCCAGCCCCAAAGGCAGTGGGTGCCATATGTCCAGCTACATTATTATGAGACAGAAAAGGGCGAATGGATGGTGGGGGAAAGAGGTCAGTCTCTCCCACATCTGCCATGAGTCCTCTCCATTCTGTCATCCTCACTCAAACACCCTCCTATTATAGTCATTCTCAGAGTTTTGTATTTTCATGCAGAAAAAAACATCTTCTAAGCAGAATGTTACTTCCTTTTTATTTGTGACGAGACTGAGTGCTTGCTTTGTGATCTTTTCTTTAAACAATACATGCCTTTCACTTTCTCTATTCAAAGGCATGAAAATTAGACCTCCGTCTCTCAATAATACCCACAAAATGTCTTTCAACCCTTATATTAAACGGTGTTGCCACAATAACCGTCTGAATTTGTGCAGATAAATACAGTTAGCATTCAGCATTACCACAGACTGAGAGTAGAGGGACAATTCTAGAAAATTCCCTGGTTGGACTGAAGTTTTCACCCACTGATCTTTTTGTTCTAGTTTTCCATACAAATGTACTGCTTAACCATGTAGAACTACACATATCACCGATTAAAGCTTTTGGAGTTACAAATTGAATATGAGACCTCACATAGCACTTGGAGTAATATCAGCATCTGATTTACATTTGCAACAGTAGTCCTAGGAGTTTTAGTTTTTCTTCTTCTACTGCAACCACTAGAAATCATGCTGTTTTCAGCAACTAAGCTATTCTAATAAGACATGTTCACCGGGGAGAAAAATATTCGATAGATCCTTCCTTCTATTTAAAATAAGTCAGTAATACTTGGAAGGGAAAATCATTTAGTTATTCTACAAGCAGGAATTGACCGTCCACTACATATGTGATGCTGTGCTGGGCACTGTGGGCACATGGACGTAATGACACAGTGCCCTGCTCCAGGAGCACGTAAGCAAATGGGAACACAAGACACAGAGGCACAAAACAACACACCCATATGGCAGTACAGAATCATGCCAAATGATGTGCCATGGAAAATCAGAAGAGTTAAGGGCATGCTTGCGCAGCTCCCGCATCACCTGGAACAGAGTTCTTTTAACGCTTGCCACTTTGCTTGTTCACAAACCATTTATCCCAGTTCATCGGCGGGCCCCTGGTGGGGTGAATAGGGCTGCATCCTATTTTCATATCCTCAGTGTCCAGCAGGGGACATAGCTGGACGTTGAATTATCCAACGAGAGGAGAAGGCTCTGCACTATTGAGGGTGGGAGCTTCATTAGGACCTGGAATAATAAAGAAATGTCACCTAGTGGGCACTGGAAATATTCTAGGCATCAGACTGCACCAGGGTGAAGACCTAGAAGATGGGGACTGCAAAAACCTGAGCGAGGACTAAGAAGCAGGTGACCGGGAGAAGGGCAAGGCTCACGGGGCTCTCATGGGCCACTTGTAGGATTTGGGACTTTCTCCTCAGACCTGGGAGAGGAAACATGACCAGAGCTTCTGGAAAAGTAATTCAGTGCCAGTGTGGAGTATGGATGGAAAGGGGAAATTACTGAAGTCACTGTTAAAAGGTAAACTGAGGCATTTTTTTCAAGAGTTTATTGGAGCATACCTGGGTTTTAATCAGGTGGCACCAAGCTAGAAGTGATCAGAAGCTGATGCTGGCTGGAGCTGGGAGTGTTTTTACAGAGGAGGCTCAGAAGCACAGCAAGGCAGTTATTTGATTAGCTACAGCTCAAGAGGTTGCCTTATTTGGGAAAACCTATTGGCTGTGGGTGATGGGCTGCCCTGAAGTGTCCTCTTCTCTGGTTTGGGTACAGGGGCTCTGGCTTCGGTTAGGGCAGCCAAAGCGTTAGTGCCATCTCAGTCCGCCCACCGCTTCCAAGGCCATTTGACCGATGTTATCTCGAATTAGTATAACCCTCCTAACAACCTTGCAAAACACAGATGACCATTTGTATTTTTTTTACACAAGTTTTTCAGACATTTTAGGGATTCTAGTTTTGCAATATTAATTTCACTTCAGGTCGATGCCTTAAGGCTGTGGAAGATTTAGATCCCTCTTGTAGTTTAGAGGTTATTTAGGAATTGATGGAATTCACAACCACGTTCTGTATGATGTTTAAAAGATAATGTGTAGTAATAATTCAGTGTACACTATATAATATTTACTCACCTATCTTTATTATGCTATACAATTTACTGCCTTGTATCCTTTTATCTAAAAATAAGTGCTGGGGCACCTGGATGGTGCAGTTGGTTGAGCACCTGACTCTTGGTTTCGGCTCAGGTCAAGATCTCAGGGTCGTGAGCTTGAGCCCCGGGTTGGGCTCCGAGCTCGGCGTGGAGTCAGCTTGAGATTCTCTCTCTCCTTCTCCCTCTGGCCCTTCTTTATTAAAAACTTCTGGAGTCTATTTCATTTCCTTGGTGCACTTTCTAGATCTCTTGATTGGTTACAAAGACTTTTACTTACTCCTAAAAGTAGGACACGTTGTAAAAGTTCCAGAACATTTCTCAAAGCTGTTCTTTTCTAGTCTCATCCTTTTTCTCATCCCTGAACTACTCAGTTTCCTAAGCCTGCAAAACAGGATCCAGGTCATGTACCAGCAAGTTTGCTATTCGGGTTTACAAGTTCCCTCTCCCGCAGGCTGTGGGTGAATTTCCCAGGACCCGGCCTCTCCCGGGGTGGGTGCTCTGGTGCAAACAGGGGCTGGCAGGAAGCGTGAGTGGGCGGGCGTCTAATCACCCTCACCTCGGACCTGGCAGGAGCCCGGATTTTCCTCTTGTTTCCCAGGTCTCTCAAGCTGGGCATGTGGGCACTTCCCCCTGCAGGGGCGCCAAGTGCGGCCCTCCCCTACCCCTGCAGGGGCGCCAGGAGCAGAAGGGTCACAGGAAGCATTTCTGGCTTTCACGTCGGTTCCCATTCTCCCCCCTTCCTGGCCTTGGCCAAACCTAACAGCAGAAGGTCTCCCGAGGCTTGGGCTTCTGCTTGCAAGCTTTTTCACTGCACGCTCCCCTAGGGCTCCTCCTCTGCCGTTCGAGAAGTCTCCTTCCAGCTTCCCACAGGAACACAAAGTGGCTCTCTGTAACACCTGGCACCGGCCGCAAGTCAGCATCCTCAGCCCAGCTCAGGTGTGGGGTGCGCTCCCCCAGCGACTCGCAGCTCCAGCTTCCGCTGGACTCCCCCTCCACGCCATGCTCGGTGGGCTTCCTCTGGAGTAGAGCATGAGGCTGGTGGGAGCAAAGGAAGTCGTTGCCAGCCCTGGTTGCTCTGACCCCCAGCGGGCTCACCTGGGACCCCACGGGAGGTCGGCTGCGCTGTCTCAGCCCAGACTTTCCTCCAGGGGGCACTGTTGTGGGGGCAAGAGGTGAGGCAAATTAATTGGCAGTCATGTGATTTAATACAATCAGGTAATATGATCCAAGTCTGTGGGGGAGACACAGACCTGCAGTGCCCCAAGCCTCCCGGGCACATCTGTGGGGTGTATGTGCACACTCAGCCCCCCAGAGAGAAACAAGGGCAAAACCCTCTCCTTTTGAACCTATTTTTTGATTCCACCAGCTTCCTCCTTTTACTGGTGGTCTTACAGGACTCCCTGCCTGGGGGTCTTTCAGGCTCATGCAGTTGATTTCTTCCATCACCACGTCATTAGAATACTTGAGTGCAGGGAGCCTCTCAGCAAGCCTGCTCGGGATTTGCACGATCCTTTCTAAGGCCAAGGCAAATACCATAACCTACAAAACTTACATTCAAGTAAAAGAAACAGGATATCAACTGGTGATGACTGCTATGTTCTGTCTGAAGTGATAACACATCCTGCAGGTAGCTGGAAATATGAAATTGAAATTTGATGTATTAGGATCATTTTCAAGATTTGAGAGTTATTGGTGGAAAGGTAATAGCTGAAGCTCTCGAGGAATTGGTTTGCTCTTTGAAGAAGAGCAGCATAACAGTCTTTCCTCTGCAAAGAAGTAAGAGGACTTGTACCTCTTATTATGGACAGACTGAGGTTGTTCAACCCCTGCTGGTCTGGGAGAGGGGACTTACAAAAATCAAAAGAGCAGTTTCTTCCAGGTGTGTGATTCTCAAACCAGGGTATTTGATATGGAATATGATACACAGTCACAGGGTAAGGAGGATGCATTTTTCTGGACAATTGGGGGTAGGTCTGGGTGAAGGATCATACTTTTACACTGAACCAAGAATATGCATCTTCAAAAAATTTCTAAATTACCACCTCTCTTTTGGGCTATGACCTCAAGACACATGATAGCATGTGCACTCTTTCCCCTGCTGTCCAGGAGCCCCTCTGGGGAGGAGCTTGCAAGTGTTAATTTGAGGGATGGCAAGAAACTCACACACAGTCAAAACTCACTAAGAAATGTGTGCGAAATGGAGAAAGTTTTTAAAGAAGGCTTCTTACATAAAATGTCCCTTGCTGCTCTTTTGTTCTTATAATATATTTATTAAGCTTTCCCTGCTCTAGGAGACAGGTTAATGTTCCTATATTATTTTGTTTACACACCATGGAAATGGAAATGGTCCCAGGAGGATTGGCATTAATTATGATCAAATGATCTTTCCCTTCATTATCAAAATATAAGCAATTAAATCACCACTTCCCACATGTGACAGATATATTAAAGAATATTTAACTCTTGCAGAGTTCTAGCTGGAGATAATAATTTTTATAAATGTGTCTTGGTTTGGAAAATATTATTTATGCCTTATTTTGCAGAAGATGACTTACATACAGAAAAGACTCCTTCACAGTAACCTCACTTAGGCTGAATTGCCCCATTGTATAAATAGGTAGACCATAATCAGCTCAAATATGTATATTTATATGTTTTATTATTCAAAACTAAAATGGTATGTTTTTCTGTCTGTCCCAGTGCTCTCTGTCTCAGGGCTGTGAGGTGATGGGTAAGCTACTTAATCTCCCGTATACCTGTTTGCTGCAAAAAGGTCTCTTCCACGCCTGAGGCTCTGAGCTTCCTTGCGTGCTCTGTTGTCACCAAAGCAGATGGCAAGCATGTGATTTGCCTCATGATAGCAAAGGAACCATGGTGACGGGTTAAGCTGCTAGAGGGACACAGCCACAGGCTTGCGGCACCACCCCATTCTCTTCGAGGTCCTCAGGTATCCACCATAAACTATCACTCAAGTCAGATGTTGAAGAGTGAGACCCTTGCTTAAAAAACGTTGGATTTGAACAGGAAGACGCACTTGACCATAAGGAGGGACCCAAAATGAAATCAGTGGTTGGGGCCTATGTGCCACGTTGATACCCAACAGCCGTTTTAAATGACAGACTCCTAAATTAAGATTATTCAAACAAGATGACTCTTGTTAACATAGAAACACTGATTCGAGTAAAGCAAAGCAGGGTTTCTGCCTTCTAAGGTAAAATCATGTGCTGAGCAAAATTTACTTTATTCTCCCTTAGCACGCAGAATAAGGCTTTAAGGAAGGCTTTATTTATTGGGCTTTTCTTTGTCTTCAGTTTTGGTTTAATTTCCAAGAATCATTGTCCAGCCTTCTACCGTCACGTAGAACTTTACCTAATCATTCAAGACAAAGACTCACCTCTTCTTAGGAGATAATTAGACCATCTCCCGAAGCAGCATTTAATTACCTTTACAGAGAAGAAGTTGCTCAGTATCTAACCTCAGACCTTTCTTGCTAGAGTCTACAGCCCATATGTCTTAGGGCAACTTCTCACATCATGTTCTGGAAGAATCCCAGATATAAAGACATAACAGGCTGGGTGCCCCTGAGTCTGCTGTGTGTTATACAATGGGACCCTAATTTGTACGCCACTCAGAATCCACTGGGGGCCTCAGAGCAGAGAAACCTCTTCCCATTAGCGCCAGGATGTTTGTGGATATTATCAGGGGCTTTAAGAATACCCACTTCTAAAGAGTTAAGGAACCCACCTTTCTTTTTTTTTTTTTCCTTTATAGTTTTTATTTAAATTCCAGTTAGTTAACGTACAGTGTAATACTAGTTTCAGGAGTAGAACTTAGTGATTCATCACTTCCATACAACACCCAGTGCTCATCACAGAAAGTGCCCTCCTTAATCCCCATCATGCATTTACCCCATCCCCCCACCTGCCTCCCCTCCAGTAACCCTCAGTTCCTTCTCTATCGTTAAGAGTCTGTTTCTTGGGGCACCTGGGTGGCTCAGTCATTAAGCGTCTATCTTTGGCTCAGGTCATGATCCCAGGGTCCTGGGATCGAGCCCCGCATCGGGCTCCCTGCTCAGAGGGAAGCCTGCTTCTCCCTCTCCCACTCCCCCTGCTTGTGTTCCCTCTCTCGCTGTGTCTCTCTGTGTCAGATAAATAAATAGTCTTTTAAAAAAAAAAATCTTTTTCTTGGTTCACCTCTCTCTTTTCCCCATGTTCATTTGTTTTGTTTCTTTAATTCCACATATGGAAATCGTATGGTATTTGTCTTTCTCTGACTGACTTATTTCGCTCAGCATAATACTCTCTAGCTCCAACCATGTTGTTGCAAATGGCAAGATTTCATTCTTTTTGATGGCTGAGTAATATTCCATTATATATATATACCACCTTTTCTTTATCCATTCATTAGTGGATGGACACTTGGGCTGTTTCCATAATTTGGCTATTGTAGATAATGTTGCTATAAACATTGAGGTGCATGTGTCCCTTCCAATCAGTATTTTTGTATCCTTTGGATAAATACCTAATAGTGCAATTGCTGGGTCATAGCGTAGTTCTATTTTTAACATTTTGAGGAACCTCCATGCTGTTTTCCAGAGAGGCCCAGGAATCCACCTTTCTTAAATGGAATCGGGGAGTGATAGTTCTTGGAGGGGACAGGCGGCCCCATTCCATTCCCACAGCCGTACGTTCGTGACAGCCCCAGAACACTCGGTCTCTTTACCTGTACCTCCTGCTGTTAGGTCTGCTGGTATTTATGAAAAAATAAAAAGGAGAAAGCAGAACATATCAATTAGAATAAAATCCCATCTTACAATTAAATACTTTGCTAAGTAAAGTCATAAATGAAAAATCTTGATGCTGAGGATTACTTTAATACTTAATACGTATTTTATGCATACGTCTGTGTAAATTCTTCTATTCCACAAATGCGTGTTAAGCCGTTAGTATGTGCAAAGTACTTGTAGGGATAAAAAGATTTTGAAAACACTGTCTCAGATTAGGAGAATTTATTCGAGTTAATTCTAAACCTTTGGGGACTAAATAAGAGAAAAGAAATGTTAGGAAGGGGTATTATGTTAAAGGGGCAGTAATGCGTGGGGCCTTCCTGGCGCCTGAGCTTACCTGGAGGGACGGCTTTCTGTAAAGCACCTTCCAGTCTCACGCAAGGGCTCTGCAGCCAGTTGGTTCAGTGGATGGAACAGTCAGGAAAGAGAATCTGGCTCCTTGGAGGCCAAGTTCATAAAAAAGATGGGGAGCTTGATCTGCTGGGACCGTCAGGGTAGAAATCCAAGGTTCAGCTCTCATCACAGGAATAACAGGGGGCTTCAGGGAAGGTGACACAGTGCACTCTAAAGAATGTATCATCTGAGCTTCTCCAAGCAGATTTTAAAAGGTGCCCCACCCCCACTCACTCAGGCAGACAGAGGTCACAGAACTGGCCCCCAGATGGCATCTTGCTGTGAATTAAAAGATACCTCTTCCCCGTGTGGGCACAGGCTCCTTCAGGTTACAAGGTCCAGGGAGACCAAGGCCAATGCCCTCTGTTGCCAAGCTCATCTGGCCCAAACCTTTGTTCAGTGCACAAATTGTACCACTGTACATGGAGGCCGGGGCTCCAAACCTGTGCTTGGTGCTTAATAAATGTTAATGAATGAATGAATGAATGTTGAATAATGTAAAATTACATCAGAGCCTGCCTCCCACCCCTGCCAAGTGGCAATTACCACAGCACTTATGTTTTGTTTAAGGATGTTAGAGCATTTCTAATGGTTAATAGCAGATAAAGAAGAAAGGATGAACAGGACAGGGTTTAAAAAGGGAGAGGGATGATAGGGACAGGGAGAAGAACGTGGCAGTAGGAATGATAACTTACTAGTTTTAATAGTTGAGTTTATCTGTAGTTAAAATCTGTGCCCATTGTTCTAGTCTACATACTTTGCATAGTGAGTTAGATGCCATCATCTGAACCAAGTACAGTATTATAAGCAACTGAAATACATTGAACAAGTCTGTGTGTGTGTGTGTGTGTGTGTGTGTGTGTGTGTGTAGTGGTCTACTGGAGGTGGGGCCAATAGGACCAGTTCACAAGAGCTAATTATGCATATTTCTTTCTAGCTCTGTGTTCAGTAAATTTCTAGCTCGAAATTGACCATGATGATATCATTTACAAGAATAAGTTCTTTCAAGAGAGTGGGTTGGGGACCGGTTTACTAGCACCTGCTCTGCGTGTGTGTGATCAATTCGTTATATTCAAGCAGGGGTCTTTAGAAGATATACAATGCCAGGCAGTCCGTAGAGACAACTTTGGGTGACAGGCAACATAAACCTACCTTTCAGTTAACCTTCCATATTGTATGTGTTATATTTTTGGGCTATCAGCATAATTAGATTAAAAAATTTGGTGCATGTATTAATAACATCATCTAGAATATCATACTGCTTGCCAGTAATGACTTTAAATAGTTATTTTATTAATTTTATCTGTAGGCTATTCAATAGCAAAATAACACACAAAGAGTTTTCAGCATTTGCAATTAGAACACATATTTCCAGGTTAACACAGAACCTTGCCTGGTGCAATTCATTAAATATAAGGGTGTAATTAAATACAGCCATCTGAGATTCCAAGTCCGGCATTTAGATATTTAGATATACCAAGTCCGGCAGGTAGGTGCCCTTGTCTCTGCCCATATTTTAGTACATAGAGCTTGGAAATCACGCCTCTCATGCTTCCTGATAGTCTAAGCTTTTCTTCTGTTTGCTTTCTGATGATTTCCCTCATCTGGTTTTATAATAAAGCATCTCTGAAATTCATTGTCTACTTGGGGCAATATTACTGTAGTATTTTCACATCGTTCCCTTTCTAAAGCATCCATTCACTAAAGAATTCTTTATTTAATCTTTATTACATCTCTGTTTAATCTTGCTGAGATGAATCCAGGTAATTTAAATTGCAGTCACTATATGACAAAGTATATGCAGAGTTGTGAAGAATGAGAACAATTAGTAAGGTTCGTGGGGCTGGAATTCATTTAAGCACTCTTTGAGGAATGCAGTTTTCCTATTTATCTTACCTCATGGTGCCGTCCCCAATTTTATTGTCCACTTAGGACTCTTCGTTCCAAGGCCTCCATTGTCGAGCAGGAATACACTCGTGGAGAAACACCAGCCCACAATAGCTCATCAATTCTCTTACAAATCCAGTGTTTGCTGTGGTTTACACTACACGAGATTCATGTTGAGTTTACAAAAGCAATAAAGTACAAAGGTGTCCTATCTGAAATAGATACAGAATACTTCGGAAAATCAGCCTTGAAAGGAAGCTTTCGAATACCTCAGGAATCCAATTCACTTACCAAACTCCAACGTAAAATTGAAGAGGGATTCTAGCAGAGAAAAAAAAAAAAAAAAAGGCCTAAACCAAACTAAATTGAGGACAAAATTCAATAATAATAATTACCTCACCAACACCAGCAGCAACCAAAACAGGGAGTCATAGTTTATATTTGTACAGTGATTCACATTTCACCCAGGCATGGTTGAAGCAATACATGGTGACAACAAAATAGTAATAATATAAACTAAGTAAAGTTAAAATTGTATCAGATACTTAGGGAGACACTTCCTGTTCTACCAGAGCCACTCAAAATGATTACAGTTGACTTTTTTTTGTGAATCCCTTTGTCACATATTATAGAGAAAGACATTCAGTTGCCCCATTTGTTCAACAGTCTCAAGTTTTTGTTCCCTTTGGGTCTGACATTCAATGACCAGGCCACACAGCAGCTCTCAGTGGGGAGTTCCAACCAGTGGTGTTTGTCATCACTGAAGCATGATACCTTATATTTCTATTTACATTTAATCTGCAAACATTTTAGTCCACTACCATCCACTGATCAGGAGTTGGTGATAAATGTACATGTCCTTAATGAGCTACATTAGCATATTGTGAAAACAAGTTTTTTTACCAGAGAATATGACCTTAGATTTTTCTGTCTACTTTAAAAGTCAGAAGTCGAGTTGTCAAAAATAAAATTTGTATTAGTTTTCTATAGCTGCTGTAATAAATTGTCACAACCCTGGTGACTTAGAATAACACAGATTTATTATTTTATAGTCCTAGAGGTCAGAAGGCTGATACCAGTCTCTGTGGGCTAAAATCAAGGTATCAGCAGGGCTGCATTCCTATGTGGAGGCTCGAGGGGAGGATCCTTGAGTCTTCCAGCTTTTAGAGATACCCACGCTCCCTCCCTGCTCCAGAATAGCAGTGCTGCCTCTCCCCGACCTTCCTTCCATACTCACATGTCCCTCCCACTACAGGCAGGGAACCTTCTCTGATCTTAAGGATTTGATAATTACACTGGATCCACCCAGATAATCCAGGACAGTCTCCCCGTCACAGTCCCCGCATCACATAACCCTAATCTCACCTGCCATGGAAATTAAGATACTGTTAAATTCTAGGGATTAGGGCACAGATAACTTTCGAGGGGCTGATACTCTGCCTCCCATAATGTCATAAAGAATGGCATAAAGAATATCCATCCCTGTAGGCATTCTATCACTTAACTCCAAATCACGCTCCTCGTGCTCCCCACTGCTCTCCTCCTCCCTTGACAAATTTAAGTCAACCTTGCATTGGCGTTCTACCCCAGAAGGTTACAGCCAGTATCTGTTGTCACAGTAATTCTGTGTAACAAGCTGTGACATACACTGCAGAGGCATATTTTTGCTTCTAAATCTATGGTTCAGCTGGGCAGTTCTGCTGACCTTGGCCAGTCTGCTGACCTTGATGGGGCCTCCTCAGTGTCTGCAGTCGCTTGGCAGGTTGCTGGAGGGACCTAGCTGCGACAGGTGGGCTGGCTTCCATCTGCTCCCTGTGGTTCTGGGTCATGGCAGAGGCAGGGGTCCACGAGAGAGCAGAAGTGTGCAAGGCCTCTTGAGGCCTGGGCTGGGGACTACGACTGCACATTGCCACTTTCCCCCCCATCCTTTTGGCCAAAACAAATCACAAGGCCAGTCCAGCCTCAAGGAGCGTGGGAAGAAGGGAACCTAGAGTTGGTAAAGATATGGATGCATGGAAGGATGGAGAATGGGACTCCTCCTGCAGTTAATCTACTCAGAGGCACTCAGCATCTTAGTATGAATTCGTGCCACCTTTTGAGAATCTGAGTAGAATTTTCTCTCAAGCCTAAATACAAAGACAAACTCTGCCGCTGAGCTTCTGGTGTGGTTATGGCCACATGATTGCACCTCACCTTGGACATGAAATAAGGGTGGGCCACGTTGGTCTTTGGAAGGAAGACTCCCTGGTGTATGGATATTTGGTGTATGGTGAGCTCATCATCTAGCACCCGTGCTGGCACCAGGCACCTAGTGGATATTAAAAGATTACTGAAAGAATGGTTTTGTCTGATGAATAATGCAAATATTATAACTCACCATATTTCTTGTTTACTTTAAATCTGGAATTCTCAGAGACAAATCAGTAACAGGGTAGGATTTCTGGGTGCAAACTCTAAATGTGACTTTATTTCACTATTCTGATTGATTTTTCCATTACCCTGATTTCATTTTCTGTTTACTTTTATAACTGTAGGTAATTTGGGCATCTCAAATCCTTTTTAGAATGACCTGCACTGAAAATAAACAAAGTTTCCAACCTGTAGAGCTGATAAAGAATTAGCTTCTCAACGGGTGAAGTCTTAAGGCCATGTATTCTGAAGCAGTTGCTAGTTTCACTGATTTTCTAGGTTTGGTGGCATTGTGTGAGAGAAAAAACACACACAAAATTCATCAACTATTTAACGACTCTACCATTTTCTATCTGTGTGTACGTGGGCAAGTCATGTCACCCATTTGAGCCCATCTGTAAAATAGAAAGAGTAATAATTAATAATAATAATGATAATGCCAGCATAATGGGGTGATTTCGAGGCCCAAAGAATACAAAGGATAGCCCCAAGTACACTGGCTGGGACTACGGAAGCCTTGATCAATAATGGGAGGGATGGGCTCTGGGGAAATCCTAAGACTTTGCTCCTTTCTTCCACCCATTTTACTGACTGACAAGTCATCTGTCCCGGGCACAAGAAGGACAAACTCAGCTGGTGCAGACATAAAGGTACCAAGGTTACTGAAGGTGGCGTATTTCTAACCGCCCTGGGTGACAGTCTGTAATAAATCATTTAGCCCCCCTTTCATTCTCCATTTCCTATAGAAGAGGACATTTCCGGGAGATTCCTTTGCTAAATGGAAATTTGATCCAGGAAATAACTCATGAACAGGAGCTAACAATGCCCCACTGTTCACTGGGCTCATTGTCACAAGGCCAAGAGGAGAGTCTTACTTCCTTCTCCCTTCTGCCTGCACTGAGCAGACCAAGGCTCCCTTCTCATACATTTTAACCTGATTTCCTTCTCATAAGTCTTTTGGGGCAAAGAAAAAAAGAAAAAAAACAGTGGGATTGGGGGATTATTGACTTCTCCCACTAGGTCTGGCTATGGAAAGGGAGCCATTGGTTGGAACCAGTCTTGTGTTCCCAACCCCCTGCCCTGTTGACCCTTGTATTCTGGTCATTCGAGAGCAAGGCAGAGAACAGGGTGTATGTACATGGAGAAAGGTTTGGAGCAGCCTACTTGCTGGCAGGCCAGGCAACAGGAAAGAGGCCCACAGGGCCTAGAAGAGGGGGCTTTCATCCCCAGACAGAAACAGGATGGGTCCTAAACTGGCTCAGGCTTGCAGCTCTGTACAAGGAATTTTATATGCAAGTTTTCAGTCTCTTGTCTTGTAAGGGATGACCTCGTATGACACACCCCTATGGCCTCCCCCCTCCTCTCCTGTCTCACACAAAACCCCACTCATATGTGCACATAGTATAGACAATCAATGAATGTTATGACTCTGAAGTCTTGTTTTCACTTTCAAGGATTGAATATCACTTGCTTTGGAGGAATAGAGGTAGAAACAAGCTAAAATAAACATAAGTGATGTTTTAAAATGTGTAAAAATAAAAACAGGCTTTAGAATTTCACATCAAGCTTCCTATGATCCCTGTATATCAGAGGAGTGCAGAGACAAGAACCAAGTCCACTCTCTGGTAGGATCTGTGCTGTTCATGCTTCCTCATCTAAAGGAAAGCTGATGAACATTTCACTCCAAGAGAAAACGCTTCTCATTTTGTGCATCGGTAATAGGTGAAAGTATAATTTTGAGGACTTTTCGTCTTTAAGCTCCCTTGAAGAAAGATGTTTCACCTCCAAGGAGCTGATCCTACTACCCTACGCAAACAGATGAGATTGCTGTTATTTAAGGAAATTCAGTTCTGAAGATCACAATCCTTCTGGGACTCAAAACTTTCAATTTAACCTAGTTTAGGTTCTCACTGTCGGTACACAAAACGATTTTTGTTTTTCTCTTTGGGAACATTTAGTTCAGATCGCTTCTGTCCAGTGTGAATGGAGCCTCTGTTATGGGCTAGACATTTCGGTAGGTGCCGGCAACAGGGGACTAGACCAGCCTCCCTACCTTCAGGGCTCCACAGTCTACCAGATTCCAACACGCTTTGGGAATTGCTGTGACAGAGCCTTTCTGTGGAAAACTGTTACTGTTCTCTCACCTTTTCACTAGATGGGCAGTCATGGAAGTAAGTGAAGGGTTTTCTATGTTTAAAACTAATGATGAGAACTTCCTCAAAAGGAACCATTTTTAAAAATCCACAGACTGAATTGTGTTCAGTTTTTTTTTTCCCCAAATTCCCGGGTGGTAGAAATGTTGCTTCCTAAGTTTTCTGAGGCCCCTATCCAGACACAGGTTCTAACGGTATTTGGGGATTTTTCTCAGATTGGGTTTTGGAGAGGATTTGTGTCTACATGTATATGGAGGTTTGCAGTGAAGAAGGAGGAGGAGAAGAGCAGCAGTTATAAGAGAAATCCCTATAAATTATTTTAAAGTAATGTTGCCTCTGGGGCGCCTGCCTTTGGTCATGATCCCAGGGTCCTGGGATCGAGCCCCGTGTTGGGCCCCCTGCTCAGCGGGGAGCCTGCTTCTCCCTCTCCCTCTCCCACTCCCCCTGCTTGTGTGCTCTCTGTCTCTCTTTCAAATAAATAAAATCTTTAAAAAAAATAATAATGTTGCCTCATTGAAGGCACGTGAAACTGGAGAAAGACCTTCTCCGCTACACAATAAATGTTAGCAATAGGGACATGCGTAACATAATAATGATGTATGAGCTGTCACACCGCTAGTTCTAGGGTGGAGCATTCACAGTAATGACCAAATGCACTTTTTGTGATGTGTCTAATACAAAATGACACTGTGGAAAGCCTTGCAATTGATGTGACTCTCATTCTTCGTGGGGGAGCTCAAGTATGGACCCACTGTGTCTCTTTCTGTCATTGTCGAGAGAGTCTGTGTAGGAGATAGATTTCTACTTCTGTTACATGTGAATATATTTTCTTCTGAATTTATATACGAATCCTCCTTAATTTGATTAGTAACCAATGACTTGACTCGGAATAAACTGGCGTTATCAGTGGATATTGCTAAAAGATCATAAAAGCTTAGTTACCTCCAGATTTTGAAAGTTGTACATGCAGCTAATTTATTATGATAATTCTTGTCACAGGTGTAATCTTGGCATAATATATGCATTGGATTCAGCCATGTCCTTGTTGCGATGAAAATAAAATAGAAACCATTATTAAAGTATGTACCGATACATAACGTGTTAGAGTATGGAAAAAAGAAAAGCAACAATACATCTTCTCCTACACACAGCCTGGAGTTACAGGATGCATTACAAGGGTCTCCATTTGGTTTTGTCTGCAGCGCATAAGGGATAGATAAGTAAGCCTGATGATTAGGACATGGGGTTACCTCTGCTACTCTGAAATGCCCTCGGACCTGACTCCATGCCATCTGCCATCTAGTGTTACCTGCTCCTTTATTTATTTGGGATCACAGGGCCTTTTGCCTGTGTTGATGTGATGAGATGGGGCGCACGAGATACTCTGTCCATGGTGGAAGTGACAGCCACCTGGATGGGGACCGATGTCACAGAGAGTACCCCACTGCTGTCATCTTTGCCTTACGCTTCCCATTATCCTGGGTCTGACTGTTTACTAGAAATACCAGCTTTCTGTAGCCTTAAGACAGTGAGACTATCTTATGTGGTGCACTTTAGAAACTGTTGCGGTGCCCTGGAGGGCATCCTAGCTGTTGTCCTAAATTGGGATGACAGTGTTGCTCATATTAAATTGCCTTCTCACTTGGCTCAGCATGCTGGGATCCATATCTATTAATGCAGGAGTGTCCAAATGTCCTGCTAGGAAAGCAATTTGTTCCTCAGTAGGGCGTCAGGGAAGCAGCTGGTCTAAGAAGTCTTCAGAGGTGATGTTAGGGGCAAGTTGTGTTTTTCTTGATTTAATGGAAAATCTCACTGATCCATCGCCTCACTTGTCCTCACCACTTGCCAACAAGGCAGCACATATCCATCTTCAGCCCTCTCCTTTTCATCCCCACGGGCCTGGCATTGCCATCCTGTGGAGAGTCAGTCCTCCACACAGCCTGGGCTTCACGATAGACATTCTGACAAAAACAAACACATTATTAATGGGTTTTTTTAATGCCCTGGGGAGGCAGCACAATTTGGAGACATTCAGTTAAATATCACACTTGAAGTCAACTCTGGTTTTTTTCAAAAGCACCTCCCCAAGGAGAACTTATATACACACACCATATCAATACCTGCCCCCCACATCCCTCCTGCCTTACCACCCAAGCCCAACAAAGTTATTTTCTTGAAGGAAGCCCATGAAATTCAAGATGCCCGCTTGCATGGCTGTTCTGCTGGTGTGTATGTTCAATGACGATTTCCCAACCGGACGTCAAGAGCAATGACCGGACACCAAGTTCATGTTCACTGTGTGCCATGGACGCTTGTCTTGAAGTGTCTGATGAGCAAGGAATGCTCACGTTGGCTCTGATGGGAAGGACCTCTGTGGCCCCAGTAACCAGACCGAGAGGCCTGATAATCCAGAGACGGAAGAGACCTTCCAAATGGGCTGTGGTTGCATTGGCACCCGCTGCCTGCCATCAGGGCGTGCACATTAGAAATGTGTATGATAAAGCATTGCAGTCTTAACATTCATGGAATATCCAGCATTCTTTAAAATATGGCAGGGATGTTGTACGAGGCGCCCACTTGGAGGTAATGTCCGTGTCTCCGAAGGCAGGTTATTTCGTTTTTTGTTCAAATATAAAAATGGCATGTTTAATACTTGAGAAGAAAGAGAGCTTCCCCAGGACAACTACTCTGTCTTTAATGCACTCTTTTGTGTAATTGAATTTCTGGATGATTTTTATGGGACTTTATTACAAAATTTGTCAGACCTAACAAATTCTTTGAAATGGAAAGTACGTTCTTCCATAGTACAAAATGAATGTGTTTAGGCAAATGAGTAATAAATTATTCATATGCAGCCACTGTTTATCATTCTCTTCCTCATCATTCTGTCCAGAACCGGAGGCCTCCTGTTTCGTCAAACCAACGAAGACTCACCCCCACCTCTAGACTGTCTTGTAAGCATCAGTGCCTATGGCTCTCATCACTTTGAGATCCTACAGAGAACTAACTCATTTTGGTCCAAGACTTAATAAGTGATTGCACACGTAGTAAAAGAGACCGGTAAACACTCCTTGATTGGTAATCAGCCCAGTCATCTTTTTTGTGTCTGACTATGCCTTGCAGTCGATTTTGACGAGCATTTCTAGGTGCAGACCCTACATCAGATACTAGGTTATCTGATCAACCACCGGTACTAAGCTTTGTATTAGCGAAACAAAGATGATTGTGAAGAGTTTGTGCAGTCTTTATGTTAAATGTCTTCACTACCTTTGCATTTTGGTGAGGACCAATTTTCTCGTAAGTTAAATCTACATTAAACATCGGATTCCTCTTTTTACAGTCATCAGGGTGTTTTGAAGAGCCATCTGTAAATTCATGAGCCTACTTTCAAAGATGTTTTCCAAGTCACCAATTAAATAAGACCCAGAACCCGAAACTGTAGGGCAACCTTAGCTGTAACCTTCTCTGTTGATGTTTAGCTAATTAATAAACTTTAGGTATGGTCAGGTTTTGTTTTTCTCCTCATAGAATATGTTAGAATAAAGAATTGATATATTTTTTTAGATTTGCATAGATAGAGAAGCCAGGAAAGTGAAGAAAGCCCATAAGGGTTTCAACCCATCATTAAAAATTTGTCTTGGAGGCCCTTCGGTACGGCCTATAAACTGTGTACCTACCTACCTGCCTAGAGCAACGTCACGAGTCACGGCCAGGCTCTCCATGAGATCCTTACTCGGCAAAGCTTCTGCCCGACTGTTCCTTCCCCGCCGCCCCCCTTCTATCCACTTCTGCCTTCTGACCTTGCCGGCCACTCCACCTTAGAAAGAAATTAAGTCAGTTTAGGTGAGTCTTGCGTTTACTAAATCCCCTCCAGTTGGTACCAAACCCCGTTCTCTTTAAGCTGGTTTCAAATGGCTCGATACCATGTTCTTGTTCCAGTCCTGGGTGGAGGCAGGAGACTAAGACTGAGACCTTGTTGAAGGGCGTCATTCTGTTTGCTCTGGATTCTCCAAGATACTGGGAGAGGGAGCTCATCCACTCTACCATATGTGGAATCTTCTTGAGTGTACCACAGCAGCTCACCTTACGTAAGATTGTAAAGGAACCTCTGAAAGATATGCACATGCCTTTTTAAATCCCTTCCCTATAAGCGTGCTCTCTCAAGTACCTCCTCACCCCTGGCTGTCCCTGATCTGCAGCCCTCATGAGTCCTGCCTGGGGTCAGCCCACCTGGGTCTGATTATACCCACCCCACCCAAACTGTCAGCACATCCCTTCATTCTGGGCGTTCCAAAGTTGCTAGGGAGATAGGTTAATATTCTGATACTCAGTCAATGTTACTAGACCAATAGGCGAAGTCTGGAGGACACACTTAGTACCCTTCCTTCGGAGTCACGTGTATCTGCATTTTACTAGAGACTCCCATCTCTCATCATTCAGAGACATCCTAATGATATTTTCCTCTAGATGGGAAAGGGAGATGGCCCCATCAGGCTGGGGGGAGATATTTCAGGTGAGCGGGATTTGGGGGTGAACCTCGAACAGCACCCAATATGTCACCGGGCATGTTGCGTCTGAGCAGCCTCATCCCGGCGTCCCACACGATGGCAGGCCTGACGTGGACTGAAGGGGCAGGAAGGCCCAGCCACCAGCAGCCAGGCCTCTCTTGTCCTTCTAAGCCCCGTTTCATGCAGGTAGCATATGTCTCAGCGAACAAGGCCACAGCTCTGTCCTTCCCTGGTAGAACACATCCCCATGCCAACTCCCATTCTCTTTCCAGTTCCCAGAGCCACAACCTGCACCCCCATCTTCCTCGCTCCCAGCGTGGAGGGCAAGCCCCCTGTCCGCTGGGCTTAGCCGTTCTGCGCCCTCCACTACCAGCGCCGCCTCCCTCAGTCAGCACTCCCAAAGCAAAACTGGGCTTGGGGCGTTTGTCCTTGCATTCGGACAGTGGACTGACTGTAAACGTGCCTGCCTCCCAGGTCTCCAGAGAAGGAGTTTTTCCTTTACTTGCCTTTGGCCACGAGTGTGGTCCTCAGAGTGTGTGTGCTCAGCCATTTGTGTGGACAGAGATTTCTTGTACTCAGCCGCCCTCCCCTACAGCCTCCCCGCGGTGCGGCGGGCCGCTCGGAGAGCTGCTTCCCATCTGATTCAGTTCGCCGGACTTTCCTGGGGGCCCGTTCTGTGCAAGGCCCCTGCCGGGGCGCTGTGGATGGGTGCGGATGCTCGGGAGAGCGAGGGGGCACAGTGCCTGCCGTGCAGAAGGGCTGAGCTCCAGAGGAGAGGGGGCTTGGGGACCAGGCAGCAGGCACAGGGAGGGCCACCCCGGCTCCGGCACAGGCCTGCCAGCCCCCCTCCAGGGAGGTTGGCTGAGCTAAGCTGGGTGCAGGGCATGTGGTTGTGAAGACGTGGTGCCAGCAGAGAAGCAGCCATGCTCTCGGGCTCTTTCCCAGAGAGTAGCTGCGCCCCTGGGACTGTCACTGGGGTTCCTGTCTCACCCAGAGCACCCCGCCCGCCCAGGTGGAGACAGCGCCTGGGTCTCCGGAGGCGGCACCAGGCCTCCCTGTCCAGCTGTTTCTGGACCCTTCTCCTGCGCATCCAGTAGGCGCTGCGTGAAGCCCTCTCATCCACGGGCGCAGGACTGAGTGGCCCCAACGTGTTTGAGGGTGGCCAGACCAGTGGGGTGGGGGCCAGTCTCACCTTCATGCCCCTCTAGGGCCCTCTCCCGCCCCGGTGCTCGGTTGCCAGAGAGCGAGGCAGTGACGGTCCCCACGTCCACCCCAGCCCCAGGCCCGTGGCTTTCCTCTATGGCGTCCTGAGACCCCGACTCGCACAGCCAAGTCTCCCTCCAGCTCGAAGCCACAGATGTCAGGCTCATCCTTCCTTGGGAAAGAATCATCCTCTAGATCTCACATATTTGGAAATAATTATAGATACACGGGGTGTTGTAAAGATACCACTGGGAGGTCCCAGCAGTGACAACATCTTTCCTAACTATAGTACAATATCAAAACCATGAAACTGACCTCGTTAGCGTGTGTGTGTCTAGTTCTGTGCCATCGGATCACGCGTGTGGGTGTGTGTAACTACCACCTCATCCCTTGATTCCACTCCATCATGGTGCGGCCGGGTGCTTGCCAAAGCAGAATTCCATGAGACGGAAAGATTCAGAGGTTCTGGTGCACGCTAAGAAGGTGCTACCTTAGGAGTAACCAAACTTCGTGATTCTAGATCAGCTCACTGCTCTCAGATCCATAAAGATTGGTCAGAACAAATGGACTAAATAAATAAGTCAATCACCTGGAATTCTGCCCCCACCAAATAGGCTCACCCTGAGCAATCACAAGTCGGTGATTGAAAATGTGCTCTGCGGTGACTGTTTTGCTCCCACATTGCTGACAGAAATACTTGTTCTGAGCAGCACTTTCCCAAGGCAGACTCTGGCGAAACCTGCCTGTTCCACATCACTCCAGTTGAAGTCAACACTGTTACTACGAACTCCATGATATTACGTGTTTTTCATTAATGAGAAAGAAATCCGTCGTTCAACCTGTGGATTAAATGTGACTTTTTAGAATGAGACATAAAATGAGAATAACTCCCTCAAAGCATCAACTCGATTTTCATAATAAATGCGTCCGTTGAAATGGCAGCATTTTCAAGAGTCATGTTTCTGCACTTTCCTTCTTCGGGTCACATCTTTGAGATGCTGGTAATGACCTGGTCTAAGGTCACGTGGGGGAAGGCGGCACGAGTTTGGCATTGCATTAGCAGTATCTAAATGAAGCTTCTGAAAAGCTCAGTTGATGGTTATGTTTAATAATTACATGTAGTACTTGCAGGTCATTGAGATAAATCACATAATGTTGAACTTCACAGTCTTAGAGGGAGAAAAAATTATCTACTTTGCCAGAGATTATCAGGTTATTAATTTTTTTCAGTGTGTGTGTGAAAAGCCATTAGCCTTTTTTTTCTTTTCCTTAAATATCTAGCTCCACCAGGTGATGGTACTTAAGCAGTGGTAATTTTCATTGGGCAAAATTACATTAGAAGAATTTCGAGTCCTGTCAAGGTGAAAGCTAACCAGTTAGTAAGTAGGTGCCATCAGATTTATAAGCAGTGGATGAGTATGTAGAAGTCTCGAAATTCTCCAAATGGCAATGTGATCTTCTAATTTCATCTATATTTATCCCATACTCAGATCAGTGCTACAGAGAATTCCTTTTACTTATTATGGCAGCCCAATGAAATATCGCTTCCAATGAAACACAAGTGAAATAATACAATTTGCTCCTCACTTTCAATGATTCTTCTTTAAATGCTGAAATCCTGATTCTCATAGCTTAGGCATCCTGCAACTCAATGCATGGAAAGTAGCGGGGCGCCTGGGTGGCTCAGTCACTTGGGTGTCTGCCTTCGGTTCACGTCATGATCCCAGGCTTGTGGGATCGAGCCCCGCATCGGGCTCCCTGCTCAGTGGGGAGTCTGCTTCTCCCTCTGCCTCTATGCACCCACTCTCTCTCTCTCTCTCTCTAATAAATAAATAAAATCTTAGAATAAATGAATGAATGAATGAATGAACGCGTGGAAAGGAGGAATCATCTCTAAAGGTAATGTAGCCTTAAAAGAAGAAGTCCTACAAGATCATACTATGAATAGAACTATATTAAAATGTGTCCACATGGATTAAAAATTCACAGGAAATCGAGAATAAGGAAAATTCCTGGGTTAATATGGTGACACTATAGGCATTTTTGCTCCTCGTGTTATTAACAGTCTATAAAACAGTAATGTATTTCCTTATAAAACGCAAAAGGAAAATAGATGGGTGCGTGTTTGTCTCCTCAGTATTGTGCATGTGATAGGGGTTCAGTAAATGAAGTTGGATCAAAGTATAACAATAAAAAGGGGACTTACCAGTATAGTCAATTTATGTTTTCACAGCACAATTTACAGAACAGGGTGGAGACACAGCGCATTTGCTTAATGCTTTTGTGAGGGAGTAGACATGTATGGAATGGCTTCTGTGTTGCTAGAGTTTTCCCTGGTCCAATTTGACCCAGCAGCCTGGCCCTACCTCACCTCAAAGCTGACCTGCATGAGACCTTAGGCCCCTCTAGGCCTCAGGTACAAGGGGACTTGAAGGAGCCCCATGGCCTTGAGCGCTGTGGTTTCTGGCCTGCTCGCTGATGTGTGCGTCCCGCCCAACCGGCTCTCCCATAACCAGACCCCTCCTGGCCTCCCAGTTCCCCCAGTGACAGAGGGTTCCTCTAGTCTGTAGTAGCTGAGGCCCTTTCTCCCAGACCCAGGCTCTTCAAATGAGGGTCCCTGCTCTAAGCATCACAGAGACTTAGCTGCTCAATCTGGTCTCCTCTCTAATCACCTCTTCTTAGATGGTCCATTCAGAGATGCAGATCCTTAGAACATAGGTTCTTCTCTCACTTGTTCTCATCTCTGTCCCTTGCATTCACCATCTTCTCAAGTTCCTCCCCAAAATAACCTATCCAGGTGTTACTCTGTTTTCATACCTTCCCTTCTTAACCCCTTATGCCCATAATCCTTCTCACCCCCTAATAAGACTTTGCCCCCAAAAACCTGATCAGAGTCGCATTCCTAGCCTCACATAGTCTGACTCTGTTGTGCAGTCCAGGCCCTATTTATAGCGGTGCCCGGGACTATGGCCACATTCAGCATCCAGCACGTGCTTGCCCAAGCCCGAGGAGTCCTTGCCCGGCTGGATAAATACCTCTGGTTTGCAGAGACAGGAGAAAGGAAGGCCTTTTACTCCTCTTTCATTGATCCCTTCGTTCACTCGTTCATTCTTCCAATCAGTCATTTGTTCATAGTTCCCAAGATTCTCATATGCCAAAGAATGTCCTCATTAGTAGGGTCACAGAGAAACAAGCTTTGTGCTTTTGAGAAGATCACTGTTCACAGAGTCCTCTCCTTCCAGAGGTGAAATAAAAGTTTACTTAGGTTGTGCCAAAATAAACCAAGAGTGGCTGAAGTAGTTAATGAGACTCCACGGACTCCACAGGGTCCTATCAGAGGGCAGGGGACAGAGCCCAGCTCAGGATGCCCCAGGAGTAACAAGGCCTGCAGCCTGGAAGGAGTACAGGACATCTCAGGTGGGTGGTGAGGCTCCTGTCCACCAGGGAATCCTTGTTCTTTGGGTGATAACTGTTGAAATTCTAATCAAGATGGTGAACCCAAGGAAGTCTCTCATGACCACCATGAGACATGCACAGTAAATGTGTTGTCCTTAGCACTAGGTGGCCCTTCTGGTGGCTTGTCAAGTACTTCTCTTTCCTGGAACGAATTTGCTGATATTTTAGCAGCAGTACATTGTATTCTTTATTATAGTAAGTCTGACGGAGCTGCTGTTCCTCAGAGCCTCCCTTCTGGACAAAGTATATTTCTGCTTTCATTTGACTTCCATGGAGCTTAATTTTGATGACTGGTCACTTTCTTCCAGTTGTTTTAAACAATTTTTCTGGGTTTGGAATGTGCAAGTTTATCATGTTTGCAGCATTCAGAGGGCTCACAGAGTATTTTTTTTTTTTTTTTTTTACCAATAAAAGTGATTAAACTACCCTTAATACTGTTATAGTAATATTATGCTTCATGGGTGTCTTTCCATTTTTAGACTGACCTTGAGTAAATTGAGTACCCGTGTTTTCTTATTCCCATCAAGCTCCAACCTTATCCTGGCCCGTTGGCCCCTGACGGGTGAGTTTGCGTGCAGAGATGAGGATGTAGCGTGTGCGCACATGTATGTGCATGTTGGGAAAAATGGAGACATGAGCCGCCATCGAGCTCACACAGCAAGCCCCGGCTTTCCGGGATGTAATGAATGGAACTGCAGGAGCTGTCTTCCCCAAAGTGAGACATTCTTCTCCCAGACTAATGTTTTCTGCGCCAGTTGGCAGATTTATTTTTTTTCCAAGATCAACCCATCTGCCACTTGTGTCCCCTGGGACCCTGGCAACTTGCTGTCCAGGTTGGGCTTTTTGAGCCTGACCCCTGGCCAGGGCAAGCTGCAATGTGGTGATACTCCTTTGCAGAATTGTCAGGTCACTTAGGCAGGTCTGCACTGTTATTTGCTCATGTCACAAAGGCTTGGGGTTCTTGAATACATGGGTGACAGTATCGCTGTACTTTCGAAGGTGTCCTGTCAGTTGTCCTGGACTGAAAGCCTTCCCAGGAATAGCAAGCATGTCAGATATGGCTACAGAGTCCATGAAAGACGCATTAGCTTCCTGCTCCTCCTTCCAAATGCTGATTTTCTCTAGCCTCATTGCCTATTACCTGGGAGTCTAGAAATAAAGAACCTCATCTCCAATTTATATCTACAATCCTGAGTCCGCAGAGCTTATATTCTGCTGGAAGGGACCATTGACCAATGCCATGCACCATCTTGTTGCCAAAATGTAAATCATCTGAACTAGACACATATAGGGAAAAAAAGGAGTCTAATCTGTTTTCATCTCCTCTATTTTTAATAAGCTGACGTCATGCTTGCAATCCAACCAATTGAACTCCTTCAAAGCAGAGTGATTCCAGCCTCATGGGCCAGTCTGTTTGAGGGATTGTCTCATCTGGTTTTTAAAAAACCTACAAAGAACATTCATTTTCCTTCCTAGTAAGCAATGTCACTGTTTATCAATATGTGAGAAATGTCTTATCAAACTTTCAGATAAACTGTCCTTTGTTATCGTTGGAGTCAATTATCCTCAGCGATTGCTTCATTTTCTACAGCAAACAAAAGATCAGTGGCCTCTAAAAATAGGATTTTCCCTGTTAGTAAAGGAAAATCATGTCTGGACTGGCTTCTTTGACAAAACCAAAGCTCTTTCCTTTATCCAGACTTGGCACCGGCGATACTAAGATACTCTCCCTATGACAGTGGCCACAGGGAAGGGGCCCAACTTCAACGCCCTTCCCCACGGAGAGGCATCTCTCCCCAAGACATTTGACCCCGATGATGTGGCATTACACCTTCCATCATTTACTTTTACAGAAATAGAAAATGTAAACTCTTTGACTTGCTATTATTTTCTTCAGAGGTATCAAAAATATAACTTGTGCTTTAATAACATTAACTCTGGGTCCCTGAAGACCCAGGCTGGTTACTTATGCAAATAGCTGTGCTTTGTAATTAGGGTAAAGCATTTTGGTTAAATTGCTTTTCTACACCGAGAATTCTATCTTAGACCAACCTTTGTAAATGAATGGAACCTGCTGGGTTTGAAAATTAGGATACTAAACGCAAATGGGTACATTTCTTCAATAAGCTTTGCCTTTGGTGTGTTGGTCTCACATTTGATTAACTTGAAAGAACAACTTAAATCTAAGATCTCAGACATGGCTGCATACCCCATAATATCTCAACATGCAAGGACAGTTGATTTATCACAAAGCATAAAGAAGGCTCATCTCCACAGATTTTTATCATTTTTAGCTGCCACCACATCTAGAATTCCATCACTAGAGAGTGAAACATTTAAGTTCCTTTCCTTGAAAGTCTTCTTTTAAAACACACTCTTATGAAAGTATTTATGTGTAAAAACTATCTCTCTTGGTGATGCATTTGTCGTCAGAAATTGATTACAGAAATAATAAGGAGGGTAGAGGATTCCTATCCTGGCAAGGGAATGAATCCCAGAGCCTATGGTAAAACCAAGCCTGCAGATGTGCCCCTGAAGGCCCACATGGGGTTGGGCTGCACAATGGCTTCCATCTTTTTTCATTCATTTTCATTTTTAATTGGAATATTTAACTTTAAAATATAGGTTTATAGGGCGCCTGGGTGGCTCAGTTGGTTGGGCGGCTGCCTTCGGCTCAGGTCATGATTCTGGAGTCCCGGGATCGAGTCCCACATCGGGCTCCCTGCTCAGCAGGGAGTCTGCTTCTCCCTCTGCCCCTCCCCCTCTCATGCTCTCTGTCTCCCATTCTCTCTCTCAGATAAATAAATAAAATTAAAAAAATAAATAAATAAATAAATAAAATATAGGTTTATAGCTTCTCCTTTAAAAAAAAAAAAAAGAAGAAACTCTTGCTATGTGGATGGGCATTCTCATGTAAAAAAAAAAAAAAATCAGGGCACCTGGGTGGCTCAGTTGGTTAAGTGTCTGCCTTCGGCTCAGGTCATGACCTCAGGGTCCTGGGATCAAGTCCCGCACAGGGAGCCTGCTTCTCCCTCTGCCTCTCCCCGCCACCGGCTTATGCTCTCTCGCTCACTCTCTCTCAAATAAATAAATAAAATCTTAAAAAAAAAAGTCCTTTAAAGGTGACACAGTAGCCCCTCCCTGAACCCATGCAGGTGTTGGATTTGCCACCTTTCCAGCCGGCTGCCCGCCCAACCCCTCAGGCTCCCCGCTTGGCTCCAGAGATCCCTGAGTTGGCTCCCTCTTTTTGAGGCTCTGCCATTCTTTGTGGTCTCCTAACAGATCATTTTCCTTCTGAATGGACAAATGAACAGCTAATATTGGGACTAAAGAGTTTTTCTCAAGCACTGCTGAGAAAGATCCAGAATGCCAAGTTGCCAAGGAGCTGTTGCTGAGCCAGCACTAGGGCGTTCTCACCAAAAGGAAAATGCCAACTCTTTCTGTGACATTATCATGGAATTATAACCTCCAAGAACCACAAAACCATTCTCCTATTCTTAGCTCCGGTCACTTCCGCATCACCCTAGTGTTTAATTTGGGGCAAAAAAAAAATTAAATGGGACGTAGATGGATTGGAAATGATTCATCTGAGAGTGACAAAAATGATTAAAATGATTAAAGAGTTGTAAAATTGATCAGTGAGGATGGGCTTGAGGACCTGGACTTATTAAGTCTGAGGACAAGGAAAGCCCAGATGGATTTACTCAGTGTATTAAGGGACATTATGTGGACAATGCTGCCCAACTGCTGAGGACAGAGCTATTGGAAATGGTCTTGCAAGATAGCAGGGGAGAATTTTTAATCATGTAAAGTGGAGAATGTCAGGACCATAAGCGCTGCCCCTTTGGAGAAACATTTCCGAGATAGAAAGAGCATTCGTATCTATCATTCTCGAGACAGGGTTTTTAAGGATAGAGAGTTGACAAGTAGTTTTATATCCTAGGGGCGGGAATTTGTGCCAGATGACCTTGGGGGGCATTATCTATTCCTTTGAGTCAACGGAATGATAGAAGGTCTTGAATCTGATTTTAGGGTATTCAAATCAAGAACACATCAGCTCCTACCATCAAAAACCAAACTACAAGGACACACACGTTTTTTGCTATTGAATTAACACTTGGACTCTCAGATATGCATGCAATCATTTCTTTTGTAGTCTGTGATTGCAAACTAACAGTTATTAGTCTGCTGTGCGATGTATAAAAGGGTGCCACTTTTATGCCTGACATGTAATACTTCTGCTAGAGAAGTGTTTCCATGGATACGCTTTGTCAGAAACTTCACTACCAAAAATAAGAATATAGACAAGCATTCTCATGTGTCAGAAAAGGTAGGTCACTCATTTCCACTACTATTATGCATTGAGCACCTATTTATGTCGCAGAATCTGTGTTTTTGCACAGAGTCTACAAAGGTGAAAAAGGAGCCCAGTCTCCAGGTGGGGGTGGGAGGTGCAATGCCAGCCCCACGTGGAAACCTATTATCAAAATCTGGTTCGCTAAGTGGCGGGAGGAGGTTGCAATGAGTACGAAGATGGAGGTCTGAAAAGATGAAACACCACCTATAGTGGTCAGAAATGTGAACTGTGCACTGTACCGTTAGGAGCAGAGAAAAGACAAGAGATGAAGGCAGGCGGAGAAGGGAGGGTACGGGAGGAGGAGTTTGAGAGAAGAAAGAATTCCTTCCCAAAAGCTGTGCGCTAGATTGGGAGGGTTCTTGGTCCCAGGGGAAGCTCAGCTGCACCCAGCAGCTCCCTGCAACTTCCAGTCATTTAGAAGGAATTGTGATTTTAAGACGGATAAAAAATAAAAAGTTTTTCCTGACACGAGGCCAAAATTCCCTCCCTGAAACTTCTACTCCTTGGTCCAAAATGTGCTCCTGGAAGCTTCTAGAGGTAGTTGAGCAGAACTGTCCATGAAGTCCTTCCCTCGGATCCCTTTTTTCTGAAGCCTTTACCTCTGCGCTGCCTTCGGCTTCCTGTGCTGGGGCTCCTGGCTCCGGATGGCTCTCCTGCCTCAATGGGTTCCACTTTGTTGATGTCTCTTAAAATGTGGCTCCCCAGGCTGACCTCTATCTGTACATGAGACCATCGGCACAGCATATTGGCATTAGCATTTGGGATGGCCTTAACATATTTAGCTTAAAAGATGTAAATTTATAACAAATTCATATTGCACATATTTAGTCAGTGCTCTGAGTGTGTGCTGGGCACCTCCCAACCAGACTCACTGGGGGTGTCTCCCCGGCATGCCCTGGGTCCCAGCTTCACCAGCCCGCATCGTCCTTCCTCAGCACTTGTCCCTCTCGTCACTGTCCTGTTGGCTCCAGTGACTGGCACCGAGCAGTCGTTCAATAAGCATTTTTTGGTGAATACATTAATTAGGCAACTCACTTTGGGCTTCTCTTGAGTTTACTGTTAAATGGAAACGCCATGACGCTCATTCCGTTTGCTCGTATATCATCTCCTGACTTATTATAGCAACTCAGTCAATGGGTGTGGAATGAATGAAGGGCCCTCCATCCTTTTTCTGTCCCTGCCCACCTGAGGCCTCTGACCCACTCCTACCTGGCTCACTGCTCGTTATAGTGTTTCTCGGAATTGGAGGAAGGTATGCCTGGCTCGGGGCTGTCCTGTGGAAGAGTCCCTGAGTGGTTCCCATGGCAACTCTGCCCTCCCCTGGGCTCTCCCTCGGAGCAGAGACTCTCCACTGCTCTGCCATGCAGGTAACTTTTGTGTTCGTGATTTTAAGTCATGCTCACTTAATTGGTGCAGTTAATGTTGGCCCATTCTTCCAGCCTCCTGAGGCTCTTTGGATCTTTCTTCAAGCACCTGATTTGCTGATCATATTGTAGCCTTTGACATCTAAAAACATGAAAAAATCATATCTCCTATTTCTCCATCCGTGTCATTGATATGACCTTCAACATGTATTGATATCTTTTCTCATGCTACGGGAATAAACATGATAACAATGCACCATAAGTCAAGGTTGAAAATCCTGATTATGGATAAAGCAAGAGTTATATTGACCACAAAGGCCCCCCGGGATGCTATAATTGAGTATAGGGCATCTTGATAATCAAGACAGAAAGGAGGCATGACCAGTGACACAGTTAACATTCTCAGATTAAAAGCATACCAGTCAGATGGCTGCATAATATTCCAGGGTTATGCAGCCATTAAAAAAAAGAAAGAAATATTTGCAATGACGTGGATGGAACTAAGCGAAGTAAATCAATCAGAGAAAGACAATTATCATATGATCTCACTGCTATGTGGAACTTAAGAAACAAAGCGGAGGATCATAGGGGAAGAGAAGAAAAAATGAAACAAGACGAAACCAGAGAGGGAGACAAACCATAAGAGACCCTTAATCATAGAAAACAAACTGAGGGTCGCTGGAGGGGAGAGGGGTGGAGGGATGGGGTATCCGGGTGATGGACATTAAGGAGGGCACTGATGGAATGAGCACTGGGTATTATATAAGACTGACGAATCACAGACCTGCACCCCTGAGACAAATAATACATTATATGTTAATTAATTTAAATAATAAATAAATAAATAAATAAATAAATAAATAAATAAAAGCATACCAGATCCTTGGGGAAGCAAGCTTTTCCTAACAGTGGATTCTAAAAGAATCTTCACATTTGACTTTGTCTCATGGCCACCCTATCTATGGTGCAGTGAATAATGTTTACATTCTTTTTTTTGAAAAATACAACTGTAGTACTGGACCAGACTGCTTCTGACATGAACTTCACCAGAGGTGTGGTGGCTCTCAGAGCAGGCCCTGGAGACAGAGCACCTGAATACCCTTCCTTTAAGTGGGGATAAAGTCTGCACCTCCTGGGCTCATCGTAGTGGGTAAATGAGTTAAGACATGTAAAAAGCTCAGCTCAGTGATGGCAGAGGTTATTTAGGATAAAAATGGTACTTACCCCATGTGTCGTGAGAATGATCTCGATAACGTATATAAAGAACAGTGTCTAGCAAACAATCCAGTCCATGAGTGTTGGCTTTTCTATAAGAGACTTTTTTATAACCTGTTCTAAAAAGGTCAAATATCTCCACAATGATGTCAGTAAGTTGCACAGTCCTCTGTGCTATAACAGCAAGCCATTTACCCCACCCCATTCCACCTGCTTTGAACCCATCTCATATTGCAAATGATGTCCAGATGTCCCTTGATCCCATGTTCTTTCTCTAGAAGGAAAATCAATTTGCACTTTATAAGACACATCTGGTGTTTCCTCAGGCAGGAAGACACCCCCTGACAGTCACGGGATACTTCTTTCAACAGCCATAAAATAATAGGATTTTCCACAGATTGAGAAGTTTGATATATATTATCTGACTTAATCCATACCACCAACTCATGAAGTAATAGATACTATTCTCCAAAAACAAAAATGAAAAAAATGTGGCTTGAAGCAATTAAAAACAATCCCAGGTGTCACATACTACTAAATAGTGGAGTCAGGTCTGGAAGCGGGTCCATCTCCTCCAGACCAACTGCTCATGCGTGTTCCAGACCATCCTCCCTCGGGTCACTGCTGGGTGGATCAGGGCCCCTCAAGCCCTTACCAACACTTTTCCATCCTCCCTAGTAGCAGCCAGTACCCAGCACACACTATGTCGTAACTACTACCTTTCTATAAACGCACAGGTGCCTTTGGGGCACTGCCCCCAAACCCCTGTGTGTCTCTTTCCTGTTGATTACCCACCTCTCACTCAGGGAACTCTTACCACTCCCATCCCCACAGATCAACACATAGAAATAACACATCAGTTTATCCCATCTCTTTATTTTTATTTTTTTTAGATTTTATTTATTTATTTGAGAGAGAAAGAGAAAGAAAACGAGAGAGAGCACAAGCAGGGAAGAGAGGGAGAAGCAGGCTCCCCGCGAGCAGGGAGCCCAATGTGGGGCTTGATCCCAGGATCCTGAGACCGTGACCCGAGCTGAAGGCAGACAATCGCCTGAGCCACCCAGGCACCCCTATCCCATGTCTTTAGATGTCAGAAAAGATTCTAGAGTCAGGGATGCTGCTTTGGAGGAGAAGGGGCAGGAACGCAAGCAACTTAGGGTACTGAAGAACTTCCCTTACCTCCTAACTTTGGTTAGAACTGGTTCCTTCACCATCAATTATGCAGGCTTGAAGAAACTGCCCTTTCGTTGCTTCTGGTTTTCTACACAAAGTCTTCATGAGTTGAGAGGAAATATTGTATTGACTTGTTTTACAGTTACTTAATCTCCTTATGCCTCAGTTTCCTCAACTATAAAATGGGGAGCGTAGTGGCACCTCTTTCACTGGGGTGAGGATTCAATAAACTGACATACGAGGAACATTTGAACAAGGCATGGCACACGGTGGGCATCGTCCACAGCGAGGATGATGAGAACACACTTCAGCGTTTCTTCCCGTCATCTATAATAAGTGGCTTTTAACATCACTCGTAAAAAAATTTTTATGTCCAGATGATTCAATAATCAGGGTATTGTTCTCTCACTTGGCTCACAACGAAAGCATGCAGACTCTCCCATGTCAATGACAAGCATTTCCCCAGAGCAGGGACATCTCACAAACATGCTCTCTATCCTCCAGAAGGACCTGATGCCGGCAAGATGCTCCTGGGTCCTTGGACAAGGTCAGCAGGTGAGACAATAGATGGGACAAATGACCAGTCTCTGCAGCACACCAGAGGTACGGAATAGAACGCTGAAGGGAAAGGAGGCAGTTACAAATTAAACAGACTTGAGACAAACAGCCATATGAACATCTGGACCTCGTTGGGACCTGGATTCCTGATGTAGACCAACCAACCATGAAAAGACAGACTGGGAGAAAACCTTTGCCAAAGACACAAATGATAAAGTACTGTTACCCAAAATATACAAAGAATTCTTAAAACTTACTCTGATTAAAAAAATGGGCCAAAGGCCTTAACAGACTCCCCATCAAAGGAGACTTACAGATGGCAAATAAGCATTTGAAAAGATTCTCCATATCATGTGTCATCAGGGAAATGCCTATTAAAGAAACAATGAGATGCCACTGCACACCTACTGGCATGGCCAAAATCTGGAACACTGACAACACCAAATGCTGGCGAGGATGTGGAGTCGCGGGGACTCCCGTGCACTGCTGGGGGCATGCGACATGGCGCAGCCGCTCTGCAAGACCCTGTGGCAGCTTTTCACAGAAATCAACATACTCTCTCCATACACTCCAGCCACCACCCTCCTTGGTACTTACTCAGATTGGTTGAAAACTTATAGTCACACAAAATCCTGCCCATGCACACAGATGTTTATAGCAGCTTTATTCAGAACTGCCAAAACTTGGAACCAACCAAATGTCCTTCAGTAAGCGAATGGATAAATAATCCATGGCACAGAGCTTTCAATCCATGAAAAGAAATGGAGGGATCTTAAATGCTGCGTATTGCTAAGTGAAAGAAGCCAATCTGAAAAGGCTGCATACTATGTGATTCCAACTGTAAGACAGTCTGGAAAGGACAAAACTGTGGACACAGTAGAAAGATCAGTCCCAGGGGCTTGGGGGAGAAATGAATAGGCAGAACACAGAGAATTTTTAGGGCAGTGAAACCACTCCATATGATACTATCACAGTAGATACATGTCATTATACATTTGTCAAAACCCATAGAATACACAACACGAAGAGTGGGTCCTAATGTAAAGTATGGACTTTAGCTGATTATGATGTATCAATAGAGGCTCATCGTTTGTACCAAATGCCCCACTCTGGTGGGGAATGTAGATGCCAGGGGATGCTGTATATGTGTGCAGACAGGGGTTTATGGGAACTCTGTACGTTCTGCTCAGTTTTGCTGTGGACATAAAACTGCTCTGAAAAGCAAAATCTATTAAAAAAATTAAAGACAGTTTTGACACAATCAAGTTTAGATGATAGTAACAAATCATTATTAATTTTCATATTAAAGATGGGTAAGATTTCAATAAAAGGACATGGAGAAAGGACTTTTGGCAGATGATACAGTGTGAGCAAGAGCGAAAGGAATGAAGGCAGCATTCAGAAGATAACTTGGTGCTCAACTCATCTTTAATCTCGAGAACAGTTGCAGTTTCAAACATTTTGTTTCACTGTTCCTGTATGTTGCACTGTTCCTGTCCACCATTTCAGAAATCATAGTATTTTGGCATTGAAATTCTACTGCCCGAATGGTTTCTTAAACCTGGAAGAGAATAAAAATTCTTTATCAGTTCAGATAAATGATGTCATTTTATCATCTCACATTGTCACAAGAAGGGAGGGTATAGTACGATAAGATACTCTGTGTAAGAGACCACATCCACCGAACCTATATTACAGTAGATTGTTACAAGTGTTCTACTTTATTATTAGTTATTGCTGATAATCTCTTACTATGACCAGTTTATAAATTAAACTTATCATAGGTATGTATGCCTAGGAAAAAAATGTAGTATGTATAGGGTTTGGTACCATCCACGATTTCAGGCATCCACTGGGGATCTTGGAACGTTTCCTCCATGGATAAGAACGCTACTGCAATTCTCCAACTTTAATGTACCTAAGAGTTGTCCTAGAGAAGGAGATAGTTACGAAAACCACAGATTACTGGGCCCCCTGCCATGAATTCTAATTCAGTAGGTCTGAAATGGTATTACAATCTGCATGTCTCAGGAGCATGCCAACTGACTTGGGTCTAGGTGGTTCAGGGACCACATTTTTAGAAATCAAGCCATAGAGGTATGTGAAAGGGACTAAGGAGATGTCACAATTTCTAAAGTTTGGAGAAAGCAACAGGAACAGAAGTGAGTAAGACAAGGGTTCTAAAACATTGGTTAAACCTGGTTTTCATTTCAATACTTAGAACTATTATGCACTCCACAAAGAAATACACTTTCTTCGACTTTTAGAAGAACACAGTCCTCTGTCTGTATTTTCCCACTTTTGATAGGGACGTGTGACAGAGAAATCTTTCTCTAAGTGAAACAGACATGTACGTGTCATGACAAACGGCAACTGACGAGCCCCTTGTGATGAAGTAATGGTCCTGGCAAGTATCTTCACCGTGTCAAGGGAAATTCTTCACCATATCAAGGGAAATTCAGAATTTTATGTGTAGTCTCCTAATTTGTAAATGTTGGCTTCTATTCTTTTAAAACACTCTTTGGGGCAAAATAAAGCAAAACATATGTGCCAGTCGAGATCCAGTTGTGACCTTTGGACTAAAATAGAATTTGGCTGCTGAAATTTCAAAAGAAAAAAAAAAAATTCCTGATGTCTTGCTATAGACTAAAGTCTGTCGCTGTAACAAACAACCTTAAAATTGTAATGGCTTAGAACAACAAAGGTTTGTTCCTCGCTCATGAGACATGTCCACTCGGGTTGGCAGGGAGCCCTGCTGCACCTCATCCCCAGCCAGGGGTCTGCTGGTGGCAACCACATCACCCTGAGTGTCACAGCCGCTGACGCAGGGGCAAAGGAGGGACAGGGAGTTGAACACCAGCAATTAAAGGCTCTGGCCTGCAAGCCACATATGTCCATTCCACTCATGTTTCATTGGCCAAAGAAGTCATTTGGCTCCATCTGACTTGAAAGGGACAAGACGGGGCCATCCTCCCATGAGCTGTCATGGAGCAGAGAGCCGAAAATACTGCTGAGCAGAGTTGGTGTCCACCAAAGCTGGTCACGTGTGGCCGTGGGAGGGGCGATTTGAACTCTAAGCCACAGATTATTTTTTATCAACTATGGAGTGCGGGATTATTATGGGATTTTTGAGGACAGGAACGCTGCCACAAATAGGATAAACACAAGTACGAATTTTTAAAAAGTTAAACATTCCATTTATCAGTTAGTGTCACATGTAACGTGACTGTGATTTGCAACTTGAATCAAAATCTCCTTGGTGCGCATAATTCTTTATCAGCTAGGTAATGGATAGATTAGATTAGAAATTGATTAATAATAATTTATCTCTTTCTCCTGTGAGAATTTAACCAGTCCAATAAGAGCCTTATAAATAACTAATGAAAGGAGGCAGTCTCAATGCTTATAATACAAATCCTCCTACTACGGAAAATTAGACCCATCTATTGAACGATAAATATCTCCTCGTGGAAACAAAGGTTTCTTCCATCATGGCTCTTAATCAGATTTAGAAGCATAATTATCATCACGCAATTTGAACTAAATATATTAAAGTATTTCTTTTAAGGGAAAATAATTGAAAAACATCAGACACAGCATTTATATCTGAGGCGCTGGGGGAAGGTTCACCTTGGCAAAGGTTGGAGCAATCACAGCTACTTATCAGTGCTGTTTCCCCACCTTGGCAACAGGGAAAGCAAAATCACGGCCTCCTATCACGTGCTTTGATGCGAATTTTGTCAAATAGAAAGGGGCCAAACTGAGAGAGGAGGGAGAGCAGCGGCCGCCAGAAATACTTTGTGGTACAAAGTATGCAGCCTGTGAAGAGGAAATACTTTACTTAAAAAAAAAAAAAAAAAAAGACAGATAACCACTGCAGACAAATGCGGACTTGAGAACTGAGGCCTTGATTCTTTTCAATGCGAATACAGAGCTTCAAAGAAGAGTAATACACCTCTGTTACCTCTCCTAATTTATTCTCTGTTCAAGACTAAAGAGCGAGAATATTTTTTTTTCCTTAAGAGCATAGCCTTTGCCAGAAGGGTCTTCCGTGAAAGAGAAATCTTTGTGCGTCTGTGTGAACTGAATGGTTCTGTCTCTCCTGCTCCCTGCGGTGGGGGTACCCTGTTCTCTGCTCCCCCTTCCCCACAGAACATGCCTTTAGGGGGTACAAATACCTTTAACTCCAAGGTAAAGTGTCCTGTACTTCCTTACCCGTCTGGAAGATCCACTTTGGCAGTGGTGGACAGCTGACAAGTGTCATCCCACAGGCCACCCGCCAGAAACAGCCCCTCACCTCAGAACGTGGGCTGACTCTCGGCCAGAGGCTGTACACTGGTACCTAAGAGGGAAAGGTATGCAGAGCGGGACTGTTAGGATGCTGTCCACCTGGTGTATGAGTTTTCTAGGGCTGCTATAACAATATACAGCAGTTTGGGGGCTTTAAACAACAAACAATTATTGTCTCACAATTCTTGAGGCTAGAAGTCAAAAATCAAAGTACCAACAGCCATGATTCTCCTTAAACCCATGGGAGAGAATCCTTCCTGGCCTCTCCTAGCTTCTGGTATTTGCTGGAGATTCTGGGCATTTCTTTTTTTTTTTTTTTTTTTTTTTTTATGATTCTATTTATTTATTTCAGAGAGAGAGAGCACACACAGGGTGAGGGGCAGAGGGAGAAGCAGGCTCCCTGCTGAGCAGGGAGGCCAATGCAGGGCTCGATGATGGGACCCTGGAATCATGACCTGTGCCAAAGGCAGACGCTTAACTGACTGAGCCACCCAGGTGCCCTGATTCTGGGCATTTCTTGATATGCAGATGCATCACTCCAACTTCTGCCTTCATCATCGAAGGGTCACATTCTCCCTGTGTGTGTGTCTCTCTCTTCTTATAAGCACACCAGCCGTATTGGATTTAGGGCCCACCTTACTCCAGTATGACATTTCTTAGTTTAACCAGTTATATCTGCAACCACCCTATTTCCAAATAAGATCACATTCTGAGGTACTAGAATTTAGGACTTCAACATATTTTTTTGAGGGACATAATTCAATCCATGACACTTGGGTAGCCAGATCCATCTACCCAACCTTTCCCCTGTGTGCCAACATCATTCTGATGCTCTCTAGTATGACTGGACAGAATTGAACTAGATCAGGTATTTCAGTCGAACCCTGAAGAGCAAGAGCATTCCAGTTACATGTTAAGCCCCTTGATTTACATTTATCCTTTCAACAGTAAATACGGAGCACTTCTCTGCACCAAGCCCCAAGTGGTCCCTGCCTTCATGGCACTTATAGCCTAGTTGGGACAGTTGCATTCAGTAACCCCATGCATGAATGCTAAGAAAGGGAGAGCTCAGGGCATCATGGAAGCATGGAATGGGGATGTCACCACGTCTTAGGACAGCTAGAAAAGGCCACTCTGATAAGTAAGCTTGGGCTGAAACCTGAAGGAAGAATTAGCTACAGCCCCACTAAGAGGCAGGGCATCCAGTTCTAGAAATGATGCAAGTAAATTAGAATAACTGTCAAAAATAAAATTCAGTTGTGTAAACAAAAGAGATCCTTCTTTGGGACACCCGGGTGGCTCAGTCAGTTAAGTGTCTGACTCTTGGTTTCGGCTTAGGTCATGATCTCAGGGCTGTGGGTTCAAGCCCCCGTCAGGCTTGCACTCAGTGCGGAGTCTACTTGTCCCTTTCCCTCTGCTCATCCCCCCACTCGCTCCCTCCCTCTAAATAAATAAATAAATAAATAAATAAATAAATAAATAAAATCTTTAAAAAAGAGAGAGAGATGCTTCTTTCTCTCTTGGGTGACCTTCCCCATAGCAGATACAGGACTCCCCATGGCCCTGTGTTGAAAGAAATGCAGAACCTTGGGTTTTGTTGCTCGGCTATCCCTCGAGTGTGCCCTCCTCCACATGGATCGAGAAAGCTCCCAGCACATCTGCGCATCAGCCTGAGGGAGATGAAGGAGAAAGAGTGGGCACGCCCCTTTCCTTTTCAGGGAAGAACCCAGAAATTGCTTCACTTTTGCTTACATCCCAATGACCACCTCTAGTCATAGGGTACACGAGCTCCAGGGTGGGAGATGCGGTATCTAGCCTGACCGCCATGCACCCAATTAGGGCTTCTAATACTGTAGAAAAAGCTAAGAATAAGTATCAGGAGGACAGACATACCATGCTCTCAGACGTAATAGCAACCAAATTCCTTCCCTCTAGGACTGTGCTCTCACAGTAAACCCTGGCTGCGTGTGGCTCCCAAACACCTAAAATGTAGCTGATCCAAATGGAGATGCGTTGTAAATATAGGACACAAACCAGTTACAAAGACTGAGTATCAATTCATGTTTTTATATATTGGAGTGAATAGAATGTATTACCAAAACTAGTTTCATCCGTTTCTTTTTTACTTTCCTCCTGTGGGTACCAGAACATTCTCAGTCACATCTGTGGCTCTCATTTTATTTATTATTGGACAGCACTGCTCTGGAATCTTACAGCGTGGCAGGGGAGATGAACGTAAACAGAGTTCAAAGTGGGGCAAGGAGGAGTAAGAGTCAAGGAATCTGGGGAAGGGTCACCTCCTGCAGAAAGGACATTTGAGCCGGACACTGAAACTTTAAGAATCACTTTCAGATGCAAGTGAGGAAAGAAACTCAGCAGAGAGGAAAGAGAGTGAGCAGAGAAGGTGGAGCAGGGAAATACAGGGAGGGAGAGAAGTGGCTGGTTCAAAGCCTAGACATAGATCCTACAAGTCCACCAGAAGCTGAATGTTCTTCAAATACATCTCAGCTTTCTCATGCATGTTACTGAAATCTCCCCAGCCCATTTCCTCTCCCATAAGATGGGAATGAGCATGCCTGTTTCAGAGCATTGTCCTGTCAGTTAAATTGGATGATACGTGTAGAGCCCTACCATGATGTCAGCATGTTATGATCCCATTTCATTACTGAATGATGAGCCAGTGTATGAAGAAACTAGAAATCCAGCTCAATCTGATGCCTCCAAGTACAAACAGATGTCAAGTGTTTTGATTGTCGACCAAGAAAGAATTCACTGGAAACTAAAGCAAACAGGCTTTTATTTAGGTGATTAGAATTGCAATTCAGGACACATGGATTCAGGTCGAAACCTGAATTGTGTTTTGAAGAAGACAAAGGGGGACATTTATAAAGGCCTGACTGCCGTTCTCATTCAGGTCCTCTGTGCAAAACAGATTGAAACGAGGTTAACCGGGGTTGGTTAAGTTAATATGCAGATGAAGGACTGAAGTTTGCTAAACTGGATTGGCTCCTTTCAAAGTGGAGAATGCAGACAATCTATTTGCTTGCTGAAGAGAGTTAAGCAAGACAATGAACCCTGACCCCACTGGATGGAGGCGCTGGGTGAAGAGTTGAGGTGAGAGTTGACAGACTATCACAAAGTTCCAGCAGAGGACTTTCCTCTCCGCCGTATCTCCTGTGAATCTCTGGAGTGCACCGTCTCTGCCACCTGGATGGCTTTTACTCTTTGTGTGTGTGTGTGTGTGTACATGCAGTTTTGCAAACTGCGAAGTGGTTATGAAAGTTTAAAATGTTCTATTAAATCTAAGTATACGCTGCGTCTGCAAACATCCACTAAACCACACGCTGCTGTCAAACATTATTTTTCCATCTCTGTCTCCGTGGTCGGGGGAAAAGCATTTGTTTAGTTTTGTGGGTGGACCTTTTAACGTGCTACAAACAGTTGATTGAGTGGCTCTGCCTCCCCAGCTCTTGTCTTGTCTTCCAAGTTAGCCCTGTGTTCTTGCCTTCAGGCTGTCACTTCATTAGTCACTTACATATGGCATTTTGAAGGCATGCTAATTGAGGGACTTTACTGCTAGCTTCTAACTAATCATTCTGACAGAAAACGTCTCCTCTGCAAAGGAGGAGGTGGAGCCCACATGCTTTTGCTTCTCTGTGAACGTGCATCACTCCGTCTCACCCCAAGACATTCCATGCAGAGTCAACCCAAAAAAAGACATGCGACAAAGTTATCAGTGTTCCTCCTCAGCCCTTTTGGCACTTCTCTCCGTGCGACCTACCCCTCCTTAGTCTCTGTAACATAGACTACTCTGTCCTGCATTCTTCTTTGGCCCTTCTATTTCTCTGTCCATCCTTCAGATTATCAAGTGAGGAAATACTGAGCGAGTCGCTTCTCTCGGGAGAGGCACAACATGGTGATGGTGCAGAACTCAGGCTCTGTAGCCAGACGTCTTCCAGAGCTCTACCACTTGCTAGATGCTGGGCAAATCGCTTAACCCTCTCTGAGGACCGGTGTTTTCATTGGTCGAATGGGGTAACGATGGGGCCAGCCTCACTGAGCTGTTTTGAAGTGCATGTCTTCACCCCAGTGCTCCAGTCCTGCTAGGTGAGGACACTGAGGCACAGAGAGACTGAAGGATGTGCCCAAGTCTCCAGCCTAGTACAGTGTTGTCTGAGAGTGTCTGTTTCTCAAATTCACACCCCACAGTTGGAACCCTGCCCCCCTTGCATCGATGGACACCGCTCTTCCAACAGTGTTCAACCGGGTCTAGTAGAGTCAGCCCAAAATGACCCCTTGTTGTCCTCTCAGGTCCTGTTACAGAGCTCTCCTGAAAGCCTGGGGCAAGGAAATGCATACAGTCCTGGCATTGCCCCACCCAACATGCATAGGAAACTAAAAGGATCAAATCATTTCACAAACTTTGTAATGGGCCACGTAACTCTCCGTGTTTGACTCAATAACGAGACCTGAACATAGCCGATGACATCTCTCAAAAGTGAAGAGATTCACATAGATGAATAGACCGGCAGATTCCTGCAATGTGAGTCCTTTGTACCAAGAAACCACCCCAAACGTAGCTCTCTCCAGTCTGGCACACAACTCCGTAGTCTTCGTGGCCATGGACACTCCTTATTTCTGTCAGCTTCTCTCCTCTCCTTCAACCTGACTAGAGGAAGTAAATATTTATGTCATTGTATGGTAATTGCTGGCCTCTGGTTCTCTTGATGCTGCGTTAAGTTGGAATTTTGAACAGCTACCTTCTTTCTGGGGCTTAATGCCACCTCAGTAACCGATGGGCGAACAGAACTGAGGAGCTTCTGAGGGCACTGGATGCCCAGCTTAAAGTAATTGGAAGCAGTGTGGCTCCTTTGGAACTCAACTGAATCCAGAACTTGGTGTTAGCATAATCAGCGTCAAGCAAAGAAGTGGGGAGTTCCCGCAGAGCCTGGAGGGAAGCCTGCGTGGACTAGTCTGGGCTTTTAAAGCTTTTCTTTCCCTTGAAAACACTGTAATCCTTGGGCTAATAAACCAAATCTTGACAATTCAACAAGGAAATATACCAGAAATGTCATAATAATGACAGCCTAGGAATCTTTGCATCAATAATTCATAGATTTGATACCTACAAGGATAAAAAAAAATTTATAAGTATAATAAGCCTAGTTACTATTACATAGCCCATTTTAAAATATAGCCATTTATATTTTTTTATGATTACACTGCCCTGATTTTCTTTCAGTATGACTACAGTCACTTTACTGGCGAACTAAAATATAAAAAGTATAAATAACGTAAGTTCCTTTTCTTAAAGGAAGGCAGAAAAGAAGGAAGCAAGAAAGGAAGGGAAACAATAAAATGGATTTTGGAAATGAGTGTGCCAAAACTGGTTTTGATTTTTAAGATCCTTTTTGAATAGTGTGTTAATTTTGAAAGCCCTCAGCCCCTTTTCCTTTTCTTTCATGTTTCTCTTCCAGACCCCTCACACCTGAGCTCTGTCTTTGCAGTGACTCAGGTGATCGGCCAGAGCTAACGAATGGCCTCTTCAGCGCCGAGGAACTGCATTCCCCTTCCATCCACCCTAACGTCTCTTCAACATTAGGTTTCCTCCTAGATGACATGCTTTTTATTTGCATAGTCTGCCATCTCTTACTTCTCGGGATTCACTGTCAGAAATTACTCCTTGGTCCCCACTCTTTTCTCTATTCCTCTGTGAACATGCCTTGAATTCTATTTAAGGTTTGCACTAACTAGTGACTCCAGCAGCTTTCCCTTCGCTTAGGACAAAATTCAGAGTCCTTCCCACATTCTGCAAAGACCCATGTGATCTGACCTTCTGTCCTTGTCCCTTTCACTTCCCCTTGTTGGCAACGCTCCAGCCAGCCCCACTGGCACCCTCATGGTGTCCTTAAATGAACCAGAACTGTCCTCTCTTGAAGGTCTTTACTCTCCCTTCCTGAAACGTCTTCCCCTGAGTTTTGCGTGGCTGTCTTCCTCTCTCCCTCTGACTCTGTTCAGGCGTTCCCTCCCGAGACAGGTCTCTGACCATCCCTTCCCCCATGGTGACACAGCCCAGCCCAGCCCATAACCCAGCCCTATTTGCTTCATCAGATTGTAACCAACTAGAATTAGATTATGTATTAAGTTGCCTTACTTATTTTTTGTTTTCCCTTCCTACTATTTCCTGGAAACAGGGAACTCATCTGTTTTATTCACAGAAGTTTAGTAGGCATTCAATAAATACTTGTTTAAAGGAAGGAGGGAAGAAGACAGAGATGAAAGAAGATAGGAGTGCTATGAGAAGGAAGGGGGAACTATTACTCATTCATTTATCGAGCATTCACGCATGGACACCTCCTAACACAAGCCACCATGCTGGATTCAGGTCACGGGGAAGGAGGAGTACAAAATTCTCACAGCAAGCAAGTCTTCAAGACATACTTTTTTTGAATGAATAAGAAATAAGGCATAGTCCCTATCCCATAAGTAAAGTATATATATATATATATATATTATCATACTAGTAGTCAATAATATTATTCAACTAACTTTTGTTTGTAGTTGTTTGTGAGGCTAAAGCCGATTGTTTTACCTAAGTGACCGTCAAAACCTGAGTAAGATGCACTATAAAATTACAGAACCTCAGAATATTGTCTAAAATCCTTTTGCTGGCCTTCTGGGCCTGTATCAATGCCTTTTCAGCACACGCCCTTTGTTCCGGAAGCTTCCTTTCCCATACGCGTCTGTCCTCTGGTTGGCTCACAGGTGACTGAGGGGCAGCAGGGAAGAGTAGACGGCCGGTGGGCTCTGACATCAGGCAAACCTGGGCGAGAGTCCCCAGCCCTTCATTCAGCAGCTGTTATCACTGGAGCTCTGTGCCCCACCATCTTCCTCTGTGAAAGAGCCGAGCAAGAGTACTTAACTCAGAATTGCCTTGAGGATTACACATCCTCTGTGGACAGCCCTCCACACACGCTTGTCAGAGCCAACGGTCCGTAAACGTCAGCCCTTCCTCCTGCTACTGCCTCTTACCCAGAATATCCTCCTCCTTCCCTGTCACTTAATTATACGCATCCTTCATCACCGGTGCCCCTGGCCTCCATGAAACTGACCTCCGCCTCCTCTGAATTATTACTTATGCACTGATGTTTATGGTTTTAAATATGAGCTTTCCTTAATTAAACTGTAAGCTCCTTGAGGGGAAAATCGGGTCATGTTAGCACAGAGCAATTTCTCAAAAACTCCTTGATTGATGAGAAGCGCATATTATAATGTTGAAAAATTTGAGTGCACAGTTTATGCTGCTGTGTTGCTTTAAATTCATATGCAATATGTCTGTAATATTATATAAATTCTAGACTCCTACATTTAATCAAAGTCTTAATCATAATGAGCAGCATTTATGAAAGGGCAATTAGCAGGTTCCCAAAAGAACTGGAAATAGTAAATTGCTAATAGCATCCCTGAGGTTTCGCTTTTTGTGCTCATAAATTAAGTACTTTAATAACAGAGGCAGTGTGAACCCAAGAGGGCACCTACGTCTTGATTCTTGTCCTGCCAACGTGTGGCCCTGGGCCACGACTTCTCTACTCCATGTCCCCTTTAGCTCATCTCGTATGCGAAAAGTTGTATTGACTTAAAGATCGTCAAAATGTGTTCCTAAATTCTTAGGGCTACATGGATGCAGTTTAACTTCAACTTCATTTTTAAACGTAGTTTAAATTATTTATAAAGTATAACAGAAACAACATATACACACATAATAGAAACTAAAATGAATGATGTTGCATAGACTTGGGCTTACATTTTGGTTTAAAAAAGAGCATCCTGAAATTGCAAACTGAGTTCTTTAAAAGAACTATACCTATTCTGGGGCGCCTGGGAGGCTCAGTTGGTTAAGCAGCTGCCTTCGGTTCAGGTCATGATCTCAGGGTCCTGGGAGAGTCATTATATCAAGCAGTAGAAGTATTGCTTTCTAACTAATTCATCGCAAGTAGGAAGCTCTGTCTCACATATTCTGCACCTGAAATTCAAAAGCCCTCGTCCTCCTCAAAATGAAATTCAAAAGCCCTCGTCCTCCTCAAAATGAAATTCAAAAGCCCTCGTCCTCCTCAAAATATTGGCCCCACCCTGTGTAAGTTAGGGTGGCGTGGGGGACAATGCAAGGTGGCCCGTGAATTTTAAACAAATATGTTTTAATTATGATACTTAGAAACATTCTCATTTATAACTGCATTTGTTACATTTACAACTATTTACAACTATTATATTAGGAAACCAGCCTGGTTTGAGTGTTCATGTTGTCCATTATAGAACACACACGAGAGCAAAAATTAATTAGAAAGAGGGAAATAGGGAAACAGGACATAGGTTTTATTTTAAAGAAAGAATTAATGGGTAAATTACAATAATTAGCTGATGGAGGTACCTATACACAGTGTTTATCATTCACCAAGCACTAGTATAACCAGGAAATAAAGAGTGCTCTCTGCCTACTTCTCCTAGCCTACTGAACTTAGTCAAATTTATTTCATGAAAAGACCTAAGGCCGAATGGCTAACTCAGTTCATAACAGACTTCCAAAATATTAACAGATTTGTTATAGCAAAAAGGATGATTTACTGAAAATGTCATACTAGCCTATGCAAATTTATTCTTAAAGCTCGGATGTGACAAATATGCATGGTCTGGTGAAATTGCCCATAAGCTGCTCTGATGGGTTCTTTTCCCACTTGTGCTCGTATGGCCTGAGTTTTCCCTCAAGGAAGGAGGGAAAGAACCAGTTGGATCCAAGAAGCTGGTCGGCCATAGAGCCAAGTGGCTAAGAGCAGAGACCAGTGGTTCTCGGTTGTGGCGATTTTGTCCCCCAGGGGCACATGGCAATGTCTGGAGGGATGCTGCTGTATTCTAGTGGGTAGAGGCCAGGGATGCTGCTGAACCTCTTGCAACACACAGGGCAGCTCCCACAGCAAAGCGTTGTCCCACCCCAAGCAGCAATGGTGCCAAAGTTGAGAAGCCCTGAGGCGGGCTTCTTGCATCCTGGTCTGACTTTCTCTGTCTGGGCAGCTTGTTTGGGAAAAGCTGCCTGAGCTTCATGGACCCTAGTCATTTCATCTAAATGGAGCAAACCCCAAGACCTGTCTCACAGGCCGGGGTCATTGTGACAGACTGACTAATGTCTCTCCTGAGCCTTCAGGATGGTGCTTGACGCATAGTCTGCTCAGTGCATCTTCGTCATTATTGGTAATGATAAGAATGATACAAATAACAACAAGGACAGAGCCTTTCTGCAGATCTGCTGAAGACCTGGGGGTTTACAGTTGTTTCTCAGCAATGCAATAGGATTGTAGTTTGAAAGCCAATTACAGGCATTCAGAAAATGGCCATGTGCTAAAGCCAGAGAAGTTTTCTTCACTAAAATCCTGCTGTGACCTTAATATGCCACTACCAAGCTCTGTGGGGTGAGTAAAAGAGGTCACAATGAGTAATAGCCTATTTGAACTACTAATGTGCTATCTATGGGAGGGCAGAGAAACATTAATGTGCATGTCACCTTCAGGGGTGTGACGTTTGAGGTAAGGATAGAATTGTAGCTTGTTAAAGATTAGTGGATTCCGTGGACGTTCCACGGGTTTCTATGCTGAAAATTAATGCAAGTCCATATGCTATTGGCTCTTACCCCTTCCGTAACCTTCTAGGAGAAGCCTGACAAGATGCTGAGGCAAGCACCCTGGGGCTAATTAGCACTTAGCCATGAGAAATCTTTCAACCACCCTCAATCTTTATCATGGGTTTTCAGGGGAGGCGGGAATGGAGCCCTTGGAAACATTTGCATAACTATTAACAAGTGCTTTGGAGTAGATCTTAAAAACAAAGCCAGTCCAAGCAGTTAATACGCAGCTCTGAAAATACCTCTATGTCACATAACTCTCAGTGTCTCTGGGTTTTGTTTTGTTTCGTTTTGTTGAAAACCAAATTATTAATCGTCACAAATCAGAAATATTGTTTACCTGCTGAACACGTAGGAATTGCTGAGAAGTCTGTGAACTTTATTGGTCTCTAGAATTCCCTCACGAAACCAAATTCACTTCCAAACTTTCGAAGAAGCTGAGGGAGAACAAAGGATTCTGAAATGCCAGACTCCATGATTAAATTCAGTGAAGATGCTGAGGATGCCTGTGGAAATTCTCAGAAACTATAAAACGTTAAATACGCCATACTGAAAATCTAAGCTCAAATACTGGAAGTGCTTATGAAAGTCATATCATAAAGCTGTTAGAAAATCACCTTTTGTTTCAATACCAAAAAGTTGTGGAAGCCCTCTATGAAACCCTTATGAAAATTCAATTAACCTTTGTGGGGAAAAAAAAAAGAGAGAGAGAGAGAGCCAGAAACACTGCCAGAACTAGGATCATTATCCCCATCCTGGCCTTGTGGTCAAGGGAGAGCCAAGTACTCAAACTAAGTCAAATACTCTACAATCAGACTAACTTGCAGGGAATTAATGGTACCACAGAAGGCATTCTTCATGCTTCCCTGCCTCTGTGTTGTGCAGTTGTACTCTATCCAAATTTTTCCTAAGATATCCAAAATTAGATAAAGAAAGCAGGTATTTAAAAGCCAATTCTCAAACTAGCTAATCTCTGTGATGGCTAGCTGTGTCTCTTAAAATACTCATCCATATTATTCACTTCTGTACTCGCATTCGTATCAGTAACAATTGTTTTCTTGACCAAATGGTAGGGACAAGGTCAGATTTCTCTATGAGCTCCTTGAAGGAAATGATTTTGATCCTAACGTAACCTAGTATGTTAGCATCCTGACAAATATTCTTTAAACAGTCAGCATTAGGCAGTAGTAGGAAATGTTACGTCATAAACCTCCTAAAATAACTACTTGAGCCATGAAACTTTAATTTATAATTTGACATGAATCTAGTTGAGTAACGTGAGTTAAATTCTTTTTTTGTTTCATGTTATTATCTCTTTGACTATACAGTTTACGAAAATGGGTGTGTTTGTTCCTTTCAACTGGGATAAAGTATTTCTTTGAAAATCACCTACCTTTTCCATTTTAAATGCCTGCTGAATCCATCACTGGTAAATTATGATATTGTTGCACTTTCTTCCAAAATGAACATATTAATTTACCAGAGTCCCACTAATTTTCTAAAGGAACTATAACAAACTGCATTCTTTTTCTTTTCTCCCCCTTCCTTCCTTCCTTCCCTTCTTTGAAAAATTACCCAAACTGTGTTTTATGAAAAAGAAGAAAATGGCATAGGATTTGAGCTATTTCACTCATGTGTTCTAGGGTATAACCAATGAAGAACAATACTAAAGAGATCAAATAGAATGAGAGATTTCAGATCCTGAAACTCATAATTAAATGACAGCTGTCTTTTGTTAAAACCGAATTCACTACCTATACTCCTTTTGAGCCCAGATTTTCTTTTACCTTTCCTGAAGCCTGTTACCCCGTGAATGCTCCCTTCCCAGGGGTCAAGTAGAAGAAACTATTAAGTAGAAAGGTAATAGGAATTCTCAAAGAAAAACGTTGTGATTTTTCACTGGGCCTTTTTTGACAACAGCTTTTATACCTTTTGTATAGCTCTTAAGGAATACATTCAAAATATTTTGATAGTGGTATGAATGTATTTGTTCAAAACACTGCCTTGCCTTGAATATTCCAATATTCTTTGTGGTTCGTCAAGTTGAAGGGCAGTGATGACCTGCTTCTTCACACTGCTGCTATGAGCAAGTGGCCTCCATCCCTTCCCCCAGGATCCCCTCTTAGTTGTTCTGGATTGCTCATTCCCATGTCTGGTTACCATGGAGAAAGCTGCACCATCAGTTTCTGTTTCCAGTTACCAAGTGGTTGTTAGTGCATTGCTTATGAAAATGGTTTCTCAAATGTGAATTAGTTATAGCAATGCAATTAAAAGCTGTGCCTGCTTTTCTTTATTGATACTCTTTCAGATAAAGGATTGAAATTACTAATTATACTTCATGGCAAAAGAAAGCATTCACTTGGTATGTAATGAGTTTGACTTTAACTCTTTTCTTACCTTCTATTGAGAACTGTGGTTACGTGGTTTTCTACAAAGGATTAACCAAGCCCTAAGTCTCATCTGCTTCCTGGAATGGTGTGTTTGGCTCCTTCCGCCCGAAATCCCAGATCCGTCAACCTACAAGAGACCCATTATAGCAATGTTCATAATACCAATGTAATCAGATTCTGCTTCTGACATTTACCAACTCTGTGATTGCTAGCAAGCTGCTTAGGCTCTCAGTGTCCTCATATGGGAAATAAAGGAATTAAGACCCATTTTTTTTCAGGATTATTGTGAGGTGAAATGGGAAAATCAGGCTGGCCTCATGGGCATGTGCCCTCAGTGGGCTCCTACGTGGTTGTCACCATCTTGAAATGCTAAGTAATTGTTCAAACAAGGGCTCTGTATTTTTATTTTGCACTGGGCTCTACAAAGGATATAGTCAGGATAAGCTAGGCTATGCTGCAGTGATAATAAATTCTCCAAAATCTCAGTGGCTTAACACAACCAAAGGTTTTCTTACTCGTGCTACCTGCCCAGCACACATCACAAGGATGCTCTGTACATCCTAATCATTCAGGGACACAGATACAAGGAGTCTCATTTTGACTTGAACTTCCATAACCGCTGCACCAAAGGAAAAAGCGCAAAGAGAATTGTGCACCAGTCTTTAAAGTTCCTCCTTCTTTGTCCAGAGCAAATCACATGGCCTTGTCTAACGTTAAGGGGTTGGGAAGTGCTTTCCTTCCATGCACCTGGACAGTAGGGCTGGAGTAGCTGATGAACAGAACCAACACTATCACAGGACATGAAGCGCCGACTGACACCTGCTGTTTGTAACCCACCCTTGAGACTAGTACATTTTAAGATTTCAAATTTCTCCTAAAACCAGCCCAAACCAAATCACCTGAAAGTAAGATCATTTTTGTTTTAAAGGAAGTCCTAATTCTCTTATTCTCCAACAAGCACAAGATTCCCTTGACTGTCATCTTCCCTGGGGATGGAGCATATGCTGAGAAAGTTAATGTTGCAGCATCAGAATTAAATCCTTCCTTGCCAAATTAAAACACTTAAACCAACACCGCTGATTCCTTTATTACGTTTTCTCAAAATTGAAATGGCATTGCTCTTTGTTTTGTGATGGTAAAATATAACTGTATAACACATTCAGACAAGATGAAAAGGTATGAAGTTAACATACAAAGTAGTAAAATCAGTAGTAATCCCACTACTCACTACCACTTTCTTGTCCTTCTAGACATTTTAGGATACACACCCACACTTGAAAAATTTTTAAATATTTGTATCATTATACATATTAATTTGTTCATAGTGGTTTTATTAAATGCTGTTTCATGGACATATGTGTAAAACATATAGTTATAATATTATTTGTAAATTTCATCATTATGATAATCACCTGATATGCAATCACATGGTATAATAAGGATTTATTACCCCTGTCCTCCAATCCCCAGTTATAGGTTCTAGAAGTAACCACTTAGCAGTTGTTCTCATTCCAGAAATGCTCTGCACATATACATGCAAATCCATGTATTTTTAATTTTCTTTTTTTTTTTTTTTTTTTTTAAGATTTTATTTATTTATTTATTTATTTGAGAGAGAATGAGAGAGAGCAAGCACATGAGAGGGGGGAGGGTCAGAGGGAGAAGCAGACTCCCTGCCGAGCAGGGAGCCCGATGCGGGACTCAATCCAGGGACTCCAGGATCATGACCTGAGCCGAAGGCAGTCGCTTAACCAACTGAGCCACCCAGGCGCCCAAGTATTTTTAATTTTCTACTGTTGCATTTTATATATAAATTGTTTTAATTGCTATATATTGTTCCATCTTATGAATATATCATAATTTGTTGGATGAACTACCTATAGATGAGCTTTAAACTTTTTTGTTATTATAAGCAACTTTACAAAAAATATTTTTGTGCATAAAGCTCTTAGAGTTTATCTGGTTATTTTCTTAGAATACATTTACAGAAGTAAAATCCTGTTGCTGATAATTAAAGATTATTCTAAATATTTATTATACTAATGGCTATATCTATATCATTGTTTTAGTGTATCTGTATATCTACATAAAACTTATTAGTTGCTTGTTTGATAAATCATTCAGAAATTTTTGGAGAGGCCACTTACCAGCTATTTTGAGGAGTACATGAAATAGTCCTTTCAAAAGTATTTTGTAGAGGTGCCTTGGGTGGGCTCAGTTGGTTAAGCATTTGACTGTTGATTTCAGCTCAGGTCATGATCTCAGGGTTGTGAGATTGAGCCCCACGTCAGGCTCTGCACTGGGCATGGAGCCTGTTTAAGATTCTTTCTCTCCCTCTCCCTCTCCCCATCTCCCCTAAAAAAAAAGTATTTCATAAATTATTAATACATGTGTAAGTATAATAATGTTCAATAGTAATTTTAATGTTATTTTATAGTATGGCCTATCTACTTATTTTATGAATAATAGTAAGAAAATATATACCTGCCCTATGTTACTTTCACATTCCAGTGGAAGTGGTACTATAAATAGAGGTATAATGTGCATGAATAAACATCATGTAATCATGGAACTGTAGGATGAAAAGTAATGACAAGCACACATCTTGTTCTGCCCAAGATAGGCTGGGTTAAGCCTGTCGTTCTGGAGTACCTGCTAATATGCTCCCCTTCCCTCTCAAAATCATGCGGTTAAACAGTAAATCATATGGTCATCCTGCTCGTGAGTAAATTAATCATGCCCAAACCTGGGAAAAGGTATCCTTAATCTGTCCATGCCTATTGTCATTTCCCTGTCCTCAGAAGAGCTAAGATGCAGTTTATCTTTGTGAGTTCAGTTCACTGTGATACGTACAATTATTTATTTATACCTCACACAAATCTTCCCATTGAAGGCTACTTTTCATATCATTCTTTCTTGCTTTAGAGACTGGTCCCTGTCTTCAGTCTCTACATTAAATCCAGTGGATCCTGTTCCCTCCCAGATTGGACTGGGGAGCAAGGAAGGAGTTGCGTAAACATTCTCGGAGAATTTGCTGCCATTATCAGCATAGTTCTCGTTATCAGTAGTGCTTATGCGTAATGATATGACTTATCTATCTTTTCTAATGTTCATATTTTCTCATCCATCATACAGAAAAACAAAAAATATTTTTAAAGTATTTATATAAAAACGCCAAAGCAATTTAACCTTTCACCTTTTCTATGACCATCCCCCAAATAAAGTTAGATACAATAAATTTGTTCTCCTATGCTGCCACTGAGCTAAGGGAAGACCATCTTCATAACCATTATTCATTAACCTTGCCCTAAATAAAATTCCCAGCCATTTTTTCAGCACCAACACAAAGTTGCCAATAGCCTGCAAGAGGTATCACTTCATGTTTTTAACACTTTTAAAGCAAAATAATCTCTTTTTAAAATGCTAGGTAGGAAATTCCACAAGAACAGTGTTCTCTGATAATTAACCACAGTGGTGAGTTAAGTGCCCTTGGCTTTTCCTCAGGATAGCTCGCTATTCAGCATCATCCAAGTTAATTAACAGACGTAATGCTCACTTCCTTGCCGGTCTTAATGCCTAATTAGAACTGCATGTTTTGGTTTGCATCAAAGCCATTTCACCTCAGCTCACCCACCAGTGACTCCGTTAGCAGTTCCTGTGAGCTGGCTCTCGATCTCCATCCCCTCCTTTTCACGCTAAATAACTTCCTCACAGAAGGTGTGTGATGGTGAAGCATGGTCTCATTCCATTGTAATTATGGAACGTCCCAGTTAGAGCCGGAGCGTGGAAATTTGACATTCCTTCCAGCATGTCTCCGGTGTCCTCAGAAACTGATCACTGTGTGATGGAACCACAAGTGCCAAGGGGACAGTCAGTGGGTTCTTCTGCCTCCCGGCAGCCCTGACTTCCCCAAGCTGTCCTTTCCCTGGCAGCCATTTTTAATGGCCTTTTAAATCACCATCATCAACAGTGCGGAGCCCTCAGGAACATCTTACGCTTTCAAAAAAAAAAATGTTTAACATGAGCTGGCAGCAAATATTTGGAGTTTCTCAGGGAAAGGCATTTTAAATGTTTGGGTTCTATCTTTGAGCTGGGTTCCCTTTTAAAACATATTTCAATTATAGTTGTTGTAAATAATGACTTTACAAATAAGACCTTAGAGGGGGAAATTACTAAATACAACTAAATTCTTTAAATTCTGATTTTCCACAGATGTGTCAGAAGCATCAACTTGTCCTTAGAATCTCATTATTTTCTCAATATAAAATATCAAGCTCCTAGTAAAGCATTCTTCATGGACCCTTTGGCAATTTGATGAAATGTTGGGCATTACCTTAGAATAATATTCTTTAAATGGCATACAATGAAAATGGCATACAATTTTCATCCATTCATGGACCCTTTGGCAATTTGATGAAATGTTGGGCATTACCTTAGAATAATATTCTTTAAATGGCATACAATGAAAAATGTAAAATTCAAAAGAAATCCAGTTATCAAAATAATAAAATTAAATTTGTGATTTGTAATATATGCTTCTTTACTAATGCATTAAATAACAAGTCAATGCATTTCAAATATAGGAAAATTAAAATTAAATCTTACTGTTTAAAGACATGTCAGTACAAAGAGCCTTCCTGCTTGGTTGAGTGAGAACATTACACTGTCTTTGATCACTTCCTTCCCTGTAACGGTCAAGAAATAATTGTAGATGAGAACACTGGAAAGCACCATGTGTCTGGGTCACCAACACGAGAAGAAGAGACTCCTGCATTCTCCCACAACCAGTTCACAGCTACATCACACAAGTAGACAGAACATTGATCACATGCAATCTATTACAAATCGAAGTAATAATGAACATAAATGATATTTCAAGCTATCTGCAGCAACTCTAAAATGATAGGAAAATATCTGTGATTCTTATTTAAGTCAAAGTCACAGATACCACTAATACTACTAATATTTTTTCTATATTTGTAATTTTTTAAAATGCTCAATTTTAGGTAGTAGTGAACATAAATATGTAACTTTTTCCCATTGAAACTCACAGACTCCAAGGACTCCCATTAATAGTCCCCAACACTATGGGAAATAAGACAGTCTGTGGTTGGAGTAGGAAGGATAAGGTGAGGGAGAATAACCACTGGGTATCCAACCAGCTAAGGGTTATTGAGACTTGACCACATACCAGGCACTGTGCTAGACACTTCCATGGAGTGACCCGTTTTATTCCTCACTTCAGTGCCAGAGGTTACATGGTGCAAGTAAATGATGGAGCTGTAATTCAAATCCATTCTATAGGACAGATGGAACGACTTACTGATGACTTTGGAAAAAGTCAGCTGGCCGTGGTCCACCCCCTTTTCTGTCTTGGGAGCAGTCCTCAGGTTCTGCTGTTTTTCCAGGAAATCTAGCTTTGCATACACTTAGGTGGGTAATTCAGTTCTGGAATTCAGTATTAGAATACCACTAGTCTGTGCATATAAGACACGTCCTCCAACTTCACTGTATCATATATAAAAGTGACACCCTACCTGCCCCTATTTTTCTTTTCAAACTCAGATGAGGACAGAGGTTGCCATTTATTGAGTTTCTTTAAACCCCAACACCTTCTGCAATTAAGACTCATTCTCCTCTAGAGGTGTTCGTTCCATTTAAACAATTTTGGTTACTACAGTGTATTTCTTTATATCAAGCTAAACTCAACTTTCCTCTATTGTGCTGGAGTTCTCAGAAAATCCTAGTCCTACTATGAACATAAGAAGCATGTTTGTACCTCGTGGCATCCATTACTATCCACAGAACATTACCAACTGGGTCAAACAGGCTCATCCAAACAGACAGACATACGTCCTTTCTTTTTAACATGCTAACATTAGATTAGGTTTTCCAAATATTTCTCATGAGAGGGAACTTCTCCATATGCTGCAATATTTTTTAATGTCTCCCAAAGTTGATGTTAAAATTAAATGGAACCCAGGTGAAGTCTTGCTACAGCATAGCAAGGAAAAACTATCCATTGCTTCATTCTGGGCTTTATCTTTCTATTAATGTTACCTGAGATTAATTTTTTGTAGCCACATTGTACTATTATTTCTCCTTATCACACCTGCTGTTCTTAAGCTAGGGCTCACACAGCCAGTTTAGCTATTACATACATTCTAGTGCTGGGATTTATACTACTCTTTAAAAGTTTGCTCTGTTAATCTTGTTATATTAGCCCCTGACTTCGGACTGCTGGGGATGCTTTTAAATCCCGATTCTGTGTTTGATATACCTTCCAATTCAAGATCATATAGAAATTAGTTCATCATTCCATCAATGTCTATTTTCAAGCTGTTAATAAAAATGCTTAGGAGGGATACATTCCTTATCACCCACTCCGTGGGTCTCCATCGTTACCAGTTTCACGTATTGAGGGTTTGTTGTTTGGTTGGTTGGGGTAGGTTTTTGTATCCTTACAATGTCTAGCAAGTGCTTACATTAATGAGTACTTGTAGCTTTGAATTCATGAACAAACATTTTTCTGATTGTAAAACTTCTCATGTATAGGTATGTCTGTGAGTAAAAGAGAAAGTCCTCCAATAACCCAAAAACCCAGAAATTGTAAACTCTGCTAATGTTTGGCTATATTTCTTTCCTCACTTTTTTTAAAGGATATTTTTCTATTTCACCCTCTTTCCCTATCTCCTGGTCCTCCTGAGCCTCTGCCTTTAATGAGAGGGAATGATTAAGTCCAGTCCTAACATTTGGAGGACTGGACTGAGGAAGCAAATGCAGGTCCACATATTCACATCTGAATATTTAAAAATTATAAAGAAAAAAATAAATAAAAATTACAAAGCAAACTGTAAATAAAATACATTCTATCCTCTTTACCTTGGGAAATACACCTTCATAAGGACCTGGTGGATGAGACTCTAATTTAGAATTCTCCACGCCTCAGAATTCTTTACCAGAACTTTGTGGAACTGAAGGAATTGGCCCCTCCCCCAATCCAGTCCCTCCCCTTGTCCAGCTCTCCCATGTCCACATCCCCAGCACATAGCAGTTCCTAGGCTACTACTCGGGCTGGGGGTGGCACATTCTTGGTGCGGTGGCTCAGTCAGTTAAGCATCTGATTCTTGATTTCAGTTCAGGTCATGATCTCAGGGTTGTGGGATTGAGCCTTGTGTTGGGCTCCACGATGGGAGTGGAGCCTGCTTAAGATTCTCAATCTGTCTCTCAAAAATAAAATAAAATAAAATATAATAAAATAGACAAAGACTCAAGTCTGGTGACAACAAATACAAACATAATAAAGTCAGGAAGAGACAAAGTATATTAAAGTCAAAAAGCTAAATCAGAGGGTATTTAGGTTACCTGAAGATTCCTTACTGTATGCAAGGAGTCTTGAAGGAGTATCTCTGGTATTTAAAGTACTAATTCATATAGTATTAAAAATATTCTAATTATTTTTTAGTGCTTCCACATATATTTTAGGAATATAATTATCATGAATTGAGGTACCATTGCTAGTTAAAGGAAACTCTTATGTATTTATCGTGATTGATAGTTCAAGGTTATGTAAGCACTCAGCATTGTTATTTAGGGCTTAGTCTGCAGATCACAGGGAGTGGTGAGCAGGTATTCACATTGGGAAAACTTCTTCCTGTGATGCTGCCTACCCATGGGCCTGGAGGTTCTACCTATTCATTCTTTGGAAAGAAGCTCTTCTCTCCTCTGGCCTCTATCAACCTACCCAGGGTTCCCAAGACAACAATATAAGTCGAGCCTGTCTTCTTTGGTAGTGTCCATAGTGTCAACGTATAACACATAACCCTATAAATGAGTTACTTAAATACCGCATATGTGGAGTCCAACTTTGAAACCAGTCTTTGCTTGTTCCTACATTGGTGCTCAACCTCTACCCCAGGGGTCCACTCCCTCCTCCATTTAGTCTCATTCTACCCAACTCCCTGAGGGTCACTTCAGACCCCTGGGTTCTCATCCAGAGCTTATTCTCTTGCCTTTTTTGACAAAACTACAGTAAATAATTTATTTTTTTAATTTATTTATTTACATTTTTCTTTTTCCTTTTTTTTTTTTTTTTTTTTTAGTTTTCCAGCTTGATAATTCTTTCCTTGCCTCTTTTGGTTTTGGAGGGGAGATGGCAATAGATTAAAAATTTATTTTCTGTGAGGGTCTTGTTTATTCTAACAATAATAGTTCCATTACCTCATCTGTTGTTATCAGGTGGGGTACAAGCATACAAGGATGGGGAGCAGTTGAACTAGATGCCTATTGACTGACAGTACCCTGCTCTTCCACCCAATCTCTTCCTACAAGAATGTAAATACCTTATGAACGAAGCATATTATATCTAATAATTGAGCATTGACAATATCCCAGAAGGTTCCTCCATGTGTCTTCCAAGCCAGATGTAACCATTATTCTGACTTCTATCACTGTCAATTAGTTTTCAGTGGTTTTGAACTTCTTCTTTAAAAAAAAAGTCATATATACTCTTTTTTGTCTATTTCTTTTTGCTCACCATAATTCCTGGAATATTCAACCACATTGTTGCACATATTTGAATAGGTTTGTGCCCTTTTCCTTTTTTTTTTTTTTTGAAGTATAATTGACATAAAACATTCTATTAGTTCCAGGTGTACAACATATATTTGTGTGTATTGTGAAATGATCACCACAATAAGTCTAGTGAACATGCCACCATAAATAGTTACAAACCTTCTTTTTCTTGTGATGAGGACTTTTAAGATCTACTCTCTTCACAACTTTCAAATATGCAATGCAGTACTATTAACTGTAGTCACCATGCTATACATTACATCCCAGGACTTATTTATCTTATAAGCGTTTGTACTTCTTGTTTCCGTATGATAATCTATTCTGTGAACACCAAGTCCCTTCTAAATCCATTCTCTCTACTCCTCCCACACTGATTTTCTCAGATTGAAACTGATGTGGAAACCACCTCTACCAGTCTACAGCATAAAGCCCATGCTCCTTAGCATGGCTTAGGAGGCCTTCTACCCACTGCTCCAGCCCATGACCCACCATGCTCTAGCTCCCGCATTGTACTCAAGGGGTGCCCACTTCACTTGTCATGGCTCTGTGCCTCAGCTCCTCCAGAAACTTCTTCATAGACTTCCTTCCAGACCTGCCATCTTCTCTGTTTTTCCAGCTTCAGTTTCCCTAGTATATCAGTTTTAGCTTTATGATTAGGTTTGGCTGTTAAAAAATAAAAAGAAGTGGAGGGTAGGGAGGTTAGAGGGGACAGAAGTTCATTCCTTTCCATATAAAGGAAGACTGAAAGCATGAAATTGAGGCACAGTATTAGACCTTCATTATCACCAGGGAGCCAGGCCCTTGATTTCTAAGCCATCTCTGAGCATGTAGCTTCCTGAAAGCCCCACCAAAGCCTTTTGCTTATAGCTCATGGCCCGCAAGTAAGGCTGAGAAAAGTAGTCTTTTTCCAGGCACATCACTGAAGTTCTGTTAATGAGGAAGGAGAGGAGCATGGATATCAGTAGGCATTAGCGGTCTAGGTTACTCCTGGCTGGCTCCTTCAAGACCCATCTCAAGCATCGTCATCTCCAGAAAGCCTTACCCATATTCCCAGATTAGGCTCAGCACTTCCCAGTCTGCATTCTCAGAGCAATCTGCACTTTAAAGCATTTTACTGAAATTATTTTTATGTCTTCCCTGTTGGATGATAAGATTATAGAGAGGCGCCTGTCTGACTAATCATTAGGCCATATGCCCAGCACATATGAGAACTTGGTAAATGTATGTTAAACTAAATTCATCTGAAGTTAATAATTTATATGCTCCTTTATGAGCTGGAATTGTGCACCTATTATATACATGTATATCAAATGCCTAGCACAGTGCCAGGCACGTAGCCTACCCGTAATGACATTTGTTAATGAATCAATCAATGAATTATAGCTAAGACTGAAGGGTATAGATGGAAGAAGTCTCTCTCAAAATGCCGCTTCCCCAGCATATTTAAAGAGACAGTTATTCATCAGCACTAATGGTTCCCTCGGCAGCAGGACACTGATGAGCAGTAATGAGAGAGGCTTTTTTTTTTTAATTTTTTATTGTTATGTTAATCACCATACATTACATCATTAGTTTTTGATGTAGTGTTCCATGAGTCATTGTTTGTGCATAACACCCAGTGCTCCATGCAGAATGTGCCCTCTTTAATACCCATCACCAGGCTAACCCATCCTCCCACCCCCCTCCTCTCTAGAACCCTCAGTTTGTTTTTCAGAGTGAGAGAGGCTTCTTAATCTAGAGGCAACATTGAGAGAAAAAAAAAAGTGAAATCAGTGACAAACAAGTCTAGTTTCTAGATTGTAGAACAGACTGCTGAGAGAAGGTCAGCTTGTATATGGGGTCTCTAATCCAGACAGGAGCTCCAGATCTATGTCTCTTGACTAGATTCCATTCCTTTACCCTAAAAAGAATGCTTTACTTCTGCCACCAGAAACAGGAGAATAAGAATCCAGCACTCTCTGATTTTGCTAGAGTGTCCCAGAAAGAAAGAAGCTTGTACACAAGACTGGGAACCACATCTTCACTGAGAGGACACTGAGATTCCTCTCAGTCTCATTCTGTACTTGATGTCAGAAAGCCTGTCATTGGGTGTCTTTGCATTTCTGTGTGTCTACATGTACATGTCTGCTGTAGCAATATGTATGGCTACATATATATTTAAGGTGAAGCCCTCATCTTACACTGAGCATGTATCTCTCCAGAAAGGAAGGCACATCTCAGAGATGTACTAGCTTATCTTTTATTATGCACACTGTACTTCCAAATCCTAATACACACAGCCTCTGGGTTATTGAGTAAGTAGAATTGCTTAAGCTTCTGCCTAAACAGATTTGAGTGGATGAATGCAGAAATAAGAACTAGTAAACTAAAGGAGAAAACTTAAAAATACTTTCTAGATCCCCACTGTAAACAAAAGAACAAGTCAAAGAGGATATACATTTTCAGGTTTGTTTGTTTTTTTAACCCATCAGAGATCTGAGAATGGAAAGAAAACTAAATGTAAAAAATTACTAAAAGTGACAAGCCCTTCTGAGAGGAGAAAAGACTCACAGCTACTTTCAAACATGGCAGAGGAACAGGAAAAAGAGAAATCTTCCACAGAGGAAGGAGACACCAGCTGGACTCTTAAAGGACATTTAATAGATACATGCAGTCTGAAGTGAGAGAGTAGAATCTGAAGATGCCTCAGTCAAAAAAATGAGTCGGAGACCCTCAGGGATGGGTTTGCCAAAGACTAGGGACCAAGCAGGAGAACTAAGAGACATCCCTCGCAGGCACACCATGCCTTCACAGAATGCAAAGCAATGGCTTCCAAAGATCAGGGGCAGAGCAGGGCTGCTGAGAGAAATACATATGCATAGGCCTAGGCCTTCACTGAGAGCACTGCAAAAGCTTCTCAGAGGATGGGCCAGGTAGGAGGATGGATTATAGACCTCCTGTGGCACACAAAGCCAGGAACAGCACAACTGAGCAAAGAGAATTCTATATAGTAACCAAAAACATATTCCAGGCTTAAAGCAGGCAGGGATCTCCTATGGCTAGAAGAGTTGAAGCCTAGGCTATAAAGAATAAAGAGATCTCTGGAGTCTGGCCATAAACAGATCTAAAGCCCTGCTCAAGGGAGAGACCTGATCCTTCCCTCAAAATATGTAAAACCAGTGATGAACTAAATCTAGCTGAAGCTGCAACAAAGTACAGATCCACCTCAATTACACATTACTCCAACAGTTTGAAAGGAAAAGAGGCATGCCCTGTCCTGGGAGTAAAATCAATGTCACCTAATTTGGTCTCTACTGTTCTTTTACACACAGCGTCTGGCATACAATTGAAAAATTATGCAAAATGCAAAAAAGCAAGAAAATGTGATCCATGGTCAAGAGAAGAAATAATCAATAGAAGTAGAACAAACCACAGGGATGAGGATTATTAGACACCAATTTAAAAATAACTCTGAGAAATATGCTGAAACATATATTTTAAGTGGTGGAAGCTTTATTTAATAGGAATTTTCAGCAGAGAGATGGAAACCATGAAAGAGAACCAATTGAAGTGCAAGAAATAAAAAATATGCTTTCAGGATTGACTCTTTCCATAGGTTAAGAGAAGACTAAAGAGCAGAGGAAAGTACCAGTGATCATGAATAGAGATGAATATAAACTATTCAAACAGAAACATAAAGTGGAAGGTGATGAAAATCAAGAAGAGCATCTAAGATCTGTGGGACCACATCAGAGTCTGATATACATACTAAGAGTCAAGAATCCAAGCAGGAAATGAAAGAGAAAATGGGGTAGAAGAAATACTTGAAAACATAATGATGGGAAATTTTCAAAAATTGATGAGAACTCTAAACCACAAATCCAAAAACCCTAACAAATCCCAAGCAGGATCAATACAAAGGAAACCATACATAAACAATTCATTGTCAAAATGCTGAAAACTCAAGATAAAGAGAGGAATTTTAAGAGCTGCCAGGAGAAAAAAGGATACATTACACACAAGGAACAGTGATGAAAATGAGGGATGACTTCCCCATCAAAAATAATGGAGGCCAGGAAACAATGGAATGACACTTTAAAGTATTGAAAGAAAAAAAAAATTGCCATACTAAAATACTACATTAAAAAAAAAAAAGATTCCTCAGAATAAAGTCCAAAACAATGACGTTTTCAGACAGACAAAAGCTGGCAATTCATCTTTAGTAGACTAGCATGAGGAACTGTGAAAATGTAGATCAGATGTGAGAGGATAAAAAAGAAAATCCTAATGTCAAGAAGTCGTCATTACCGGGAGAAGCAGACCAGAAAGCATGTGAGTCCTCAAGATGAGCCGCCACAGTAAGCAAACACAGCTGCAAGCAAGGTCAGTGGAGCCCTGAGACCCTACAGCCTGAAGCACATCCCATTGAAGCAAGCCCACCTACATGAATGAGGACTAATCTAAAATTGTGGTCTCTATTGCTGCCACTGTCTCTCTGCTCTATGGTGCTCAAGTGGATGATTTGAAGGGCTTTCTAAGGGACACAAATATTTGGCCTTTGACTGCAAAGTTTCAGTCCATAGGGTCTGAGAAATTGGAATATTCTTTATCTGAATAGCAAAATGGTGAGAAAAAGCATTTAGTAGGTGTAATGCAGGTTGATCTAAAGGTCCTTCAGACCTTGGTATTTGGTATTTTCAGAAAGATTTACAGACCCCAAATGCAGTTTGTCCAAGATTAAGGAGAGGCATAATTACCTGGTCAATTTGGGATTGCTAAAATCCACTTGAATTGAGTTGACATCTAGAAAACAGGATTCTACAGCAGGCTAGGGAGGGATGTGGTCAGGATGCATAGTCCAGGTACAACTGGACAATAATAATTCTGAAAGCTCAGAAAGTATTGGCATCCTTGCTAAGAGGGAGGTGGGGGAGGAGACATTGGGAAACACACCAGCTGAAGGGTGCACTGACCTGGTAGTTGGCTTTCGGAAGTCTGCTGAGCACAGCAGGCCACCTTCTCTGATAATATTTCACTGACCATCCCAGCCAAAAGTGCCCACTCTGACCTGGCAATTCTTTAGTGCTCAGTTACCCAGAATTACTATTAGGTGCTTTTTTCTTTATGTAGTATTTATATCAGTACTTATCTCCGTGCCTTTCCTGATACCTCTAGTCTGTCGCCACCTGCTCTACACGGGACTTCTGACATCTTTGTATTGCCTTGTTTATAGAGAGTGCTCTACCTAACAAACAAATTGAGCAAAGCAACTCTGAAGAAAGGAGCATTTTATTGGCCTCGGGCTATGGTCTTTGTGTACAAGAGATATTAAACTGGTTTTGAACAAAAACCGCTGATTATTTCAAGAATGCCAACTTAAGGATGCAAAACATACTCTACATGTTTTTCATTGCTCCCATTCTCTAGAGAGCCAGCGTAATATTTGCCAGCTACAAAATGTTTTAGTAGCAATTCTCAACTAATTCAGCTTATTTTTCAGCAAGTCAACCTCTGCTAACGACATATTACATTTTGATTCTTTTTTTTTTATATGATTACCCTGGGGAGACATTCAAAGTAGACCTTTTAATAAGGGTTAGCTATACTGCTGATAGAACATCATGGTGTCAATTCACTTGAGAGGATATTTTTCCAGAAAGACATACTTTAATGACTGGTCAAACATACTAACCACCTTATCTTTGCTTTGGGCCATATAACTAATTTAGCTAGTCATTAGCTTCTAGGTAATGGAAAAGCATGTGCTACAATATTAACTGAATACCAAATCAGGCCCTAAAATACCTCCTTCTGTGGACAGAAAGATGCTGGCTTACAAACCGTAGATAGCTAGAAACACAGGTCTTCTCTGGGCATTGCGATTGGAATTTTAAAAATGCCATATTGTGAAAGTTGTTAAACACAGATGATCCTAGGCTCACTTTTAATTTGATCCCTTGAGATAGGGTAGACTCTGATTATACCCGGAGACAGTCTATGGATGCAAATGTTGTGCAAAGAAAATAAATCATATATATGGAGGTCCTTACTGTATGAGTCCCCACCTCCTTGAAGCCATGCCTGATACTGTTGAATGCTCCCTCCTCCACCAGCTCCCTGTGATCCCCTTCTCATTTGCACCCCCCCAAGCCTCTTCCAACTGCATCTTCATAGTCTGTGTCCCCAAGTTCATCTTCTACCTGTCCTTCAACTGTTGGTGTTTTCAAGGGGACCGCCCTTGGTCTTTCACTCTTCTCAAACCAAGTCCTCCTTCAAGCTATCTCATTTATATTTATTTCTGTGGCTCTGATTCCTGTCTATCATTGATGTACCCCTATCTTTCTATTGAGACCACTCTCTGGAGCCCCAGGATGACACTTCAAGTTACCTACTAGGTATCTCCACTTGGAATTTTCTTAAGCATGTCAAATGCAAAATCTCAATATTTGAACTCATTTTTCCACCTTTTTTATCACCCACAGGCAAACCTGCCCTGCCTCTTCCAATCTCCGCCTTTGCAGTGTGTGGCACCTGTGATCATCCACCGACATATTCTAGGCTCTTATCCCCAGTAAGGGATTGATCATTCACTGATTCCAGCTAGGAAATGTTTCTTACATCTATCGCCTCTTTCCTATTAACTCAGGGTCCTCCTATCCTTGGCCTCAACTTCTGCAACAACCTACTTTCTTCCTCCTTGCAGTGTGGGACTGCAGGTTTTCCCACTACTCTATCCTTTATATCGCTACCCTTCAGATTTGATCATAACACACCCCATTCAGTGATTCCCAATAGGCTAAAAATCTAAACTCCCAAGTATGGCCCAGTCTGTGTCCTGAGCCCTCTACCGTCTGGCCTCATCTTCATCTCTCCTGTTCTTCCACCCTTCCTGTCATCTCCAGCTGCACCTTGTACTTAACTAATGCTGAGCCATCTCCAGTTCTGGAACTCTCTGTCCTCTCTCAGACTCCCAGACCTCTGCATGTACTGCTGATCCCTGTGAGCCACTGGGTAGCAAAACTGTTTCTCCTTCTCTGAGAACAAATTTGACCTTCAGTTCTGTTCCTGGGAGACCTGATGAAGGTGAAATGTTTACTGAGTTAATAATTAGTAAGTACTAGTAATAAAACACGACTCCTGATTGGTACATTGAACCCTGACAGCCAGGACTGAATGGGGGGAGCCATAGCTAGACTTCCCTAGAAGCCATGTTTTGGAGGAAGAAGCAGTGGCTTCCACAGCTTGAATTTATGTCCATGGGACTCTCTTACCAGCCCATTTGGGACCCAGGGCTTCTATCCCAGCTTGGCTACCTCACCAACATGACCTTATTCCCCAAACCTGAGTGGTCATTGGGGTTCAAAGAAATACTTTCTGACACTCTCCACTAGCATGCTAAGCTTCCTGTCCTATATCCTTCTAAGTGAATCCAGTGCCAAGTGTGACCTATTATAATCTCATGAATCTAAATGTCCGGTTGGCCCAAGACCACCCAGAGGCATATTGCACCTCCTTTGCCTGTTATTACCAAACCATGGATAATTCATTCTTCAAGATCTTGGGCGAAGTCACTCTCCTCTTAAACACACAATGCCCATCAAGCACTTGTCACCCAGACATAAATAATAATTTCCTTGCAACTACTGTAACTTCACAAAATAGCACGGATCACAGTTTTACATAGATTTCGGTTGTGCTACCTCCAAAGCCAAGCAGAAAGTTCCTTGAGGGCAGAATCAGTCGGTATTCATACATGTTTCTACTGTCCCTACACTGTGTCTCTTACACCCTATGGGCACATAATAAAGGTTGAATGATTGGATGGATGATGGTTGAATTGAAGGAAAGAGATTTGGTGGGTAGATGTGTCCTTCACAAAAAGTCAACAGGCATCATCCTATCTAAACAGAATATTGTAAGCAGCACCAAGAAACCTGTTTGCAATGTAATTATTTCTGCTGACCGAATTCTGGACCTACAATCTCCCACTAGGGGGGTAAGTCACTGAAAGTCCTTGTTAAACTATGAAGGAGAAGGAGGCAAATATAAAACTGAACTTCACTGTTACAGTTGTATCCAAAGGTACCACATTAGCCAGTTTCCTGGAATCTTAAAGAACTCTGCCTCTAAATAGAGAGTTCTAAACAGAAGTGAGAAAATCAGGAAAAAGTCTTGTTTGTGAGGGGGTTGCCGGCAGGTAAGCAGGGGTGGATCTCTGAGAAGGTGGGAGACCAGGACGGCCCCAGTGCCCTGGGGGCCAGAAGTTCCAGACGTTCCCATAGACAGATTAAGGATTTAGGAAATTCCACCCTTCTCACACCTTTGCTTAGAACCAGCAACCTGAACTCCACTAATAAGAAAGAAAGTTTGGCTACATTTGCAGACAGACCCCTGATTTATTCCAACAAATGCATAGCTTGCAGTTTCTCAAAAATAAACTGCAACCAAATGGATCATTTAATTCACACCATGTTCTGGCATTAATAATCACCTCCAGTGCATTTCTCAAAATGTTCTCCTGATTTAGAGAGAGAATACATCATTCGCTTCAGGTTGCAGACTGGCAGGAACCCCACAACACACCTACTGTCAAGTTTGATTGGGTTTCCAATGTAATTCAACTGGGGTACAAATCTTACCTGCAGGGGCTCCTGGGTGGCTCAGTCGGTTAAGTGTCTGCCTTCAGCTCAGGTCATGATCCCAGGGTCCTGGGATCAAGCCCCACGTCAGGCTCTCTGCTTGGCGGGGAGTCTGCTTCTCCTTCTCCCTCTGCTGCTTCCCCTGCTTGTGCTCGCTCTCTCTGTCAAATAAATAAATATAATTTAAAAAGTAAAAAAAAAAAAAATCTTACCTGCAGTGTGGCAGTCACCTGGGGCAGGAGCAGACACACCACATCGGAAAGTAGTTTCCTTTGGCCTCCACACCCCTAGCAGGACCCTGGACTGCAGGTGATGCTCTTAGCTAAGAGGGTGCTGCCAGATTTAGAGAGCTCGGCCTGGCCTGAAAATCACTCCTGGTGTGGTTGTTGTGGTTCTTGTTTTTATTCCTGTCCCTCCTTCAGATACACCGAAGGGATTTAAGGCTCTCCAAGTAATGAGGGTCACTGTAGCTTTCGAAAGATAACCCAAGATGGCGTTGGTGATTATACGGTTCTGGCAAAAGTCATAGTGAGTCATGGTAACCATGTGTTCCTCGCTTTGCCCCCAGTCTATGAATTTCTGGCAAAAACGTTTCTCCCTTGACAAGCTTGCCTACCCAGCCCACTGCAGGACAGTCCATGCAGAGCTCTGCAGACATGGGGCTCCTGTCAGAGTGAGCACGAAGCTAATGAGCTTACTTGCCATTGCTTCCGCAGAGAAAGAAGAAGAAAACATATATTTAAGAGTCACCTATGTGCTTAATGGTGGAAATGTTTTTGTGCTTTGGAAACGCTCCTTTGCTATGAAATCAGGGGTGATCATACTCCATTTAAATATAGGAAGGAAATAATTGATGTTTTCACATTACTGAGCATTTGGTCTAAACACTGGCTCTGCAGTAAACAGCGTGCAGGCATTTGAGGAGACAGGCAGCCGGTAGGAGGTAGACAGACTGCTGCCTCCACCTCAGCAGGGGTCACAGGGCTGTGATAACATGCTTCCAGGTTCCCATCAGCTGTGCTGATGGCCTATCACTTCAGGCACACCAAACGCCTGATCAAAGTGCTTTCCAGTCCTTTCTACTCAATAATTAAAATTTCAATCATATTCTCCAATGATGACCATGATTAAAGAATGACACCACGTTTTTAAAATCTGTAAGTGGCGTAAGAGACACCGACCTTCTTTAGACAGATAAGCAGCCACACTGGGATTTATTTATGGTCTACCACCAGAGGTTTCCTTAAAGGAGTCTGCTTTTTTTAGCAAAGAAAATTTGAATGGAGGAAAGCAGTATTTCTCTTTTTCTTCTTCTAATGTTGGTAGAACAGACAGTGCTATTCAGTTTTTCTCTCCAGAGTCTTGAGCATCCCAAGTAATTCAGAGGGTAGTCATTTTCTGCATGATAGTTCAGCTGTGTCACATGATAGCCAACAACCTTTGAAATCCCAAATCGCATTTTTTATAGGTCTTTGGATTTTTATCATCCTTTTTCCAAATAGCTACAAAGGAAGGACAAAAGAAGACTGCCTTTTTTATGAAAACTTTTGTATGTGGTTTTCTACAAAGTGTTAGCCTCCTGATCGTGAAAGTTTAAATAGTATGATAAAGCACGTATGGAGTAGGTGATTTCCAATCGCTGTATTTTCAGACCCAATGTCTCCTCCAGAAACACATTTGTACCTAACAATAGCTTTTTATATTCCTTGATTGCACTGTCTGCCCCTTTTTGGAGCTTTATGTGTGACACATCTTCTGCCCTCTGATCACAGAGCATTCATTAATTTGTTTATCCATCTACCCATCCATCCATCCATTCAGTAATCAGGTAGTATCACTGTCCTAGGCACTGTATATAGATACAAACTTGGCTTTTGAATTATTTGCATGACACCCATGTACCCTTTGAGAATACAGTGGGGTCATCAAAAGGCAATTAGAAAAGGCAAATCCTACTGAATTACTAACATTGTTGAGTCCTTTGACATTTATGTTAGAGATTGTTAGAGATCTGTGTTCGGTGGAGATGCATTAAGATTTGATGTTAATATATTTTTTAAGTAGAGGAGCCTGGAATATTTGAATGCTGTATTGGTATAGCTGCCCATCTTCCCTGTGAAGTGTCTGAGGGAAATATATGTGCATGAAAAGTAATGGAATAGTTTATTATTATTGAGAGCTTTATCTCCAAACCCCATTGGAACATACCGATAAACCAGGCTGGAGCAAGTGGGAAACACCTGAATTCCCGAGCATTAAGAAGAAGAGACATGGGAGAGAGCCTTGCATATAAAAGACACTTCGCGAATATTTGTTATATGAACCAACCAATGGGACCGTTCTGCCTTGCTCTCAAATTGCCTGTCCGTGCCCAAACCCAAGTCCCAGGACTCAGCACTCCCGTAGGACCCCCTACTCACTGTAGAGGAAAAGGCTCTGAGAGGATAAGGACTTGGTTTTAATGTCCAGACACCACCCCAGGCTTTCTACGGCCACCACAGTATACTCAGGTTTGCAGAAGAGAAAAAAGTTTCTAAGCAGTGAGACCAGGTCTTCTCCTGAGGAAGCCCCCTGAGTTCTCCGGCCATGTGGGAAAAAGTGGAAAGAGAGGATCACACACATGTGCCCCGAACCCTTGTACTGTGTGACCACTCTTGTAGACCCATGGTAGTGTACTCAAACCCCAAATACTCTATTCGGGTGGGATAATGTCTTCCTCTGGATCCTATTCGTACTGGGGCAGGATTAGAGCCATTGAAGTGGGAGAATGGGGGAGCCCTTCACTTCCCCTAGATGTCAGCATTTTCCTGAAAAAAAAAGGAAAAGGTTTTTGAAATGTTAATTTTGAAATGGAAGAAACTATGAGCACACATGACCAAACTAGAAATTTTTTCCATATTGGTTTCTCTGCTATGTGTTGACACAAGCCAAATTACATGTGTTTATTTCTATTCACCTAATACTTCTAGAAGTTCCATGATCCCAGGGACTGGATGTGACTTACTCAGTTAGAACAGTGCCTACACATGGAGGCCTCTATAAAAGAGAAATGATGAGGATATTTTCATTTGAAATTTTTCTACTCACTGCTGGCAGCTAGTGTGCAGATATAAACAGCAAGTTGTTCATTCAGCAAATATTCACTGAGTATCTACTGTGTGCTGGGCACAATGTCAGGTGCTCGGAACACAGCCTGGAGAATGAGACCAACGTGACCAAGGCCACATCTTAGAAGTCTATATTCTAATAAGAGAGAGAGAAAATAACGAAGTGATATATAACGTCTAAAAGAACCAGTGGGTTTTTTTTTAAGATTTACTTATTTTTATTTTTTATTTTATTTTTTTTTAAAGATTTTATTTATTTATTTGACAGAGAGAGACACAGCGAGAGAGGGAACACAAGCAGGGGGAGTGAGAGGGGGAGAAGCAGGCTTCCCACTGAGCAGGGAGCCTGATGCGGGGCTCGATCCCAGGACCCTGGGATCATGACCTGAGCCAAAGGCAGACGCTTAACGACTGAGCCACCCAGGCACCCCAAGATTTACTTATTTTTAGAGAGAGAGTGAGAGCACAAAGAGGAGGGGCAGAGGGAGAGGGAGAGAGAATCTCAGGCAGACTCCACGCTGAGCGTGGTGCTAGTCACAGAGCTTGATCTCACGACCCTGAGATCATGACCTGAGCCGGAACTGAGAGTCCGATGCTTAACCAGCTGTACCACCCAGTTGCCCCTAAAAGAACCAGTGTTTTGAAAAATATATATAGCCCAGTGGGTAGAAACTACAGAGAACTTGAGACCATTGAGGGAGGGGAGTTTAGGGTAAGTTTAGACAGGCTAGGTGGTATCGCCAGGGAGGTAGGGCATGAGCAGAGACCCTGGTGAAGTTGTGGAGCAGAACAAGTCACTTGGAAATCCCAGTGACGGGGGACTGACCTCCAAACAATAGAGTTGAGCTAAGAGAGTTTCAGCAGCCCTGATCTTGGCTTTGGATTTTGCATGCGGCTCTGGTGCTTTCTGACTCACACATCCTAAGCTTCGGTGTAAGTTCAAAGCTGCTGCAAGTTGCCCCTGCAATAAGCTTGGACATCCTACAGGTATTAACAAGCTCAAAAGTCCAGTTATTAGGAGAGTTCTGGGCTATCATTATTATTCAGTTAGGGAACATACAAGAAAAGACAGACCAAACCCAGAACTCTGGAAATTGGACGCAAGATCATGAATGGCCTGTTACTACTTCTGTCTGCTCAACGAAAAAATGGGAAAGGATTTCTTGAACGGTGAAGTTCTTCTCAAAGCCATTCCAATCCCAACCAGTTCATCTCGCCAAGAAGTTGAGAGTATGAAGAACTGTCTGTCCAACAAGCTAACACAAGCCAGGATTCCCTCCTCTCGTGCACAGGACCCAGGGTGACATGGGAAGTGAGGGCCAAAGGAATAGGGCTGCATGTGGCCAGTCATACTGCAGTCCATGCTGCCTTTCTATGACCCATGGGGACATCACCAAAACATTGCTGACACCCCTAGCAACATTTATATGAATTTTTATTTTTAGGGTTCTTTCTGTCTCCTCAAAAACAAATAAAAAGAAACCCTATGTGATCTGTCCTGGACAAGCCAGTTTCTTAATGTATGTATTTGTTGACAACAGAATTAGCATTGCAGACACCAAGTAAACACTTCTATTATATATTGTAGTAAAGAAGAGTAATACACCTTTAGTTCCTCATTTCACTAAATAGAAAATAAGATACTAATCTTCCTCTCTGGAGGAGAATTCAGCTACCAGTTGCCACGTTACTGATTTGTCATTGGTAGTATGATGTGTAGAACCTACTAGCGTGTCCAGAAAGGATCGTCATGAAGTTCACTCTTTTGGATTTGAGGGGAGGAAGAAGGAAAGAGGGAGGGAGGAAGGGAAGGAAAGAAAAAAGAAAAAGGAAATCACCGTGTCTTAGTCAGGGTTCTCTCTATTTCAGAGAAGTGGCTTATATGACTGGGGGGGCTGGCAAGTCTGAATTCTGTAGGGCAGGCCAGCAGTTTGGAAACTGGGCCAGAGCTGATAGTCTTTAAGGCAGCATTTTTTCTTCCTAGGAAAAATCTCAGTTAAGGCTTTTCAACTGGATGAGGCTCACCCATATTATTGAGGGTAATTTCCTTTAGTTAAAGTCAACCGCTTAGAGATCTTAACCTCATTTATAAAATACTTGCACAGCAACACCTAGAGTGGTGTTTGGTTAAATAACTTGGTACTTTCACACACACCACACGTAGCTTATGAGAATTTCTACAGTATAGTGGTTAAGAGTAGGACATACATAAAGCCAAGATTTTAAAGCCAAAGAGTCTGACTCCAGAGTTCTTACTCTTAACCAGTACTCAGTACTCCTCACAAGTTCAAGGTCCAAGCCCTTATTGACCAGAAGGAATTGGCTATTCTATTTTTTTTTTAAACATTCAACAAATGGATTATGTGGATTGAATGACTTTAGAATTTGTGATTGAATTATCAAACGAAGCCATGAGAAATATCCAAATTTTAATTAGAAACATTTTAATACTAATGATGTACTGACATAACATAATAAAATAAAATTTGAAGAAAGAAACATTTTAATAAGTGAAAAATGTGTGTGGCCCCATAAAAAATATGACAGAATACAGGAGTTTATTGAGTCCAAAGATCTTGAGATGGAAATATGTTTACATCTTGTGAGCACAACAGTACAAATTCAGTCAAGTGATTTACCCAGCTGGGTGGGGACATTAAATATATAACTTGGACCTAAGGTCACAGCTCCATACCCATCTCCTTTGAGTTACGGAATTACAGAATCGTCACCATGGCAACTATATATAGGGCTCAGTGGATCCTACATGGGCTGCCGTAAAGACTCTAGTCAGTGCCCTCAGGGTAAAATTTCTATGTAAATGCAACCTCAATCAAGCTGAGAAGAAAATCCCAGTTATATATAATTGTGTGGGATAATGCAATAGTTTCCTTAGTAGCTAATCATCTTTCACCTTTGTAAAGATTTAGAATTGAGTAGAGAAATGTTTAGGAGAATCAAAACCATAGAACTAGTACTTTACTAGAAAGAATTTATATTTATTTGAAATTTTACAAACTTGTAATATCTAAAGGCATGTGCTTAATTAAGAAAACGGATCAGCCTTGTGACTTAGGTTGAAACACCTAATTAAGTAATTGATTTAGACTTGGGATAATAAACTGAACTCTTTTAGTTTGCAAACAGTGCTGAAACTTAAGAGACCTTAAGACTCACCAGATTTATTGATTTATTCATAGGAGTTACTTAAGTCCTCAGAAAAAAAATTATTTTTTTATTTTTAATTTTTTAAGATTTTATTTATTTATTTGAGAAAGAGAGCACAAGCAGGGGAGGGGCAGAGGGAGAAGCAGACTCCCCACTGAGCAGGGAGCCTGACGCAGGGCTCGATCCCAGGACTCTGGGATCAAGACCTGAGCCGAAGGCAGACGCTTAAGCGACTGAGCCACCCAGGTGCCCCAAATTATTAATTTTTGAATCTGACACTGGAAGTACTTAAGAATATGTGGAATTTATAAGTGCAGTCCAAAATACTTGAAGGTGGCACCAATTTTCTACAGAATTGAGAGAATTCATTTTTGAGAATTAATTTTTGGCTGGCCAAGAGATCTGTCAGGACCAAAAGCGGCCCTGATTCTTTCAGCCATGCTCATCGGCCAGCTAGTGTCGCCGTGTCCGCAGCTCCCTGCTTGTGCACGGCCCATCATGGCCCCTCCAACATTTATGTGTTATCCATTACCACTGTTAACTGCCCCATTCTCTTGGAATTGTCTTGTTCATATTCCTGAGACAAGGATTCTGGCCAGAGTATCATCTATGTCAGGCCATATCACAGGTCACTGGCTACCTAAGACACCCACAACCTCAGGGCTGAGTAGACTCCCCTTCCTTGAAGCAGAGGCTGTGGACAACGGGGTCCCTGAGAAGGGCCGTGAGCAGGTGGCATCCTGAAGCTGTCTTGCCTCAAAGAGTAGTGATGGGCACAGGGAAGTGTCCTCTGGGCTCTGTCTATACTAATCAGGCCACCTATGGAACTTTATATTCCATGCTTGGTACCAAGATTCAAGAGGGAGCTGACAGATGATGCTCTCTGAAGGTCTTCTCTGACCTCTTGAGACAGGAGCTGGAAGCCAAATGTGAGGGAGGATGAGGAATGGAAACAGAGTGGGAGCCCTCACCTTGGCTGAGTCTCCTGGATAGGCGGGTGTGGGCGAGGGAGCTGTGCATTTAAAAGGAAGAGACCAGGACCTACCAAGGACATTCATTCCCCAGGTATCTTTTTTTCCTGCACTTACTCTTTGAGTCCCTACACCTGTCCACGTAGGATGACAGCATAAGCACGAAACCTTTACAGACTTGTCAAGTCCCATTGGCCTCGGAGGGACCCTCAGTGTGCCCTGCGCCTGCCCCACCCCCACGCCTCATCTGTTGCCTCCTGGAAGATGAACCTCTCCTGCAGGTTCTGACTCCTTTGAGGTCTAGACACCAATTTTTCCTGGTCATCCTCTTCACTTTGTGTGCTTGTTGGCCACCTTATTTTATTTTTTCTGTGACTTAGATTTCCATGGAAAGTGAATAGAGAAGAAAGAGCAGACATTCAGCAGGTTGTGGCCTGAAGTGTTTCCGAGTTACCGCCTTCCAAGCAAGTAACCATTCTGTGGGGCACATGATGAGCTATGGTGCAGGATGCACGATAAATGAGAAAAAAAGTTGTTTTTTTTTTAATTTTTGTAAACCTTGAAGCCCAGTTTGAATTTCTTTATGTTTGATCGTTGGCTGGTTTTCCCCCTGATTACTTGTGTTTCAAGTTGTCGTTGAAGGTAAATGGCCTGGATTGAGAGTTATTTTGCTTAGAGGACATACTAAATCATGGGACAAAATCCAAACGTCAGATTTTGAAATTAGAGTGTTACTTTTTGTTATTGACAGAATCGACTGAGCATACAAATTCTAAATTGCAAGTATAAATCAAGTAATTGTAGCAATAATACATAGAGCTTCTTTTCTGTCAGGTTGGTCCAAATCAATAACCACAAACCATTTACCCAAGATAATGTTCTTACCTGAGCCCTGATAGCCTCATTCATAATGCCCTTACTGGCAAGCCATCCACCCCAGGGTGATGACCATCTTCTCTATAGTGACCCTTTATCATTTTATTTTGAACAGACAAGAGCTCAGACCCACCACCTTTTTAGTGTGACCTTGGGAAGAAAACAATGGGCTTCTTACGTTGCACAGGACCCCAAATCAGCCTCTGATTTGAACGTTTTTATTTTGAAATAGTATGTCCATTCGTTCAAGAGGGTTAACTTGGACCCCAGCTTATAAGAATCGCCCAGCAACTAGATGACATGGTATAGGAACAGCGAATGGGCCCAGGGCTCTTAGCTTCCCAGAAGAACAGGGAACAGCTCTGCAGCCAGAGAAGTCTGGCACCCCTCCCTCAATTAGGAGAAGCTGCCCCCAAAAAAGTCTTGCACATAAATGTGCAATATAAGTGCAAAGACTTGGATGGAAAATATATATATGAACCTCAGATGCTACTTCTGTAACCTATTACTTCTTACAAATTTGAAGCATAAATGATAAATGCCCCCCCCCCCCCTGCAAAGTCAGCATTTGATAAGCCTGAGCGGGGTAGATTCATGACTGCTTATTGCCATTGTCCCTGTATTTTCTGTATATTGGAAATATTTCATATACTATATACATATCATATATCCAAAGACATGAAAGGGAAAAAAGAAGGGGTACCTGAGGGGTATAGAAGATTTCCCCCAAAACTGTTTTACTTTCCTAAACATAAGCTGATGCACAGAAGGGAAGTTATTCATGTTGAAAACGAAATGTAAATTCTACAGAGTTCAGTTTTGAAAGGCTTGGAGGATTATACCGTTGGGAGGTTAGAAGTGAATTTTAGGTTTTAGCCACAGGAAACCCTCGATGAAGCATGTCCTAGAGAACTGAAGAATTTAGACACCCAGGGAAAAACTGGTCAGTGAACAGCAGTCCCTTCTGTGAATGAAAAGGCAGTGCTAGGTTACCTTCTGGGGGAATCTCAGATATCCTGGGAGCAGGTAGGATGTTGCTATAGAAACAGCTCGGTGTGGGGTGAGAAGGAAAATGGGATTAAAAAAGGATATTGTCCTTCTGTTGGGTTCTTTCCTCAAAAATCATTAAGAAGTCACCTGCCCTGCGCTGGAATAAAAGAAATTCTGTTTAGCCTTATGAGAAAAAGCTCACCTTCACACGTGGGAGGGAGAGATGTGGCTGCTCTCATGGCCAGGACTTGCAGAGCGGTTTCTAAGTACATTTAGGAATAGTTAGTAGGTTTTTGCTACTGTCATTTAGCATGTGTATGGCAGGAAAAGGCATCAATCATGGAATTAAGTGAGAATTTAAAGAAATGCAAAGAGCTGTCTGTTCGGCAGTTGGAACCTCCCCCACGTAGCGCCCCCATTCTCCGCTCTTCATCCACGGAGGAGGGGGGTTCTCAACGAGATAAATTATTTCATCTGTGGAGAGCTTTAATTTGATAGAAAGGGGAGGCCTCATAAATAACAGATAGAAAAGAGGCTCCATTTAGTTTAAATTTTAAAGTACAGTTCAGGTTAACAGTGGTAAAAATAGGCTACTCTAGGCACAGGTGTGAATTCCTTCCATGACACTCGGATGCCAGAGACATCCTATCCCTCATACGCTTCTAAGCGAAGTCAAAGCTGACTCAGCCGCCAGGCTCCAGGGCACCAGAATCTGGGTTCTTCCTGGGCTTTACCCTCCCGTGGCTTCAGAGCCCCAAGCCAGACCCCTCTGGGCCACTATGGCTGGGCTGGTGCCTCCCAAGTCACACCTGGCCGCCAAAGACTCCCCCAAAGAACCACGACCAAGGTGCTCCATGCTCAGCCCCATCACGGCTTCTGCGGCCTCCATGTCCTGGATGATAGCAGAGAGAGGCTGGAAGCTTCCATTCCCAAAGCCTCCCCTCGTTTGAGCAGCTGCCCTCCTGCCTGCTCCCTGCTTCCTCTCTGGCTCTCACTGAGAAGCGCTCCTTCCCATGTCCCGTTTCCAGCACCAGCCTCTGATCTCTCCCCAAGGAAAAGGAACCCACTCCCAGAATCGAGGCTGCTCTAGAGAGGGGTTGGGGATGCTGGTGGGCCCATGGAAAGAGGTTGGGCCTGGCCAGCTTCTCAGTGAGTGACGGTGCCACAGGCCCGCCCAAAGGGAGACTTTTATAGGCCTGGAGTTATGCTTCGGCCAGTTGGCCTCCAGGACGCTGCACTTACCAGATGCGACCAGAGAACACGGGTGGTTCTGCCCTGTCGCTCTGCTGTCAGCCCCTGGGAATGCAGCCAATAAACTTGTATATGCTTCCAAGTCTAGGAAATGGGCACAGGGGCCTCTAAACTTAGGGGATGGGCAGTGTGCCTTTATTCCCACTCAGTCGTGTCCATCTGCAGGAGAAAGGGGAAGGCGGCCCTAAGATCTCAGTTGTCTAAGATCAGAAAGCCCGTATCTACCCTGCTTGAGCTCACAGTGGTGCCCTCATGCCAGGCCCAGTGCCCTCCCTCCCCTGCATCCATTCTGAGCGCCAAAATGTTGTCACAGGGGGTGTTGCATGGTCCTCCTGGCCCTGACTCAGGCAGCCTCCAAATGGTTATCATCAGGTTTGGTTTCCACCTCCGTCTCCCTTATCTGGTCAGGGTGGGACAAGTACAGGGGGACATGTGTAGCCTGCTCAGGCTTTCTGTGAGGCTGAGCCCATCGGATTTCAGGGTTCATGTGTGAAGGATGAATGGAGTGCCAGCCCTAACTTCCGGCTGTGGAAGCCCAGCATAGGCGCTCCTGAAATCCAGAGTAAAATACAGGCAGGGGCAGGAGACCTGGAAATAAAAACCAGACAGTGTGCCAGAGACCCTGACTAGAAAAGACCATGCTAAGAATAAATGAAAATGCGGGCTAGAGAGTTTGGGGCTTTGTGGGGTTTTTAATAAAGATTACTTACCTTAGCAAAACAGGAATAAATCCATTAAACTGATAACTTACACATACCTCTGGCCAAAACCCCAGGAAGGCTTTTTCCAAGGTAAGTGAAATGCAAAATAAATTACATGTAAAGATTCTGCCCATACGGCATGTCAGGAGTGTCATTTCATCCATCACTGGAACAGACGTCCCCACCACCACACAGTAGCTCTTGTTCCAAAGCTCACTTTTGCTCAGAAGCCCTGGCTACCCGCGGACAGGCTGAGCGCAGTGAATTAGCCTCTCAGGAGGAATTCAGCTTTTCCGAGCCCAGCCTCACCACATCAATTAATATTTGTGGATTGAGTGCCCGCTATATATGTACCACTCACCGAGTGCTGCAGGGACTTTTCAGAGCCCGGGAAACACTGCATGAGCCCCTGGCTCACGGTCTGAATGGAAACACAATGCATGGAAATGGAAATGCTGTTAACAAGTCCACCAGATCTAATGAACTTGAGGGTTTAGGCACAGATGCATTCCTGGAGGAAGGCGGTTTGGTTGTTTGGCTAAGCACATCGTAGATAATGTTCTTGTTAATCAGAGAATGTATCTTAAATGGTGGAGACAAATTGGCAGGTGCTGAGAGCCTCATCCTGGCACGGGAGTTTCCTGAGGAGGCTCAGTGAGGAGGGGTGAGGGTCGGGGCTGGCGCCCCCACCTCCTGGGACCTGGGCTGCGCAGTTCCCAGCACGTGCGAGCCGGACTGCCCACCGACCCTCAGCCAGCCGCCTGCAGGCTTCATCTGGGCACGGCTAACGCCTGAACACTGCCTTGCGGTTCACTAATGCACATTGAATTGAGTTCCGTATAAATCAAATATTCACAGACTACTCGCACTGGAATGTTTACCTCTGTCCTGCAAAGTCACGGGATCCTCAGAGACTGCAGTCTGATAGTGCGTTCCTTGCTGAAGCTAAAGACCACTAAGAGAGGCGTCTATACCAGCAAAATGCTCGGATGCCTCCACTGTCCACTTATCCTGGACTCTGCCTCCCGGAATACAAGCGTTTAAGTGGGAGTGATGTTAGGAGCTGGGGCACATTTATTTTTACCGAAGTATTGACCGAACATTGCTGTGCCGATGGTGCAGGACATTTGGGGGGGGGGGGGGCAGGGTATGACCATTTTAAAAACTGGTTGTTCATGTAAATAACTTAACCCACCACTCTCTGGGCCAAGTGTTTATGGTTAATAACTGTATAGTGTGATTTGCAAACCTGCTGTCAGCTTCCTTCATTAGGACATTATGAATATAGTAAGATAATGAGCTTTACCTTCAGGGGGGCATTTAATAATGACCTTTCTGAGGGTCACTCACTCTGTTCCATGTCCTGGTGCCACTAACCACTGCTTTAATTTGGCCAGTGCCCTTGCACGCATGGGCACAATAGAGCACAGAGGACCACAGGTGTCAGAGGGCCTCAACTCCCTGGTCCAAACCCCCACTTTCTCAACCTTGAGCAGGTCAGTTAAACATTCTGAGCCCCAATTTCCCCATCTCTAAAATAGACACATTAATAACTAATTAGCATGGTGGCCACTGGTATCAAATGAGAGAGAGCTCCCGTTAAAGTGACAGAGAGAGGCGTACACGCGTTAAACTTCGCTATTACTATCTCCAGAACTAACGGGGAGAAAGCCCCCCTTTCCACCTTCCTAGATGTTCCCCTTAGGCGTTGATCTCTGCCGTCAGCATTTCAGTGGCTTTGTGCTACGAGCATAAATGGTGGGTTTTTTTCATTTTTTAAAGATTTTATTTATTTATTTATTTGACAGAGAGAGACACAGCAAGAGAGGGAACACAAGCAGGGGGAGTGGGAGAGGGAGAAGCAGGGGGAGTGGAAGAGGGAGAAGCAGGCTTCCCGCTGAGCAGGGAGCCAAATGCGGGGCTCGATCCCAGGACCCCGGGATCATGACCTGAGCCGAAGGCAGACGCTCAATGACCGAGCCCCCCAGGTGCCCCATACAAGCATAAATGGTGTTTGTATGGAAGTTGAACCACTGAAGGAGCCGCTCAGTCACGGGCCACATTCAGCTGGGAATCCAGCCGGCCCCATCCAAGCCAGCAGAAACGACCCCTGCTCCCGGGGACCGCCACCCTGTGAAGACGCAGTGGCCCCCACAGCTCCATTCCATGGTGGGGGAAAGCCATTCTCCCACCCCCCACCCCCCACCCCCACAAGCATGCAGCAGGGAGCCTGGCATTCTCTGCAGGGCCTTACTGTACTCTCCTACTAGGACGGAAGTGGGTATATGGGTTTGCAAGAAAGATGAAGCCCAGGACTTTTTAAATCGTACTGAGTAATGGTTTTGAATAAAGGCTATTTGTTATTATCACTAATAGCCCCTTCAGTGAATCTGTACTGAATTTTGAAGTGAAGAAATAATTCCCCTTGAATTTCAGAAAAATTGAAGTTTACTTAAAGATGATTAAAAATCCTTCGGACAGACTTTGAGAAGGCCTCTCTTCTGACTGCTGTAATTTTAAATAATGCAGAGCTAGTTTGGCACATATATGTGTATTAAAGTTGGGATGAAAATAAAACTGATCAGCACGCCCTCATTATCTCGCTGAATTACGTCAGAGGTCTCCATAAATGCTGTGGTTGAAGATCAGAAACTCATTGGCATGGCTTCCCATCCGAGACCCTACTGGGGCTGTCTGCTGAGCAGGCTGCCACCCCAGGGAAAGACGCCTCTCACCCACTTCCCTGAGAGGTTATTCCTCTCTGTGAGCGCTCAGGGAGCTGGGCGCAGCAGGCCAGGAAGTGAGATGGGGAGACCGAGGGCTGGTCAACCCGTGGGCGCTCTGCTGCTACCCTCTCAGCACTTTGTGGGCCCCGAGCCCCTGCAGTTCATGACTCAGCCCCAGGGACTCTGGGGAGCTGAGCTGCGCCCCCAGCCTCTCCTCCGTGAGGCTCCGTCCAGCAACTTCCTGGGGTGGTCCAGTTATCAGCGCGCTACTCCACCAGCTTCACTCCCTTTCTGACTTTGCTTGACTAACCTTCACCCCAGAATCCCCGGTGCTGTTTAGCTGATTTCAATTCAAAATCCCTCTGAGATGCTTTCAGTTCAGAACACTTTTGTTAGGAAAATCCTCTACATCTTTACCAATGCGATTTTTCAAAAGTGATCCCATCTTTCTTTTTGTCTTTCATCTGACATTTCCGTCTTAAATTTTCTAGAGACACCATCCATTCAGCCTCTTATCACATTAGCCTCTGATTTGTATTCTGTGAGGTGACAGTCTTTAATATTCCAGAAGACAAATAAAGAACCCACGGAAAACCCAGAGCCATTCTACTTTCTAACTTCAGTGCAGAATGGTGTTAGGGAGCCATCAAGAGCTTCGGGCGGCACTGGAAATTTCTCTTGGGTTTTGAAAGGGCAATTTAGATCCAAGCAATCTCAGAATGTGTTTCTCACAGATATGTTATGAATTTTTAGTGCCTCACCTCTTGTCTGCCTCCGGGTCTGTGAGGTGGAACCAGAGACTTTTTTATTCACTTCCAGCAATGGCCAGATCCTTGGAAAGGACTTGGGGTCTGAGGCCGCCTCTTTCCCAAACACCTGTGTCTGTCTTGAGGCTTGGCCTGCACAGTGGTGGCCCTGGTATAATACCAGGACTCTCCACCTCAGTCTCAGGCCCTGCTGACATTGTGGGGGCAGCTTTGCCCTGTAGGATGATTTCCAGCATCCCTGGCCTCTACCCACCAGAAACCAATAGCAACTCCTAGTTGAGAACCAAAAACGTCTCCGAACACTGTCACGTGTCCCCTGGTGGGCAAAATCGCCCTGGATTGGGAGCTCGTGGTGTAGTGGAAAATCCAGGGTCAAAATACTGATGCTCAAACCCCTGTGGCTGGGCAATGTTGACCAGGTCCGCGAGAGCTCATGAGCCTGGCTCAGGAAGGGAGTGTGAGAACCCGAGCGGACAGTGTGATAGCTTTTAGTACATGTTCAGTGAGGCCAGATCTCCCATCATCTGCTTTTTAGTTAATGGTTAGGATTATGTTAAGATGTGCGGTAAATAATGAAAATCCAGCTTCTTTATTTCACCAGAGGTACACTTCTAGCCCTTCTGCACGAACTGGTTTAGTTCAGGGTAGATTTAATGCTCTTTGAGATCTTGCTTTATCATCGGAAAGGGAAGATGTTTAACTTCAGGTGGTATTTTTTATGTGACCCTTGATAGCTTCTCCCACACAGTTAATGGCACCCAGATAATTATAGACAGAGTCGCCTTCGGGTTGTAAACATAGCTCTGGGTGATTGCACACTTTCATTTATCCGTCCTGCTTGCATTCGTACATATTTGCATTTCTACGTCTCCCACAGCTGACACTTGTTTTTTAATTTTGTGATTCCAAAGCACTTTTGTGATTGCTCTACGCCTACTAGAAAGGCTCCCCATCAGGCAAGGCTCTGGCAGCCTCCTCCCAGCTCTGCCCTCTTTATTTCTTCCCTGGTTTTGGAGGGAAGCCAGTTGTTGGGGGACACGCATCTGCTGCCGAGCCCGGGCATAAAGAGTCATTGTTCTTCGGAGAAGCTCGCTGGTGGCAGCTCCCTTTCAGCTGCGTGCGACATTACACGGGACCTTGTCTCCTTTTTCTCCGGATTACACCTGGGGACTCGCTACATTTTGTTATAATGACAAGAGTCACCTTTCTTTCTCTTTTGCAAAGTGAGATTGACCTTCCTTCTGGCTCTGAAAGAAGCACAACTTTAAAAAAAAGGTCTGTAGCAATCAACTGCCATGGCCTGAAATTACGGAAACAACAAAAATTCCATTAAGAATTTCGCCATAGTGCTGAGACCATGCAGACCGTAGCCTTTCATGTGCTTCTGTTTCTGACACAAGACGGCCACGTATGTCCTGCTCTCTGTAAAATGTCTATCAGTGAGTTTAACAAAATGTATGTTGCTCATTTTCCGAGGCTAACATGCAGACAGCGTTACTCAAAGGAGCCATGTGCGTGATGATCGTTCCGATAGCTAATATCTATACAGCACTTTCCAACGTACTAATCCTGTAAAAAAGAAAAATCCATTGTTTATTTTTCTATTTTCTATTTTCCTTTCTGTTTCCACACGAGCCCTGCATTGGGAAGTTTCCTGTTTCCCTTACGGGCACTGTTCTCCCCTCCTGCAGGAGTGACAGCAAGCGACTCTGTGTGTGCCGAGTGGGCCTTTCCCCCGCATGCTGTAGAGAAAGCTTAATGGGATTTTCCATGTAGACAAGTTTGTAAGAAAACAGACACATTGCCTATTCCATATGACAACAGACTTCAAGAACAGACCAACCCCCTGCGTGGACTTTTCAGATGATGTATTGTGTTTACTTGGCTATTCCCTAACTCAAGGAATATCCCATCTCTGCCCTCGATATACTTGCCCTGACTCCATGCATCTTCAGACAAGTTCTGTATTTAGAAGTATGTGGACAGACTTAGACCTACCTAATAACGATGTACATCACAGGAGGAATAAGCAAACCGTTATCGATCAAAGAGTCAAAGCAACATGCAAGTGGTGGTCACACTGGTGTTCCTATTTGGGGAAAAAGCATCACTTACTAGTCATGTAACGACTCCTTCTGAAATACGCTGTCAGATACACAATATGCTTATTTTCTACCTGCAGACTAGCTCACTTGAGGTGAGGTTAGTAGATATAACAGTAATGTTTTGAGACAGGCATTATTTTCATTTTCATCTTATTAACACATGCATATGGGATGTCAGAATTATAATGCCGCTTTTTCACATATGGTCCATCCCAACTCAGCTGAGCTTACATTCTTCCGTCTTATCCATGTAAAAAGTCAAAGGGAGCCACTTTCCGGGAGACCCACACTACAGCTCAGGATTAAGGTCCCCGTGGAGAGTCCACTCAGCCACCTCGCTGCATAAACCACTAGCAGTAACATAAGCACCACTCCCGTCTTTGATAAGCACTGCACCCAGCTCGCAGACCTCTTGCTCGTGCCCAGTGAGCCCAAGGGCTGCTGAGGTTGCTCGCTGTGCTGAGCAGACCCCAGGAGACAGGATACGTACCCCTTCTCTATCAGACAGGGAATAAATATGTATTTATAAATATTAATATTTGTAAAACTTGTTGCACAAAGTCAGACCTCAATGCTTTTGATGAGACAACATTAACAAAATTATCTCATTTACCTTCACACTAACCCCTGGTGTTCGGGACTACTGTCAAACAGACAGGATGCTTAAAAAAGTGTGGATTGATTAAAAGAAGGTACAACTATTCTGGGCATTTTTTAGGGCAGTGAGAATGTAACCACCTATAATGTATATCAAAAAGGTTGCTTATAAAATATTATCTTGCAACATCCTTTGTAGTGAAATCATCCCTCTTTTTTTTTTCTGGCAAACCTTTATACTCAACCCAGTTTACCTTGGTTATATCAAGCTGCACAAAAGTACACATAGTATTTCTTCCCATGCTGTCTCCTCCAGCCCTGTCAGGTCACATTAACCTAGTTACCAGTGGAACAAAAATGCAACTGGCCAAAGGTTATATTTCTTTGTCATGATCACAAGAGAGCGGGAGAACATGCCAGACAAGGGCTTTCAGCAAATTACAGCCAGAATTTGGGCTTCTTCCCGATAGTCTTCAGCCTGCCCTCCCCCTCTCTCCCAGAAACGCGCACAACATGTTACCCTTGGTGGAGTGTTTGCCAGATTCGTGTTCTGTTTTGTTTTGTTTTGTTATTTTTAAAGATGCATCTGTAACAGAAAATGCTACTGAATTTACTTCAGCATGCCAAGCAATTTAAGAGGAGCTTAGAGATTTCTTGTATAATTATGCATTTGAGTTTTCAAAGAGCTTTCTTTTCCTATTTCAGCCCTACCCCTCAAGAGACAGGCTAAAGGTATTTTGTAAAACCTGACTTTACAGATGAGAATATTAAAGTTTAGGGAGATGGAATGACTTGTTCTGCAGTTTACATATAGTAAAATAGAGGCCCCAGTGTGTGTTGATTGTAGAACAGTCCATGTTACTGTTGAGTATTAAAGGATGCTGTCTGGAGGGACTGAGGCCCAGTTCCTGCAGGTCGGGTTGTTCTGACATCAAGGAGAATGTGGGTGAGAAGCAGAAAGGCAGGGGATACTGTAACCAGTGGAACAAGAAGCAGACAGGGGCCAGCCCTCCAACGCTGCACAGCAGGTGTTAGCCTGGGATAATAGCAGAGGGGAAGGAGCACACGGGGAAATTCAGGTGAACTTCTAAGTAAGTCATCTTTTCCCCAGTGATTTATGGCAATGCTGAGCTGGGAATAACAGACTAGCACAACCTCTTGAGCAAAATAGCAAATGAAGAGAATGCTCGCTAATGGAATGGTACAAAGCAGTGGTCCTCAAATTATTTTCCCTGTATAACCCCATACAAAATTTGGACAACGGTGTACCTCCTCACAAGCATCTAAGTTAATCTATAAATTTTTTTCTTAGGTGTTTTCAAAAAAAGTGAAATTTCTGAAATATAAATACTGACCTTTTCAAGAAGTAAAATAGCACTCCTTTAAATAACTGAAGTAGAATCTGCATGCTGTAGGGATTCAATACCCACATCACCCATTTTATAAATATGTGCACAAGCTCTTTTTTACCAGTGGGAAATGCTTGTCATACCTTTGACTCCTGACATTCCCTTTCCACTTCCCTCAGGACCTGATGTGCCGTGTTTTCATGTTTGAAAATATTTTATGGATCACCTGGTCTGTATCTCTGTTACCAGAATATGGGCAACATTTTTAAATTTTTAAAATTTCTTAAAAGACATGAGGTACTAAGTGTTCTTCTCTTTCCTAGTTGAGCTATCATTAAAATGATTAGTACTACACAATTCATCAAAACAACACAAACACATTCCAGATCTTGATGGACACTCATTAGACAAAAAGTGAAATGGTAATGGGAACGCACATCTGAGTGACGTGAATGAGTGTTACCAGCTGCTGGGATGAGGGAGGGTTCAGTACAAATTCTTTTTCTGTATTTAGTGTTTATCAATGTGCGCTAAAGAACTATGTCCCTATGAGTAGATTATAATAGAATATAATAGAATAAGTAGCAGTATCATTCCATTTTTTTAAAAACTCATTTGCAGTTATATGCCAAGGTATCACATAGTGGTCTATCATCAAAAACTGTTTTTAATTTTCAAATTTTTGGAAGCAAACAATTAGAAACAAAAGAATTCGTTATCCAGCCAGCATAGCAACTCACTTTTTCAGTTTCTGGGAAGTATTTCAAAAAGGCTTTTTGAAGCTCTAACAAGTAACTATTAATTATACCTTTATTTTGTAAATTTAGAAATCCTTTGTTTAATATATTCAAAGAGGATTGAGAAAAGCTAAATATTGTTATTTTTAATATACCTTTGCCAATACAATCTTTTGATGAAAGCATTTGGCAAACTCAGTCCTTGTCATCAAACCAGTCAACAAAATCAGACCAAGTGGATTTATCTTTTGATGTAAATAAATAGACTAATATGAATTCCAGAGAACACTGTGAATGTCACTAAGAAACAGATATCCATATGAAACTCGGGATCAGAGTGACAGAGTCTGTTGATTTGACCATTTCATAATGCTTAAAAAATAAAAATAAACTATTTGTTCTTTACTTAATTTGTAATAAAGGATTATTGCAAGCAGCTGAAATTATGTTATTTATGAAACAGGGATGGCCTGGAGGTCTCTGATGTTGCCTACATGTGCATGTATTAAATGCATTCTGGTGTTAAGCATCTGTGAATAATTAAGAGTCATGTGCAATAATTCAGAAATGACTCCCTTAATAATCAGATTTATTCTACATATTTAAAGAAAGTGAAAGGCACATAAGTATGTGGGTATGTGGGTATACATATATATAAAAACATGTATATTTCTGATTCAGCAGCCAACATATAATTTTAGTTTTTTGTTAGGAGGTAGAAATAGTAAACACCATAATATGAAATACAATGAGTATTGACTGTACTTGGGATAAATATTTCATGATGTGATTTGAAATAATATGGGTTTTCACTACCTTATTAAATAAAGCACATTAAATCCACAAAGAGCCACGTGAAATTTTTATCTGCAGATTTGACCCAGTACAAAATGTAAAAAATTTGATAGTCCCTGAAAATATTTAAGTTACACTTAAAAGAATGAGCTGTTTCAACTGTTCAAAATTTCTGTCTTTCCAGCTAATGTGATGCCCTAGGAATGAGTATTGGGACTGGCCAGTCATAACTGCTTACACTCGATACGAGGGGGGAGGTCACGTCAGCTTTAGTACTGTGAGCCATTTTCTCTTTGCACGCAGGTTCTTCCCCAAGAGCAGCACGTTTACTGACAATAGGAGAAAGGAAAGGTTCAACCGTTAAACAAAAATCGAGTAAAACCTACTATCATTCCCACTGCCCACATTCTACAGTATATCTGATTGTAGATATCCTAATGAGGGACAAAATTCCCCGTATATGTCACCTGCTTCACACTGAACTGCAATTTCTATAAGACCTCAAATCCTAAGGTGGGTCTTTCCTGCCTGATTATTTCCTCAAGGAAGCTTTGCCCAAAATAGATTTTAGAATCATCCTTGCTTGGTGCCTGGGAGATTTTTTCACACCAGTAGTGAGACTGTGGAGGGTGAAGGGTGTCTTGCTTTTGTAAAGTAAAAGAAGGGCTATTTCTAAAAGAGGAACGTGGGAAAGGAAAACCCATATGAGGCCAGGATCGAGTACACACAGAAAATGAGGCTCTGAAACTCATTGCACTTGGGAACCCCTTGAAAGTCTTCTCACCATGCCCCAGATCCAAGGTCACTTGTGTAAGGGCCCTTGGCGGTGATGCTTTTGATCTAGTGAGGGTCACAGTTGCCTGTGGGAGACCAGAGACGGGCAATTCAGGTGTCTGCCTATTCAAGTCCACACCATCCTCGGGCCATTACTGCCTGGTATCAGTAATGTCATTGTCATGGTTCCACCCAGCTGCATCTCATAGATTCAGAGTCACAGCTGGAAGGGACCCTAGACATCTTCTGGTACAGATCTCTGATTTAAGAGTTGAGGGATCAGAGGCCTGGGGGCTCGATGACATGCCAGCCAGAGTGAGAACCCCATCTGGGGCACCCTCTTCAGCGTGCTGTCTGGATTCTGGGTTGTGATGGATGACACTAAAGATGAGAGTCATCTGGCAAAGAACCTCCCTGCTCCCAGCATTTGGGCTCTAATTTCCAATTAGCTGCTAATGGATGGAGCCCACAGGAAAATCCCAGAGGGACCTCGGATTTTAACTACTTCATCTAAATTACTAACCCAGTCTCTGAAGCATTTCACAGGAGCATTCTGAGGAAAAAGAAAATACAAATAGATTTTTTTATCCTCCCTTTTTTATTATATACTATGCCATATGTGTTTGAGGAATGCTTTACTATAATTATTTTCAGGATTTCCCAAAACTTTTTTATTTGCAATTGGTCCGCTATGTATTTCAGATATCAAAGCTAAGGCCCTCACCACGTGGAGCAGGACGATCAATTAACCACACTCTCTGATAAGCCCTGATTATCTGATGGTCATTTGTAGGAAAGGGCTTGGGGGAATACAGACTGTGAACAGGAACAGAGTCAGAATTGTGTGCGACAGATCCTTGAGTTGCTGGGAGAAGGCCCCAGCTCCTCCAGGGGCAGCAAAAAGCTACTCTTTTTCTCCCACCATCAGTCCCTCCCAGCAGGGTTGAGCAATCCTCTCTGAAAACAGAAGCAGAGTTCTTACTGGTCTCCTGGCCTACCCTTCTACTGCAAAGGAAGCTAGAATTGATAGGTAGAAGGGAATAAGTGCACAGGGAGAGAAATCTCCAAGGGTCTCTCACATCTCTCACAGAAGAGGCACTGATGACCCTTGTTGCAGACTCTCTTTCCAAGGATACGGGTACAGGGAACAGCCTTGGAAGTTATACTATCCCTGTCCAGAGCAAAGGGTAAGTTTGCTTATAATAAAGATAACATCTCCCTCTGGAGACAAGAGCTGGCCTGCTCGCTGCCTATTGTAAAAGACTTTGGATTCTCTAAGCTCAGGGTTGTCCCCCTGTAACAACCCACTGCCCATGCAGGTGCCACCTGGCCCACCTCAGAGCATCCCGGGGAGAATGGGGACTTGGGGGATCAGCACAAGAAAAAAGATACCACTGTGAATAATACATGGTCCTTTGTCTCTGACCCGGGAGTCTCTTATCTTCTGCTGTGATCTGTGAAACTGGAGTAGGCTAACTTACTAGTTTCCAAGGAGGGCCAAACGTCAGGCCCTTCACAGTTCCTGACAGGAATTAAAACTCAGTTCTCTGCTGATAGCTACCTGGAGCCATGAGCATTTCCAGTTATGCAAACCCGCCCTCGCTAGGGGACAGTTGTTCTGCATTCCTGAAGGAGAGGCCCACAGAATGAGTCCAGAATTCACCTTCCTCCCACATGCCCGCAGGCCTATGCCTCTTCCTGTACCCCCTTTCCGCATGAGCCAACTGTCACCCTGAGACCTGGCAGCAACTGCCAACTGCTCCCTGATCCTCACCCTCCACATGCGTGATCTCCCAGTCTCACCTCACAGACCGTTCTCTTGGCTGCACCCTGTCTCCCCCATCCCTGCCCCGTCTCCCCCATCCCTACGCCATCTCCCCCATCCCTACCCAGTCTCCCCATCCCTACCCTGTCTCCTCCACCCCCACCCTGTCTCCTCCATCCCTACTCTGTCTCCACATCCCTGCCCCCTCTCCCCCATCCCTACCTCATCTCCCCCATCCCTACCCTGTCTCTCCATCCCTACCCTGTCTCCCCAATCCCTACCCTGTCTCCTCCATCCCTACCCCATCTCCCCCATCCCTACTGTCTCCTCCATCCCCACCCCATCTCCCCCATTCCTACTCT
>NW_022589712.1:7329016-7470129 GCF_004348235.1 Phoca vitulina
CTCCATCCCTACCCCGTCTCCCCCATTCCTACTCTGTCTCCCCCATCCCTACCCTGTCTCCCCCATCCCTACCCCGTCTCCCCCATCCCTATCCCATCTCCCCCATCCCTACTCTGTCTCCCCCATCCCTACCCCATCTCCCCTATCCCTACTGTCTCCTCCATCCCTACCCTGTCTCCTCAACCCCTACCCTACTCCTCCATCCCTACTCTGTCTCCCCATCCCTGCCCCGTCTCCCCCATCCCTACCCCATCTCCCCATCCCTACCATGTCTCCCGCATCCCTACCCTGTCTCCTCCATCCCCACCCCATCTCCCCCACCCCTACTGTCTCCTCCATCCCTACCCCGTCTCCCCCATCCATACCCCATCTCCCCATCCCTACCCCGTCTCCCCATCCCTACCCCATCTCCCCATCCCTACTCTGTCTCCCCCATCTCTACCCTGTCTCCTCCATCCCTACCCAGTCTCCCCCATTCCTACCCCATCTCTCCCATCCCTACCCTATCTCCCCATCCCTACTCTGTCTCCCCCCATCCCTACCCTGTCTCCCCCATCCCTACTGTCTCCCCCATTCCTACCCTGTCTCCCCCATCCCTACCCTGTCTCCCCTATCCCTACTCTGTCTCCTCCATCCCTACTCTGCTCAACGTATCCCATCTGAACCATCTCCGGGGCCTCCTGTCAGATGTAGCCACAACCCTCCAACCATCCTCCCACAAGCCACCAGGACCTACGGGCAGCTCTGGGCTGACCCTCGGCTCACCCTGAAGTCTCCGCTACAGGGATCAGCCCTGCCTCTCCATGTTGGCACACTCTGTCCCTCCCTCTTCCCTGTGTGCCCCCGCTGCATCCTGTTTCCCACCCCTACACAACAACAGCACTCCCCACACCATTTTATTGTATTGACCCGTTAACTTGCCTGCACCTGGCGATCAGCTCCCTGAGGGCAGGAACCTTGCCCACCTTGTTTCCACTGTATCCCAGCACCTCGCCCAGCACCTGGCACATCTGCACTTGATAAATATTGGGTGGGTGGCTTTATGAATGAGCAAATGAGCAAGAATACAAGTGTTTTCTCTTATATCCTCTGCAGTGTGATGCTGGTGAAGGGGGAGGTGTATCTCAAGGCATGTTAGAGGTCAGCAAAGGTTCTGTCTGTAGGTATCCTGCCTAAGAGAAGTATCACTTCAGGCACATTTTAAATGATCTCTTGATCATGAGCAAAGCTTCCCCCCTTCTTGAACCAGCTAGCCTGAACAGATCCACCGTCTTCCAGTCTTGGGGCAAACGTGTAGGCCTGGCCATGAGAAAGAAGGTGGGGAGAAGCCAGGCACCCCTAGCCATGGGTCAGCTCATGCTTGGGGCCTGGTTAGCAACACTGGCAGAAGAGCTTACACAGTCATCTGCCTGAAAAAAATGTGGGTTTAAATATGTGCGTGTGCACATGTGTGCACACACACACAAAGATGGAGCTTTTTCAAAGGTAGAAGTAGGAATATAAAAGAGAGGAAAAAGTGTCAATTTTGAATTGTGAGCCTTAATATGTGTGAACTGCAGACCCTTGAGCAGGACAGGAACCGTTGATAAAGAATTGCCCTTCAGACGTGTGGGAAAACACAGAACACAGCAGACCCTCCAAATGACCCAACACAGCCATGGTGCAGCACACTTAGACGCAGAAGAAGGCTCAGTGACCTTTCTGGCTGCTGCCCGGTAAGGGGTCACCTGTGATGACATCTGTCTTCCTGCGATGCTGGTGGGGCTGACGAAGGCAGCAGAACCCCGTGATTCACAGGGCTGCATCCCTTCCCCCGACCCCAGCAGCCTGCACAGCCTGTCTGTCTCTCTGCATCGTCTCAACTAGGAGACACCCTTATGGCAGCATTCTCCGTAAGGGGAAATGCTGGAGTCCTTTGATAAAGGGTTGGATTCTTTCAAGGCAATTATTCATGTGCTTCATTCAGAATATTAGGAAAGGAAGAACTTTGCCTACATTGCACTGGGATCGAGGTTTATGATTTTGAGGACATGCCCCCTGTAGTCCCAGTCCCAGAGTGTAATGATCGCAAAGCCTCGCTTCCAGGTGAACCTGTGCCCACCTCCCAAGCTCCGTGGAGACCCCCTCAGGCTGTGGGCAAACCCACTTCTGCAATGATGGGCATGTCACCCTCCACTAGGACCTCCCAAGCTCCTTCCCAAACCAAGAACTTCTCTCCAGTGGTGGAAACTTCCGCTGTAGGATTTATCTTAGTCTGAAATAGTGCCTAGACGTGCATGGTTTGCTTGACTTATCACAGGGGCCAACACAAGCCTCTCACCCATAGCCGATGTGAATCGCACACTGTGAGGGAAACATGGGACTTGTTGAAAGCCTTACAGTTCATTCTTCTGTGACATTTGTAAATGCAATTATGATGGAAGACTTTACATATCAATTTGACTACCTCCAGTCTCACCAAATGCCTAAATGTAGAGCATAGTGGAAGCTAAGCAACTTTGTCCTTAAGATAGATAAATGATAGGTGACTGATAGATAGCTACATAGAGAGATGATACATATATGGATAGATGATAGATATCTTACATCCATATCTCAAAATATCTTGCAATTGTGTTTCACATGTCAGATTTCATGTAATAATTACTGATTATTAGCAACTCAGACAAGAGAGAGACTTATGATATTGCCTCATAAATTCTGTGGCTTTTTCAGCAATTCGGAAGAAATTTAAAAAAAAAAAAAAAAAAAAAAGGGCTTGCTGAATCAGTCCTATCTGAGTTCTCTCCCAACTTCGTCTTCTGTCAGCTGGTGACCTTGGGTAGCTTATTCAACTTCTAAGGCCCCCTACCTTGGATACTTAGAGGGCAGTGGACATTTCACCTTCTCTCTTCCTTTTCACTAATTCCCTTTGTCTTGTCTTCGTCTTTTTGCATTTGTTTTGTTTTTAATGTTCCGCTCCTGTCTCACATTATTTTTATACTCTGACAGCTTGTATTCAGACTCTTCATTAATTACCTGGATAGATATCACTCCTCCTCATTAACTCCCCCTTAGCATCCAACTTGGGAACACAGTACTGTCCTTCCTGCCCACTTCTGACACTGGGGACTTGTCTTCAGAAAGGTGGTGGGACAGACCACTACAGCTCACAGAAATCCTGTGGGCCCACCATGAAGGGTTTAAAAATTCCTCATCTCCTGAGGAGCAGAGACACCAGGTGAATATGAGGAGATTAACGCATATAATGGGTCTAATTTATGTTATATATATATCAGACTGTATTTTACAAAGCACGAAATCTTGAGTGTTCAGACAAATGAGTCTCCTCACAATTCTTTATGAACACATCTGTCCCAAATGCGGTTGCAATGTTGACTTCCTTCAGAAGGCGATGGGACACCTTGCCGCGTCTGACAGGGGAGTAGCCGTGGCCACCAGTCCTTGATCTGGTCTATCAAAAATGAAAATCGAGTAAACTGAATCACTCAGTGGACTCTGATCTCAAAAGATGAGGGCGGTCGAGACTCTGAGACTAGCCTTGGACGCAGACTGAGCCAGAGACCTAAGCCGTCCCCCCTGCAGCTCATCCCAGTGCCTCTTGAATAAGCCATTGGACTCTTTTTATGAAGGATTATGACAGACAAGAATAACAAGAATTGTAAAATTTCATATAGGATTTTAACGTATGCAGTGATAACATTTCAGAGGCCACATTTTGATGTGCGGTAAAGCAAAGGCATGAAATGAAGAACCACAGTGTTGTAAGAACAATCCACTATCTACGCTCTAACAGTAGACTTTGGACTCTGTAATCAAACCAGTTTATGTCTGAATCCCAGCTCTGCCCCTTACTAGCAGGGGAAACGGTTAACGTTGTTAACCTCTCTGGGATGCAGTTTCCTCTTATGTTAAATGTGTGTGTGCGTGTGCGTGCGCTTGTCTTTACGTGTATCTGTGTGAGTGTATGTATGCATGAGTGTGAGTGAGTGAGTGACAGAGAGAGAGGAATACCTACTTCAAATAGATAGATGTTCAGTAAATGTGGCTTCACCACAGATTCACAGAAATGGAGGAAACCCCTACGCGTGACATATATAACATACGCCTGTGTTTAAGCTGGGAATTCACCACTACTTTCTTAAATACTTACAGAGAAAGAAATTTCCATAATTTCCCTCCACAACTCAGTCCCATGTTTCAGAGCACTTTTAACGAGGGAGTTCTTCCCATAGTTTCGCAATTGTCTCTTCAAAATTCAGATGCAGAGTAGCTTCATACGACCCAAAGCCCATCCAACTACTCCAGGATAAGTCATATTCATTCCCAGGTACTGGAATTCCTTCAAGACTTTGACGATTCTCAGTGGGTCTGCCTAAATCCTCTCCAAACCCTGCACTCCCCGTTTTGGTCCCGGACATGGCCAGATCACTGTGATGTGTCTACGGGAAAGTTAGCGGAGCCCTGGCAGGTGCTCTGGCTGTACCCCGGTTGGCACGATACCTTCATGCTTCCTCAGTGAACATCTCTGGCTTGTGTCCATCTAGTCCGTAAACTTAAAAACGGAAATTTAATAATAAAAATTGTGTTCATTCATTCAACTGATACTTACTTAGCACTGTCTATGTAACGGGTACTTTTCTAGTCAATAGATACACAATAATAAAACCCAAAGTCCCTGCCCTCCTCCAGACAGATGGTAGTGACAGATGACATCCGCTAAGGGATGAGATTTGTGGGGTGCTGGGAGACAGGGAGGGTGCTCTCATGAGGGTGCTCAGAGAAGGCCTCTCCGAAGAGGCAACTTTAACCTGAGACCAACAAACTTCATGAATCCCAACCCGGGACTGGCGAGAAATCTAAATCTGCAAATGTTGTACTTGTCACTGGCCCCAAATCAAGGGATTTTAAGATGTGCTTTGTCATCCACATTCCGGAGCTTGGCAAACGCAGACTATTCTGAACACAAATAAGTGTTCTTCATGCATGGATAAGTGTACAAGGTTTCCCAAATAAGATTCAGACGGTAACAATGCGTAACTGAATCACAGTGCTCACCTCCCTGTTATTCCCGTGTAAGCTGAGAGTTACAAAATATCCATCAACTGTTATCCACGTGCTGCTGACACCTTGTACATGGGCAAGCAAGGTAAAAGCATGATGATAACCCTCCAGATTCCAGAGAAGAAAAATGGACTCTAATGCCCCACTGTTCATTTGGGGGATAGATTTTCTCAGATGAGGACTTCAAAAAAAAACCCATGTGAGGATGTTGTAAATTATGGAAGCTGATATCCCCAAACCCATTGCACTTGGCCAGGTCTGTTCTGAGAACGCCACTGCTCTTGATGAATCAAGGCCCTCCGTTGTCAGTGCATTTCTCACCTAATGCGATCCCAAGATGGGAGTGGATTTATTGGAAATATAAATGCTTTCTAAAGGCCACAAATAAAATGTCTGAATGCATGCCCGGCTTGTCTCATATTGTGGTCCGCATGCTGTGAGTGATGTGGCAGTTGATGTCTGCTACACACCGCGATCATTGGCATCATCCCTTCTGATTTATGGGCGTCTAGAATGCAAGGCCAGCACGTGACTTCTCATCTGGAAGTTGCCAGCCTAGAAGTAGCTTTAAAAATATAAGTCATTTGCCTCCTGGACATTTTTTTCTTTTCCTCCCTTCCTTCCTTCCTCCTTCCCTTCCTTCCTTCCTTCCTTCCTTCCATCCTTCTTCAAATTCTTCCCTTTCCATAGTCTTCTCCATATAGAGCAATGGAGACTAGGTAAGAAACAAGACAATGGAGAATAAACAGAAAAAGTATATAGAAGAATATAGGCAGTAGTCAAAGAAAGAGAGGAGATAGGCATAAGGTTAATTTCCTTAGGATTTTATTTTTATTTTTGTTCTCCTGGTTTTTTGTTTGTTTGGTTTGGGTTGTTGTTTTGCCTTCAACTGGTGAACTAAGATGGAATCATTGGTTAATATCTTTGATGTGAACCCCCCCCCCACGAGTTATCTCAACTGGTCTCTTGGAGTAAAACCTGAAAAATATTTTCCTTTACTGTATATGTTCCTATAGTGATAACCTATTAACAGAAACCCTATACAGAAAATCCAAAAGAGTCTAAGTTGCTCCTCTTTATAAAAATTCTGTACTTCTAAAATTCACTAAATTCCAAAGTCTTTGTCCCTTATCATATCCACTCTGCTGGCTAAGAATATAACAAGAATCTTTTCAACACCACTGATATTAAATCTCTGCCTATACTACATACAGAATAAACCAGATCATCTATAATTTCAAGAAATGCTCTTAAAATTTTCACTTCTTTCTCTACTCTTTATGTGATTTGTTCTGTGTAGACTCTGCACATAAGTTCTTCTGCTAACTTTATGCACACTTTAATTTCTCTCCGAATATCTAATGTGGTCCCTTTAGAACAGTATACAACAACCAGGGATGGAAACAGGACAAGAGGTAAATTTAACTTTCTGGTCTATCTCCATCCTGTGGTCTCAGGGGCCTCCTGCATCCCTCTGCAGGGAGAAATGAATGTCATCGGTAGAAGTTGCAACATATTCTCTATGCACCCCCATGCTGAGCCTCCTTAATTTTTAGTGATTAATTGTCATCGCTGCATGGGCTCAAGGCATTGGTTACGACCCAGCAAGCAGTTAAACTCCAGGCATGACTGCCAGTACTCCATTCCCTCCTGGCCACTTCTCGGCAACTTTTGGATGGAAATTCTGCACCTATTAGTTAATTGTTTAGAAAGGACTGATTTGTGCTGTTCAGAGTATCCTGAGTACCTCCATATATGTTGAGAATTTAGTACGTTTAAAATAATACTTAAGTGCCCAGCATAAGTGTTCATTCAAAATAGCAAGGAGTAATGCCTGGACTCTTCCTGGTTGTGGCACAGGAGGCCCCAGCTTCCCTGGAGCTGCTGGGAGGGTAAAGCCTCATCCAGATGAACTCCAGGTTATTTTCTACCATCACCCAAAAGTACAAGGGAAAGGAGACCTCCCGTTCTCTATGTATATTCTTCCCAATGACTGCTCTTTGGTCCTTCCTGTCTTCAATGGCTCAGTATAAAATTAAAGTTAGCAAGGAATACGAATTTCAGAAAAGTAAGAATTTCAGTGAGTGGATTTCCAACTCTATAGTGTTGAAGAAAATCATGAATTCTATAGCACATTATTTAATGTGGCAAAATAGAAAAAACATAAAACCTAGCATACCAACATATCTGGGTTCAAATTCTCTCTTCAATTACGTTACCATGGCCATATAACTTAATCTTCCTGAGCTTTAATTCCCTCGTTTGTAAAATCAAGATATTAATTTCAAAAATAAACAAAACCACTCATCATATCAAAAGCCCCATTAGTTCTGCCAGGTGCCAACAATTGGCACTTGTAGTAATTTGTATATTGTGACTTTAAACATGTAAACAAAGCAGCCTTAGAACTTTCCAGAACCTAACTTATCCACACATAGAGGTGCTTCTTTAGCTACCTTTATAGAAATGCTGTGAAAGTTAAAAGAAATGTGCGTAAAGCAGGTGGCACAGTGCGCAACAATGGTAGCTGTCTTCATGGTTTAGTGCAGGGGTGAAGCTCTTTTCCCTTCCAGGCTCTTCTGTGGTCACTTTCCTTGGTGTTGTGTAGTAGAGTCCTCTATGCTCCTTGGACTTAGACTAATATTGCCAAGCCGCCCACACTTTCTGAGGGAAGGCCATTCGGCTATCTCTTTTTTCTATCTCTTTTCTGCCTAAAACTTCTGATTTGTAAAAGCCCCCTTAGGTCTTTACAAACTCAAACACACATCGTCATCATTGTCCAGCACACCCTCTCCCCAGTCCTGTCCCAGCTGTCAGCAGCAACAAGGCCCTGGGCCGCTACCCCTAGAGGGTCTGACTCCCACAGGAGTCCCACCCCCCATCACCCTCCTGCCACGCTCACCTTCTTCAGTTCCTTAGATGCCCGAACTCGCTCCCTCTCCAGGGCCTTTGAATCTGCTCAGAAGTTCTCCACCACCAAGCACCACCTCACTCCCTTGCCCCTAGACAAAACCTACCCATGGCTCTGTTATTCCTCAGGAGGCACTTGGAAGGAGGCTTCCATCATCTCTGATTAGGCTGAGGACTCCCTGGATCTGGGCTCCGCAGGATTTCACTCCCACCAAATGGCGAAGGTTTCCCTAAATGCTCCTTAGTGTCAGTGGTGGAAGCTGAGCACTTACATCTTTGAAAACTGCTGAAGACAAACACCTGCTCCTCACTACACATCTGAGAGAAGGCTATCTGCTGCACACTTAGTATTATTTATTTACCGACTTTATTTTAAAATGCATCTTGTCTCTTAGAGGCCAGGCCCTGTGCTAGGAACTTTTGTAAACACATCACTTCTAATCCCTAGAGTAATCGCTCTGGTAGGTACCACTCTCCCAGGTGATGATGGACTCGGCAGAATTCAGGGAAGGGGGAGCAAACCCCCCGGGGCGGGGCAGCCTAAGTGCAGGAGCCAGAATTGGCACTCGGGTCCACTTCGCAGTTGCCTGGATTGGGTACAAACAGAATCAAGTTCTTTTCCTTACAAAAGTCAGAGGAGAGGTCATCTGAGTTGTGGCGAGGAACTTGGGCTCTGGGGTCGACGTCATCTGGGTCAGCCCAACGTCAATCCCTGCCTGGCAGTGGGGCTCGGGACATCATGGTCCTCCTCAAGCCTCTGTTTTGCCATATGTAAAATGGGCACGGAAGAGAGGGGTTGAGTGAGATATGTCTGCAAAGCACATTAACTCCATGTCTGGTGCATTATGCTCCATAAGGGATCAGTGTGATTATTTTCATGACATATCCTTATTTATTGAACAGTTACTGGGTGAATATCTAATTCTATATCCATGATGTAAATGATGTGTTTGCATTTAACATATTTTTAGAGACTTGCTTTAATAATGTTTTATTTTTAAGTATCCGTGACTTGTGTGTTTCTGTGCAGGCAGCAGGAGGCTTCGTTGTCTGATTTGTGCTGAAATACCAGAACATTCCATGGCCTGTCTCTGCAAATGCCAATGTACTTTATAAGTAAAATCAATCACCAAATGCTTACAGGGTTAGGAAGTTAGATTCTGAGGTACAAACATGGTTTAGAAGGAATTCTTACAATGGTGCTACAGTTCTAGAAGCAAATACTACGTGGGAGGCCATAGAAAGAGTGAATTGTTGTTCACACTTCAGCTTTGATTTGGAGACACCTGTGAAAGAAAATAATCCTTTCCCAGTACTTACTGGTTATTTTATTTCCAGAAAACATGCTTGTTGTTTTCGCTGAAGCGATTGCTTGGCTTCCCGGGATGGTTTCTGGTAAATGAACAGTGACACCTACTGGTTGAGGATGGTAATATTTGTTTACTAAGAAAAGCTACCATGCTCACTTAACTGTGTATGATCCCAAAAATAAGGCTGAATGTTTTGATGTCAGGAAGCAAAGAGCCCACACCAGAGTTCAAAAGCAAAAATCAAACCACGCAGAGACAAATACATGAGTACAGACAAATTCATTTTCTGGTATGAAGATTGCTCTTTTCTCCTCCAAAACTGTTGTGCTCTCTTCCCATAAAAATAGGCTCATCAGAACTGCTCCAAGTGATTTAGTTCAAGTGCCAAGTAAAAATGTTGGCTTGAGTCACCTGTTTTTCTTCTCTACATTGATTAAACAGATTGGCAGAGACTGTTCCAAACACACTATTTGTCTAGCTCATTACATATTAATATTTTCCAAAGTATATTTTCCCGTTCTGTAACTTTGTTCTTTAGATATTTTATTTATTGATATGCAATGATGCCTTTTCAAGATGGCATTGTCAACTTGACATGCAGCTCATCCTGGACGTTTCTGTTAGAATCAAGTCCAGAGAGGATAGCACCGGGCTGGCTATAGTAAGAGACTCACACTGTGACATCATGCTGGGCACCAGGGGGCAGGCAGAGTAGAGAAAGCAATGCCCAGAGGCTCAGACTCATGGGGTCCAAATCCCCCTGAGGAAGCAAGTGAGGCAGATCTCCGGTTCCCCATGTACTGACACCGGGGGTGGGTCACTGACTCTGGGTCTAAAGCAAGCCCGGGCTAGGTTTGGAGTGGAAAGCGGGTCTGTCTCCATTCCCCCAGCTCAGCTCTGCCTGGGGCCCTGTCCTTGGGGACTAGACACTGTTGATTTACCAAAGCCTCTATGTTTGTACACTTTGGTTCCCTCTACCTAGGGATTAACAACGAGGGGGTCACAAGGGATGAGTAATAGACAGCCCAAATCTCTAACACCATGTTGTGAAAGCTATTTAACCTGAGTTTTCACATCTATAAAAATGTCTGACTTGCAGGATGGTTATGATTACAGGAGACAGTAGATATGTTACCCCCAGCCCAGGGCCTGGTGAGTAAGAAACACAGGCTCCTAGTCTCTCTCCTTGTAAGACATGGATCTCTTTCTCAGAGTTGTGTGGGAAGGTAAATGTGCACACTTTAAGTCAGAGATTAAACAAATGAGGTATGGCCATAAAGTCATTCGATGACTTGTAGGCCATCAAGAACCAGTCACCTAAATTTGGACTCACAGGCAAGTCCTATCCTTACTCTAGACCAGGGTCTAGAAAGAGCAATGGGCTGTCTGCCCTCTAGGCTCAGAGGGAGTGAGCATAATCACACCTCACTCTCCTTCCTTGACTCCCTCTCCCCCACCCCAGACTCTCTCCTCTGTCTTCCTTCTTCTCGTACTTGCTCACCTTAGCTGCAAGAAGCCTTAGCTGCTTCTAACAGATGACTTCCCGCACCAAAGCTTATGTCCCAACCTCTCTGCAAAGCCTTCAGTCCTCCACTTACAGAGTCTGCTGGACATCTAGGCAGGAAGCTCCTCAAAGAGGAAAGGCCCCTGGGCAGGAGGGATGGGTGTGGTTGGGTATGACAGTGTTGACCCATCAGAGCAGTTGAGACATAAAAAAACTGATCCAAGCCCTCAGCCAGACCATGTGAAGCCTTGACTTTTTCCAGCCAGATGCTAAGAGGAGCTCTAAGTCTCCAGCACTTGTCTAGAAGCAATTTGTCTTTCTTCTTGTCTAAATACAGGTGGTTCTTCCTTGCTTATGTTTCTTACGCGAGTAAGAGCTAATAGGCAGCACGTACTTTTTCCTGGTGATTGTTATGAGCTACTAAGGAAAGCTTGTCTCTCATGAGGCAGCAGGCAATGGTGGGTGGGGGCAGAGAGGGACAGGGGCTGATTTAAGAGCAGGTTTCAATTTCTGTCAGTCTATCCGGGTTTGAATTTGGACACCAAGAGCTGCCTGGCTGATCACTAGAGTGACTGTGGGTGAGTGTTTCATGACTCTGGCCTCATTCACGCATTGAGTCAACAAATGTGTATTGGGGGCCATCTGTGTCCTAGGTTTTGGGGATACTTCGGTGATCAAAAGAAACAAAGATCCTTGCCCTCGTGAGTTAACATTCTACCAGGGGAATCCGTCCAAGAATAAGCTCAATAAATCATTAAATTATCCAGATGTTAGGGTAGCATTGGCAGCCTTACTCTGTAAGAGCCAGATAGTAAATATTTTGGACTTGAGGCCACTGACCTCTGCTGCACTATCAGCTCTGCCCTTACAGGGTGAGAGTAACCATGGCAAGACACAACACATGGAGGTGGCTTTGTACCAAGAAAATGTTATCAAGTGGTTGCTGCCCCTGTGTTAGAGCACGGCACTCCCTATGGGAAGGGAAATGGTGGGATATGGGGAAAGGGGCCAGCGACACCTGGGGAGGGAAGGTGGAAAAGGTGGTTTCAGCACAGAGTCAGGTGATCAGAGTGAACTTCACCGAGAAGGTGTGATTTGAGCAAAGATAGGACAGGGAGGGATTTAGCCGAGTGGGTATCCGAGGGTTCCAGGGCAGTCCAAGCCAAGGGAATAGCTGGACCGAAGCCTGTGGCATCTTCTAGAATAGCAAGAAGGGCAATGTGGCTAAAGTAGACAACACAGGGAGAAGGGAAACGGGCAGGGGGACCGGCTAAGGACTTTTGGCTGTTACTGAGAGAAATACAGAGATTTGGAGCAGAAGTGGCGGGATCGGACTGGACATTTGCAGAGAGCTGCTCTGGCTGTTGTCTGGGTCTACGCCTCGCAGGGCCAGTGGACTACCACAGTGACCGTGGCTTAGAGCCCAGGGGAAGCTGCATTTAAGGATCAGATGAGGGGTGTGAGTGAAGAAGCACTGAAACACCCCCAAGGTCTTGAGGTTTCTCACCCGCAGCTGGAGAGAACAGGCTTTGAGGACTCCCTAGGTTAGTTCACGCTGAGGGCTCGGCCTGGTGCTGGCTGTCCGGCAACAGCCCAGGAGATATGAGCACCATCATCACGGTCATTGCCCCCGAGTCTCAAACCCGGTGTGAGTCGAAGCTAAGTCACCTATTAGCTGTAGATCTTCAAAAGGCCCGAAATCTCTGAGCCTCCATTCCCCACATCTACAAAATGAGTTTAAGAAGAAAACGAATAACCCTACCTATGTGCATGGTTTCAGTGAGGATTTGGGAAGATTCTTCTGGCACTAAGTAGGCCTCCTATTAGCACTGCTGTTTGGGGTCCCTCCGGCCGTTGTTGTGTTGAGTTACTTAGCCATGCCCTTCCCAAGGTCTTCTGCGAGCCGCCGGTCCTGCACTTGGACCACAGAGCTTTCCTTTCCCATCAAGCTGGTCTGCTACTCATCGGAGTAAATGTTGCTGCACCTGCCGTGATGTAGGAAACAGGTGACTTGGTGACAGGGACTTCCGTGCCTCCGCACAGTGGCAGGCTCTGTGTCCCTCCCTCGGGAGCTGCCGGCTGTGTTTGGGTAGAAGGAAGCAAATTGCTCACGTGCCAAGTCCTCTTCAAAACAAGCTTAATTGCCTGTGAATGACAAGAGTTAGTATCCAAAATGAAAACCCGCTCGTTTACGGTCCAAGCCTCCTATAGTCTTTGCCGACTGCGGCCTCGCCGTGCAGCGGGGCCCCACCTCGGCCCGGCTGCACGGAGACTGTCCTCCAGGGCGGCAGCAATAGGCCTTACAGGGCTTCTGGGCCTTGCGCTTGGTCAGGAAAAGATTGCCCACTCCGTAACAAAAATCATATTCACGCCATGCAAAGCAGATATGAAACCTGGAGGAGAGCACCCCGAGTACCCGACTTCTGCTTGTTAAAACAAGTCTGAGCTGAAAGGCCAGAAGGGAATAAATAATTATACAGCTAGTCTTTTAAATAAGATGTTCACACCCACTTATTTGCTGCAAATAGGAGTTTGGAGACCATGTCAGAGAGGTGTTTTGCACCTCGGGGTGTTAGGGCAGAAGCTGTGGACAGCCGCCCTGGACCGTCTCGGCCAGTCAGCGCACTTGAACAAGACTCAGGTCAGCTGACACAGAATCTGGGAATCTCAGCTAAAGGTAGAACAGCTAGCTACCCCCTGGCAGAGAGAGAACCCTGAAAACAACAGGCCAGGCAGTCCCAGCCTCGAGGAGAAGGGGGCACACCCCGGGTGCACAGCTATGACGTTTCGGAGAGCGTTCTGGAGAGAACCTCTTTTGTTAACTGTACAGAGGTCCAGGACCTCCTACCAGGCCTCCACCCGCTTCCATGGCGTTCTGAAACAAAACGAACAGTCTGTGCTCCAGAGGGGCATTTGGGGCAAAGAAAGGGCGCCCTGCGGAGAGACATCTCCCCAGTGCCCCGCCCTCACTTGTCCCCTGCCCCCCACCTGGCCCGTGGGAGAATGCCGCAAAGGAGTCCACTTTGCCTCTCCTCATCTCTTGTTTTAGTGCTCTCTCCTTTTCCTCCTTCTGCTCCTCAGTGCCTCGCAGACTCCCCTGAAGACAGCAGGAGAGGGAGGAAGGAGAGGGGGAAGGATGCGTGCAGCCCACCTGCTGCTCATGCTGCAAACGCCTTCCTTCTCAGGGCAGTTTGCCTTTTAATTAAAAATTACACTCTGGAATTGGCTTCCTCAGAGCTGGGGCGATCGGACAGCTCATTTGTCTGGCATTATCCTTGTCCCCAGGAATGACCACAGGGCTCCCTCCTAAAGTCTGACTAATGTGGAATACAATGGACAGAAAGCCACTGCCCTCCGTGACCAGCCCACATGGGGACCAGCACGGCCCCGTCCTCCTGTGGGCTCCCCTTGCCCAGCCCCTTCTTGCCACCCCCACTGTCCAAGTGTTTCCCAGCCCCCCAGCCCACCTGCCTGAGCTGGCCAGCTTCCCACCTTCTCCGCAATTCCCACTGGAATATCCCCACCTTGGGCTCTATCCCCAGACGGCCACATCCCAGCCTTCTGTGATTCATTCAGTTAACCTATGTTGATGTGCAGATGAATTGCTAACGTCATCATTCCCTTTTCTATAACATATAAATACGAATTTCTAATGGTCTTTCTTCTGGAAAGGGGAATCAAGAGAAGGGGGAAGAGGAGGAGGGCAGGGTCCTGTCGGTAGGACAGGGAATGTGTATGCGATGGGGAGTCCAGCACAGACCTTCCAGATCACACTTTGAAGGCCCCCATGCAGGAGGCAGGTTTCCAAAAGTAAAGGGCAATGTTGCCCTAATACACGGTCCTCTCCTAAGGCCTCCTCAGGACCTGACCTGATATTTGGGAAATGTAATGCAGTTTCCAAAGGAGCCAGAGTAAAGCTTGATCCTGAGATATTCTAGTCCTGTAGTATTGTGTGAGTTTTATAGGTGTCGAGTGTTCTAGCCCAGTCGACTAGGATCTGAGTGAGGCAGACACAGAGCATGTCTGGGATCACTACTCCATCTTCAGGACACACTACAGAGAGGACACATAGCCAGTGCTTAATAAGCATGCATTGAATGAATGAATGAACAAGTGAATGAACAAAGGAAGGAAGGGATGAACTCGTTCCCAGGCCACCAGCTATGCCACATGAAGCTTTCGCAGACAGCCCCTATATTTACCTCTTCGGTGATGCTTGTCGCCATGGTACCCAGACTCTCTGAAAGAAGGTCTCTAGGGTCTCATCAACAAAACAGAGGTAATAAATCTTGCCTCACAATGAAATGAGAGCTTACAAGTGTCCTTGAAAAACAGCAATGGTTTATATTATTGCTTACAGTATTAACTTATTGATCTGCACAATAAAATCAGCTAAGGGGAGGCGGAATGTGTGCATGGCCTTCTTTCGATGGGAGGAAATGATTTCAGATGAAGGCGCCCCACCTGCCAGGCACCGGAGTTTGTGAACGTCATCAAGCCATCACGTGGCCCTTCCTGTCATTCTTACAAGTGGGGGCTAGATAAGGTGCTTTGTTTGGTTTTGGTTTAAGGAGTCTCCAATCCTTCTGGGGATGAAACATTCCATCAGCTCCTCGATTCACTTTCTGAGCTTGGTGCTATTGGCGTCTAGACCCTTCACATACCATGTTCATGAGACGAGGTGGTGTATTTCAAAGGGCACTTCTTCCTGGTCTTCACGATGACCAGGTCCTCCTCCCCGCCCTCCCATGCCCTGGTACCTGCCCCAGCTCCATCTGCTTCCTCATAACCAGCTGTCTGGCCCCGACGAGAGCCGAGAGCCAGAGTGTAGGAAATCGCTCGCTCTTCCCGTCTCACCGCCGAGAGTCCTGGGCTCCACGGAGCATCAGCCGGGAGCACGGCCTTAGGCAGCCACGAACGCTGTGCCGTCTTGAACGCTCAAGCCGGTGGCCCAGCTATAGTTGGTCCCGGGGACCCTGGTCTTAGTGAAAGGCCGGGCAGAGCTGCTTGTACCTAGAGGGTATGTGCCTCCTCCAGGCCAGCGCAGAGCTGACGAAGGACCGGATCTTCGAGGCGAAAGCCACGCTTGGAGCAGCTCCGGCCACCATCCCCGACACAGGCCAGAGGGGACACGGCAGACCACCTCCTCGGGCACCAGGGCCACCAGCTGCCACGTGCCTATGCTATTTACACGAGCATTCGGGGCAGCCGTGTATCCCCGCAGATGCACACACTGCACCCAAGTGAGATACGCTCACTGATATTCCCACACCCACTCATGCTCGCTCTCAGATTCCCTGCCCACGAGCCTGCCCCTGCTCCTTGCCACTCCTGGGACTGGACGCCGGAAGTCTTCTCCTCCCACCTCTTCAAGGGCAGCAGGTACGTAAAGCGCCAAGCTGCTGACCCAGCAGGTGCACGGGGAGCTCCGGGCCGACACCCGTGATCTTTTTCATCCTGACTTAGCACTTTCATTCATGATACATGTAAGACAGAATGTAATCTTCCTGCTTCCAATACGCACTGAAATATTTTTCAATTCTGCTTCTCAGCTGAAAAGCAAGGCAAGGGTAAACTTTATGAGAATGGATCTGCTACTCGGATGTATACAGATACATAGCAGTTCTATTGATCTGAGGGAGCGGCGAGAAGCTTGGTGGTGAAGGGAAAGGCAAACTGCTGTGGAGAAGGCGTGCTGTAAGCTGGGGTGCGGGTGGCCCAGTAACGCAGATCAGACCAGGAGAGAGAACTGGGTTTGCAACACGTGGTTTCAATAGGGTTTTAAATTCTTATTCCCCAGATTGCTATTTATTGCAGTATCAACCCAAGGTTGGGGCTTGCTTTCATTTTTATAGTGACAGCCTTATGTGATTCCACTGAACCTTCTGTCAATCTAAAAGTATCCGGCCAAGCCCACAACTTTTCTCTGAACTGAAAAGTGCTTTCGGTATGAAAGTCACCGTCTCTGCCCCTGGAAAGGTGCCAGGCTGAAAAGATTGGGTCCTTCCCCACTTCGATGTATTTATTAGTGTGTTATGTGCCATTTGGTAATTTATTCTTGAAGATCCCACTCCGGGAGCCATATGGCCATTATAACCTGGCACATTAGAGAACACATAATGGTCTAATAGTCTGAGAGATTTTCTGTCCAAAATGCTTGTAGTATAGAAGGCTATTCTCAACCACACAACCACAGTGTTTGAAAAATTGACGTTTCCAGTACAGCATCTGCAAGACTTGCTGTTTGCTTATGAACTGTTGTGGGAATAGTATGTAAATGGGCAAGCCCTCTCCATTTTGGATAGGATTTCTTTAGCTATTTCCTAATACTAGATTTCAATAAAGCAAGGGAGGAAGCGTCGTTGTGAATTGTACCTCTGGATGCTTTTTTAACCCCCATGGATGACTCGAGTGATATTATTTGGGTACAGAAAAAAAAAAAAAGAAGAAGAATAACCCTGCAATCATTTATGCCAACAGCAGACACAGAACTGTCTCTCTCCCGGCTTCAGATGCTTCCTGTTATTCAGTATGCATCCATCCACACCGCCGCTGACCCTCTGGCCAGTGGGTGCATCTATGCTCATCAGCCCTCAGCAATGTTGATCCCTGAACCCAGTCCATGAACTCATCCAAAATACCTTTGTCAAATGAAAACTGAAAGATCTTCAGTATTATAAAAGCAATGTATGCTCATCATAACATGTCAGAAAATTAGAGAAAAACTAAAGGGGAAAAAAAGAAAGCAACCCTAACCCCATGTAGTTAGAGGTGGGATTTTTGACTCATTGCTGCAAAGCTTCTTGGATGCTCTTTACATGCACACACACTATTTTTTAACAGAAATGAGTTCATGTGGATGTGCCGTGTCAGCAGTTTTTGCCCCTAAATACGCATCACAAACATCTTTGCATTTCTCCAGCACACCGTGCTTCACGGTGACCTAACATCCATTCCGGAGGCTGCGCTGTGATTTACTGAAGTATTTATCCTACAGAACGGTGATACTCTTCCTGGGGCCGAATTTTTGCATATGTATTTCTTATTTCCTTCTAGAAAGAATTCCTAGAAGAGAAAATTTGAGGGTCAAAGTGTGTGCATGTTTTTAAGGCTCTGCATATGAATATTTCCTCAGTTCCAAGAAGCACATTTTTATGTGTTTTCACATTTCTGAAATCAGGCTAATGTTTTAAATCGATGTCAATGATTAAGATGGCAGTGGGTTTTTTCCTCTCTTTTGTCAAGCTGTTATGAAATGGAAGGTGCTTTGTACAATTAGCGTCATCATGGAATTAAGCTGTCCGGTAGGTGAAGTTGCCTCCCAGAAAACAGATGTACCGTGAGTGGTCTTCCTGCCAACAGAGGGGCTGGTGTCTTCCCCACCCCCTCCTCTCTCACCCTTGCCAGAGGATGAGCACTGTTATTTCTTGTTCCTCACGTCAGCACATTTCTATATTTACGATTCACTCATAATCAGCTACCATGATCATATCTTGTAATAACTGGAATAACTGGAATAATTTTGGCATGACTTCCCATGCAAAAAATTGTGAAATCGTATTTATAAAAATATAAAGGAATTTCAATGACAGAGCATACTTATTATAGAGCTTTGAGGTTAATGTAATTTAGTTAAATTAATCTTAATCTTAAATTAAAAGTAAATCTTAAATTCCTCAAAAATTCTATTTTATTAAAAATATCAAACAAACCTAACGCCTTGGTTGGCCAGTCAGTATGCATCATGTCTCCAACGCAGTGGGAGTTTCGCCCTAACCTGTAACACCAGGGCCTGAACATTCTTACTAATTCCAGCTGCGTTTCCACATTCTTCAGGGATGATGTAATCGTGTTGACACCATAATTCATTGCCTGCAAGAATGACTGCAAATTTACAAATCCCAGATTGTGGCGACAGCGCCGAGCATGACTCGGTAAGGAGCACAGATTGACAGAAATAAGTTGTACTTCATTTCAACATTGCTGATCCCTGAACATGAAGAGAGAAGAATCCATTCCACGTGAATGGAATGGAAATTACTGGGGATAAAGGAGTTTAGAAATTGCTTATTGAAAGTCGGTTTATTGCCATTAGTCTAGCAGGCATTTTGGTTGAGCTAATACCGACTGAGAACCCACTTTGTCATGACATGGAAGGCATTGCACTCAAAGCATGACCCAGGCCACAGATCAGAAGCACAGACTAAGACGTTCCTATCAAGTCTCAGTGACGGAAGCATTAAATCTGACATGTCGCTCCAAAAGGAGAACTTGGAGCCGCCCACTGGACACTTTTGATGGATTTGAGACATGGCAAAAATGGGAAGCTGCCTTTCAGAGAGCACCACACTAAACTTTATAACATTAGAAGATCAGACACTAAGTGGGAAGATTTAACTGTAAATGTAAGAATTGTATCAAATCGCCAATATTTGTAGGGAAAAAAAATAAAGCCAGGGGGTCATCAGGGTCATTCCTGTCCACAGACTGCTCGTTAGCTTCTTTAGTTAGTGGGTTTATTACCAACATGAACCTTATTTTAATTCTTTTTTTTTTTAAGATTTTATTTATTCATTTGAGACAGAGAGAGCACAAGCAGGGAGAGCGGCAGAGGGAGAAGCAGACTCCCCGCTGAGCTGGGAGCCTGATGGGGGCTCCATCCCAGGACCTGAGATCATGACCTGAGCTGAAGGCAGATGCTTAACCATCTGAGCCACCCAGGTGCCCAACCTTATTTTAATTCTTGAGACTAACTTAACATTCCCCATCAGCAAAGTAAAGTGTATTTTTCAAAATTGATAGGAGCAAAAATCCTCTTTAAAATATCCGCTGTTTTAACTGCCGTATCGAAAGCCACAGGTACAGAGTTGCAGCTAATCCTACTCCTGGTCCCCGGTTGCCACTTCGTAAATTACCCCCAGGATGTGAAACTCGGAACATGAGCCTGCCTGGCTGTGAGCCCTCGAGCACCCCTGGGTCCTGTTCGCATCCCCGAGAACCTGGCCATAAATGCTGATCATGGGGGACCCACTTCTCAGTAAAGAAGCTCGGTGAGCAATGGCTTCTGCCACCAGCGAGCAGCAATCTGGGAAAAGAGGTACATGATCGTATGACAACAAATGGCAATTAATGGCCTTTTCCCTCAAATCCCATTGTAAATCTTGTCATTGTGACAAAGCCTGTTTCACGCTATGCGGCTTATTCTTGGTCTGCACTAAAGTAAAGGTCTGAGGGAGCTGCTTGGGGACATAAATCAGTATTCAGGTCAAAGAGTCTTCAAGCCAAAGGAGCTGGTAAGAAGCAACTTTATCATTTAGTCAATCGTCCTGCCTTCAATGAAAATAAAAGATAATAAACCTATGTCAGACCATCCCAATAGGAGCATCAGTTCCTTTTTAAAAAAAAAAAGAATCGGAGGAGATTATACTTTTCTGCTGGAAAGCCAACTCTTAACATTTTTCAGAAGTATGTTGCTGCTGATTGGAAAGAGGAGGGTGTCAGGTTTTCTGTAGCAATAAAGGGGAAGGTGTGGCCGTCCGCACAGTTTTGTGGCTTGTTTGGAATAAGCATCTCACAGCTTAGACACAGAGCCTTCTGATGAAGAAATGTCACTGTGACTCGCGTCATTTGCAGCGAACGACACACACCATGATACCTTTTCCGACAGAAAAGCCCTTCTGAACATGCAGTCATAGAAATGTATGATTACAGGTCATGTAAACGGGGGGGGACATCCTGATACATTTTGTTATCTTCATTTGGGATCTTAACTAACTGGAACTGGCTTATGCTGCCGGGGTCACTGAGACAGGAAACCATAACAAGCTTAGTTTGTAGGATGGTCCTATTTTCATCTCACTTAATCCAGTTTCCCCTCCAAGCCTGGAAGTGTCACCAGGGCTGGGGAATTTGGCCAGACTTCCTGGAGGGAGCAAACCACTCCCTCGTCTGGGACGGGTCTGACCCCCGTCATAGCACTGATGGTGTAGTGTACGTGTCTGAGGAGCTCTCCGTTTCCTTCTTGGCTCCCTTGAATCACGAACATACTCAGGGCCAAGTGCTAGAGATAGCAGCACTCGGGACACACGGGTGGGCATTACCACGTCCCCACCCTCAAGGAACCTGGGTCTGGAGGGGATGATGGATAAGGACACACCAAGCACAGGTGATGGGAATGAGGTTAGGGTTAGGGACGGGCTGGTGAGCATGCCGAGAGAGCAGCGAGCCCAGGCTTGGGGTCAGGGAAGTCTGCCCAAAGCGAGTTCCTAGTTGAGATTCAAAGTACCACTGTTGTGGGTTAGCTGGGCATAGGAGCACCACCAGGGACACCCACGAGGAGAGGCGGTGGCTTGGCAGAGACCCAGCCTCCCAGAGGCCCACTGGCCCCTTCCCCTGTGCCCTGTCCGACCCCGCACTGCCCCATCGGCGCAGCCTCTCGGCAAACGCTCATGGAATGGACGAGTGAGCAGTCTGCCATTCGTCCACAGGATCGCAGCAAAGGTTCCTTTATGAGCTATTAGCCCTTTGAAAATTTGATTCTAGACACAGAACTAGAATTTCAAATAATAAGGTGTTAGATCATTATAATTATCCCTAAAAATACTCACTAAATGCCCATTATGCCTGGCATAATCCCAAGTGTTGAGCAATTTTTTAAAAATACAGAATAATATTATGTTCCAACATGAGTGAGAATGGCAGGAGAAACGGGGTGCCTTTTCACCGTAAAGACGATCGATCCGCTCTCCCAGGGCCCCGTGGCTCTAACACTCTCTGGCGCCAAACCAAGGGGGAGGAGTGGGGGGTATCGCAAAGTGAACCGTTTACACTCCTCTGTTCATCGTTATTTGGCTTAATGAGCGTCTCTTATGCTTTGGGACAAAAAGGTAAAGAGGCAGCCACGCAGACGACATTTCATTTCTGTCCCCTGCAATCTGCCGCTATCTTGGCAGCTCTGAGACCCGGAGTCCAGGTGCTCGCTCTTTAGCTGCACTTAATTAGCTTCTTTCTACTTCTTTTGCAAAAGCAATAAAATCAGGAGGAAAAAATCTTAGACGGGAGAGAGGCCTGTAGGTCTGGGTTTTATCTCACACTTGAGTCAGATACTGCAAGGTGTGTGTTGCTGGGAAATAACATTTCCCGGGTCGCCGAAGCACTGGGCTGGGGCTGCCGCTCCCTCCCCCCCCCCAAGGCGGGTGTTATCTTCCGAAAACACTCGTCCCAAGGGGTCTTCGTGCTGCCTTGACCAAAGGTGGGGCCCGGCTCTCTCAGCGTTGTGGGCTTTCACCCTTGTCTGCTACCCAGGGCACAGATGCCTATCAGGGGGGATAACGTGGGAAATGCTCCCGCCGCGAGCAGGCACCCAAGCTGGGAACTTTCTGGAACAAGTGTTGAGAACATAGACGCTGGTAAGAAGCATCTAAGCGTTAAGTGGCTTAGCTCCACGGAGACTGGTGTGTGGATGAACATCCAGGCCCTTCTTCTCTGTCTCTTCTCTCCAGCTTCGAGCTGGAATCGTCATGAATGACAATTTAGGCCAGAGGCCCGGGGGCCGAGAACGGCTGAGGTCCAGCAGAACTTTAAATAGGGGGTGGCTGGCCTCCAAACTCCAAATGCCACACACCTGGAATCACTGTGCGTGGTGACGTCATGCACGTGGAGAGGGCCAGAGATGGTTTTGAGGTTTGTTTCAGCTTCTGTCACGAGTGTGTGCTTGACTTCAAGGATGAAATTCAGGTCCCGGTTCTAACTTTCAAAATGAAAGCTTTTTTTTTTTTTTTTTTATTCAGGTTAACTGACATATAACATTATGTTAGTTTCAGGGGTACAACATAATTCCCTATTTATGCAAAAAAAAAAATTCCTACTGATGAGGACTTGGAAGATCTACTAGCGTGTTATTACCTCTAGACCCCGTGCTGCACATTACATCCGCGTGGCTCCTTTACTTTATACCTGGAAGCCTGTGCCTAAAATGAATTGTTTGGTGCTTTGGTGTCAGCGGCCCTTCACTCACCGGGATCCATCTAAACTTGGCAAACGAAAGTCTTCTTGCTCAAATTGTGCGGGTCTAAGGCTTCTCAACGCAGGGCTCCGGCTTGATCCTTCACACGTAAAAGCAAATATCCTTCACCCAGGCCCCATGACTGGCTGACTTACAAGACGTCAACAATACCGGGTCAAACCGACAGGACTAGAGTTGCGGATTTCTGTGACTTTGTATTTATTCAGTTTATCCTGTGGCTATCACTTAAACGAATGGTGTCACAGACATCAGAAACGGTTTTTTGTGCCCAAGTCGGATCCACAGTCCATGTCATGATTAATGGCCAGGACACTATCTACCCAGGGTACACAATCTGACAAAGTGAGCAGGCAGGTAAATCAGGCGCCCGTGACACCCAGGGAAGTTAGCGATAACTCGGGCCAGTACTGATTTTCGGGTTTTCTTTCAACAAATAACTCAGAGTGTGTGTGACAGGGAAGTTCTCACTGCAAACAGTTACACCTCATTTTCTTTAATTTGACTGATTTTCTGTGTCTTACGGGTCCTTCGTCCATCACACTGCAGAGCCAGTCTTCCAAGGCTAAAAATAAAGAGCACCCCTTATTAGAAAAAAATATATATGAATTTCTTTCCGTGCACGCTCTTCATTTTCTTATTTTCTCTGTGCCCCCACCTCACCTTGCCCTGCTTACTTATATCCTGGTGGAGGAGTTCTGCTTCCTTTTGTTCTGTTGTTCCTAAACTGAGCATCTACATCATCCGAGTAGCCCTCAGACTAGAGATTTCCTCTCAGACCTCCCTGTCTGGCATGGTAGCCACCAGCCACGTGCAGCAGCTGAGTACCTGGAAGGCAGCTGGTCCATGCTGAGATGTGCCGTGATTGTAGAATACCCACCAAATTCCAAAGAATTCATGGGGGAAGAAAAGTAAAATAACAACACTTGGGACGCCTAGGTGGCTCAGTTGGTTAAGCATCTGCCTTCGGCTCGGGTCATGATCGCAGGGTCCTGGGATCGAGTCCCGCATCGGGCTCCCTGGTTGGCAGGGAGTCTGCTCCCCCCGCTCCGCCCGCCATCTCTCTCAAATAAATCAATAAATCTTAAAAAAAAAAACAACACTTGTATTGATTCCATGTTGAAAATACTATTTGGGATATATTGGGTTAAATATTTATGTTACCTGTTTCTTTTTTTACTTTTTTATGTGGCTACTAACACATTTTAAAATTACTCCTCTTTCTAATGGACAGTGCTGTTTCAGACTGTGTCCTTTTGCCGGTGGTTTCGGAATCAAAGAGACAAAAATGCTGCAGAATTACTCTAAGAGAGTTGATTCCCGCTGGGTTTTATTGGTAATGCATTCCCAGGATCAAAAATTGATTTTCTAAGTGAGTGTTTTTCTCCCACCACCCCACGGCTGGCTCTCGAAATAGCTGTGCTGTGGGTGCTAGAGGCTTTCCAGCTCCTCATCGCCCCCAGTCTGGCTCTGTCTGGCTGCTGGTTGGGCCCACACACTGCAGCCCCTCCTCCTGCCCCGGCCACCCACCCAGAATCCTGCAGCCTCCCACAAAGCCGCCCCTCCAGCCCTCACCCTCACTCTCATCCCAGTGCCCGGCCCTGCCTGGGACCACCTCCCCTACCTCTCAGCAACGCCCACCCGGTGGTGCTGAGTAAAGAGCCATCATTCCCCCTGAACGCCCAGTGCTTGCACTGCCCAAACATTGGAATTAGCACTATTTGGGGGCCTATCATTTGGACCAAACTCAACCGGACCTCAGTTTACCCTCTGCTTCCTCCTGGCGACCTAGCATGACTGCCCAGGGTAGTGGGTGCCCATACCCTGTGCTCCCCCAGAACCTTGCCCACCACCATGAGGAGAACGCAGTGGATGTAAACTCAAGGAGGTCAGAACGATGACCAGCGTGGTTACCGTCGGCGCTGCCCTGCCCAGCACCTGCACGTTCTCGATAAACACCTCTCCGGTGGAGGGAGGGCAGGGCAGAGGAAGCGAGGGTAAGAGGGAGGGTGAACAGTGACCCTCGGGAGCCTGGCAATTCCATCTTCCCCACCTCTGTGGAGGCACGGGCTGCCCGGCGCATGGTGTGCGTGCTCAGTACATTTTCACGGAGAGAACGAGCTAGGGCAGTGCTTCTAAGGTTCTGTGTGCGCTCCAGTCGCCGGGCGTGGTGCTGAAATGCAGATTCTGAGTCAGTCCTCGGGGCAGGGCCTGAGAGGCCGCTCTTCTAACAGGCTGCAGGTCCTGCTGCTGCTGGTCCTGCGGGGAACGGGAGGGTGGCGCTGTTCCATCCGCCGGGTCCTCAGCACGGCTGGGCCTCTCTCAACTCCCGTGTCATCTCCTAATGACGATGACTGTCCCAGGTCTGCGCGACCCCCCTCTGCCCCTTGACTCCGGAAGGTTCATAGCACTGCACAGAGGGGTCTCCTGCAGACACCCTTCTCGCCAGCACGTTGCTGTCCCGGGACTTCCGACTTTCCCCAAGCCTGGAAAGCCAGCCCTCTTCCTTTCCTCCACGATCCTCTGCAGTGTTTGGGTCTCCCGGGCCTTGACATTCTCCAGGGCTTTCCTCCCACCGCTGCCCCCTCTCTCAATAGCAGCTCATTCTTTCTTTTCATTGTCTTTTTCTGTTCTCAAATCCAAATCCAATCCCTCCACCGTGAAGCCTCTGCCCTCCACCATCCCTGTGACCTTAGCTTCTGAAGTTGCCCGAAAATGGCATCCTTGCACCAAAAGTGTGGGCTCGAAGGTCACATAAGAACTCCCCCACGTCGAATGTGTTGGTCTCCTCCGTCCAGTCCCCCGGGCCGACCTCCTCACTCTCACGGCAGGGTTCTCCTGACACTGCGCCACCCCTGTGTTTCTCAGAAGTGTAGACTTCTAGCTCCTTCTGCTCGTTAATTCTGCACACGTCTGTCCATTGCTGTGCACGGGACAGCGGCTCTGTTAGGCCCGGGCAGCAGAAATAGGGCTAAGGTATCCTGCCCTCCTGGGGCGCACAGCCTAGTGAGAAAGATGTGCAGAGAAGTGGATAATAATGACACGCTGCCCTAGGCTCTGTGCAACCAGGATGCGTGCGCACAAGCGCTGTGGGGACCGGGAGAGGCCCTCCGCCCACACTGGGAGGCACGGGCTCAGCCTCCGAGAGAATGTGAGGTCTGCAGGTGAGGATGACGGGCTGATGACCAGGTGTGGTCTGAGTAGAGGCCGCAGGGGAAGAGGAGAGGTGGCTCTGGAGAGGCGTGGCCACTTGGGCAGCAGGGACTGTTCTAGAAGAGGCATGGGGCTCCCTCCTCCTTGGTCCTGACTCTTGCCTACTCAGTCAGCTCTGAATTTCTGCCCTTTGATCCCAGTGCTCTCTTTCTCCAACAGTTAGGAGGGAGGCTGCGGCTGACGGGGTGGGGAGAGGGTTTGAGACGCTGTGCGCCAGCAGTGGGGAGATTAGGCCTGAGGCTGGAGCCACTGCCCAAGGAGGGGATGGAGCTCGAAGAGTAGGAAAGCAAATGCCTTCCCACAGACCCAAGCCCACCACAACCCACCTGAAGTCTCCGAGTTTCTGCAGACTTGCTCCCTGCAGATGATTCAGCCCAGGATTGTAGATTGTATGGTACTCTTCTCCCACTCTCTTATTTCGCCTGTAAGCACCAGAGCTGGGTACCTGGCATGTGCAGAGCAAACATTGGTCACCTGTGTTCCAGACACTGGATCCTGGGGAAATGAGATGAACAGGACACACATCCTCTCAATGTAGAGGAGGCGATAAGCGAGAACAGTTTCTCATAGAGGGGCAGACATTTCATAGAGGTAGGTATAAGGAGAAAAAAAAAGAACAGTGCTTAAGAGAAAAATACCTGGACTTTTGGCTGAGACTGCAAGGAGAGGGGCAGGACCAGGTAAGCTCCCCCAGGCACTGCTGAAGCTGCCCAATGCCCAATGGAGGCTTGATATATTGTAATTGATCGGTTGATTACTCGTTTAAGCTGCAAAATCTCCAAAGACAAAGTCTCTGAAATGTACCAGCAAGGATGGCACCAACTTGGTGGGCTCCTTTCCAAAACTGACCCCGCCTGGGCTTGCCTGGGGTCAGGCCCAGGTGTTCAAGGGAAACATTCAGGCTCCCTGCTACACTAAGAGAGCAGAAGGATGCCCACAGGCGCAGGGGACAAATTGGGCTCAAACTGCCATATGGCTTGGATTTCACGTTTTGACTGGCAGAGTGTAATCATTTTTACAAAGTCTAGTGCCTTGCTACAGATTGTAAATGATAAGGTCACGAGGATTAGACACCAGTTAAAAATGTGAGAAGACATATGCTGTGCATTTTACTAATGAATGGCCGTATTCAAGCATGTTCACTAATGAATGGCAATATTTGAATGGGTCCACTAATGAATGGCAATATTTGAAAGTGGTGTTGAATTTGATACTCTGTGACCAGTGCTCCATTTCTGGAAGGAGCCAAATGCTCCATAAGGTCTGGGAAATGCTGGTTTTACGGCAAAATTGAGCTGGCCTTGCAAGATGCTAAAGGGAATTTTCAGATAGAGAAATTTGCCTGCCAAGAAGTTTGTTTAGATGACTGTGGATGGTGTGAACATTGTAAATACAAGAGTCACAGCTTGTGGCCAAATCCTACTTTAACCTTTAGAAACAGGAAGCCAGGAAGTGAAGGCCAGAGCCGGGAGATGCTGGATGGGGGTGAGGACCGGCACCAGAGGAATTGTTCTTTAAAAGGGTTAAAGCAAAGAGAGGAAGCGGAGGGATTCGGGAGAGCATTGCTGCCATAAATCACACCCCTGCTGCTTGTAAGGGATGCCTGGCGAGCCACGCAGGGGGCCGATTCTGCTCAGGACACAGCCCTGGCGACAGAGCCCGATGCTCCCTTCAGTGTCTAAAGCCACCAAGCAAAAATTCACTTAAAGTCGTCTCCCGGCAAGTGAGCCAAATTCAGACAGAGCGAACAAGGAGAAGACGGGCTCCATGCACCTTGTCTCAGAGCCTGGGCCCAAGAAGCAGAAAAATGGCTGGTGGGGACTGACCACAGTCCAATGGACAAGACTCCAAAGTGACTCGGAGTTAGTGAGTTGGCCAGCAGGCTGTCTCTGTGGTGGTGCAGTGTGGATAAAGAGGGTCCTAGCAAAAATGCTGTGTGTATTTGAGATTCTTTCCATGCCATTGTTTGACGGAGGTCGTCAGTGGGAACACAGCGAGCTGGGGAGGGGGGGAGCGGGCCTTCACACACCTTGCCGCCGGGCATGGACCGCCCGCCACATCCTCCAGAGGGCAGGTGTGCAAATGTATACTCCACGTGCCCTTCGACCCAGCTATTTCATTTCTAGAAATTTATCCTACGAATTTCCTTTCCCACGTGCAAACTGACCTGTGGAGGACGTTCCCTGCGGCTTTGTTTCTAATGGCAAAATATGGAAAAGACCTACATGGCCATCCTCGGGGGCCTGGTTAGATGCAGTAAAGCACATCTATCAGCTAGAATACTGGGCAGCTGCTTAGGTAGGACGAATGGGCTGTTCAGCAGGCTGGCTGTAAATGTAGCGAATGAAAAAGCAAGAAGCAAAGCAGAAGGCAGAATGCAATATCTTAGATGCCATTTTTGTCTTAAAATATAATGCATAAAAAATTTCTGGAAAGATACAAACAGGTGACAGTGATATCTCCCAGAAGCAATGTAGGGGACCAAGGAGGAAGGGAGACTTATGTTTCACCATATACATTTTGCACCTTTCAAGTTTGTGCTGTGTGCATGTATTATCCACTCAAAAAGTACATAAACTACTTTTTAAAACTCATGACTATGTGACTTATCTCTCAATAAAGCTGTTAAAGAAAAGGTAAAATAAATGGCCAATAAGCATTTTTAGGTTTAAAAAAAACTATAAATATTTTGAAGTAAGAAGTTTAAATATCTTTGTCTATAGTTCTATGTCGGACAGGTCACTGTCCAGCACCACGCTTCCTGTCTGGAGAATTATTAGGGGCCCCTCTCGACTCGAGGTTTGGAGGTCAGCCCTGTCGAAGGTCAGCTAGCAGACATGGTCTCTTCATTGTGTGAGCTCATCGTCTCTAGTGGGTCCCTGGTTCCGAGACAGATGGTAAAAAAAATTTCCCACTAGATCGTACTCACAGTGGATGTATAAATTAAGGCACTGCACGCCGGAAGATTGAATGAATACATACAGTACTTGATGAAATCGCGATGATGTAAGAAAAGGGAATTTTCAGAGCTCCCTGTGAATGAAAATGAAACCAAGGAAAGTAAGGGCCTTTCATGGTAGCAACCCTAAAACAAAAATAATTTGGGGGATGGGAGGGGTCAGTGTCACAGTACTTTGTGAGAATCTAGATGGCACTGTTCAACCATCCTTGATGATTCGTATAGAATTTGAAAAATACAGGGGCGCCTGGATGGCTGAGATGTCAAGCGTCTGCCTTAGGCTCAGGTCATGACCCGGGGTCCTGGGATCGAGGCCCACATCAGGCTCCCTGCTCAATGGGGAGCCTGCTTCTCCCTCTCCCTACCCCCCGCCCCGGCCCTGCTTGTGCTCTCTTTCTCTCACTCACTTTCTCTCTCAAATAAATAAATAAAATCTTTTTAAAAATTAAGAAAAATACAAAGGAATTCAGCTACTGAGCTATATTCAGCTTCCTTAAAATTGTTTCTTTTTAGCCATTTGGAGGTTGCACGTAAAAGATTGTCTTAGTTTGTTTACATTTAGAGCGCGGCGTAGTTTAAGATTGCTTCCCACCCTGAGATTCTGTGATTTTAAGATGCTGTGTACTTGAAAGGAAATAACCTGACTTTCTTCTTTTCAAGGTTGTGTCTTAGTGCATTATAATCTCACACCCCTTCCGTTGTGTCGCATGTCTCGTCAGAGCAGTTTGCATGTATCAGCGGCTGGTCACCCACGGGGAGCCTTACTCTTTGGATACTTTATTTTTAACACACCGGGGCTGGATCATATATATCACTGCTGCCATCTTCTGGAAAGTCTTACATCTGAAAGAAAACGATTTCATCTGCTCCCAAAGAAGCACAGATGTGTGCCTCAGGCTTTGATGTTTCCCTTGACTATACTAAGGGATCCTGAGACACGATTTGATTCTTTCCCGTTCTTTTAACACAGAACTTCAGAGCTATGGAAAGGAATAAACGGCACATAATAAAATGCCTTTCTAATAGATGCTGTCGTGACAGAAAACAGGCAGGAAGAAACGTGGGCTTTCATGTACAGATCATTCAACTTTAAGGATCAAACCCTTATTTTAAGGGTCATTACTTGTGGTACCAACTGGCTCTCAACTGTATTGATCAGCAGACGCTGAATGTTCTGCATTGGAAGCTGTTCATTTGATTCCTTTTCATGTTTCCAAAGAGAAAATATACATACATTTCCTTTTGAATGTCTCCATGATGGGCATATGGGAAATCAAAGTCACACATCAATCAAATGACTTCTCTGCTGACAGGATATTGAATGATGAACATGACGGGCAATCCATATAGCTCCGTGGTCATACAGGACGGTCTAGGGGACTGACAGAGAACGTACCTCTGCACGTATACAAGCAAAGGGAGGCCAGCATCCCTCTCCCTACCGCAGTTAGGAGGGTCGACAAGCCTGGCATCTCCCAGGAGTTCCCGGTTTCATGCGGGACTTTCACCTAACAACAGTTATCAGCAAAATAGTGGGAATCGCTTTAATTAACAAGGGGCTTCACTGTCATCTTACTTTTCTATAGAATTTTGTTGCCTATAAAGCATCATAACCCTATGGGAAAACCATTTATTGTGTTTACTATGAGCCAGAAACTGTGTTAAATATTCATTACCTTATTATTCCTTCTTTACAAAAAAAATAAAGGAAAGAGATATTAGGATCACTCAGGATAATGAATAGTAGAGAAAGACCTCTGTCTGTCTCCAGGTCTGTCTGACTTCAGAATTTTTTCTTTTAAACATTAAAGTAGATCTGATTTTTAAAACTATACATACCTACTATGTGATTTCATGTATTACAATGTGTGATTCTTTTATGCATGGTCCAGGTCCAAGATTTTATCCATCCTTAAGATGAATAGTCAACATATATTAATTGCAAGGCAAAAAATATGACTTGAATGGTAAGGATGGTTTTACTATTACTTCTTAGAAAAAAAGTTTGTCGTACTGAACTTCCCACTTAGTAAACAGTTGTTTTAGGCACCTAGGATGAGCTAGTTACTACAGTTAAGTGAAAAGTTTGGCACAAACCTCCAGGCAGCTAATCCAAAGAGAAAAATGAATTGGATTAGCATATTCATTGTCAATAAAGGGACACGGTCCCGCTGTTGGGAGTGATAACCTTGTTCCTGGTGTTGACTTCTTTTTTTTTTTAATTTTATTGATATTCAGTTAATTAACATATAGTGTATTATTAGTTTCAGAGGTAGAGGTCAGTGATTCATCACTGGTGTTGACTTCTAAGCGCAATTGTCCTATGGGTACTTGGGCTTGAAGACACACACGGAAAGAGATTCGAACTACCATTTTGCAAATAACATAGAAAATTCAAGTCCTTGTTTTTTTCTATCAATCCATTTGCAAAAGAATTAACTGACCTAGTAAAGTTTTTCTATAGCAGCTGAGCTATGTCAGCCACCCAAAAGAGAGGCAGAACCAGTAGGAGGTAGATGTAGATATATAAGATGCTCAGCCGTCCCCTTAGATCTATAGATACATAGATAAACCTATCTTATATCAGTGTAGCCATATCTCTGGCCCTAACTCCACAAGCAGGTCTCCGAGAAGGGCAGGCTGGCACAGCCGGAAGCTGTTGTCCCCAGACAGACCCTCTACTTCTTGGGAAAACCTCAGTTCTGCTCTTAAAACCTTTCAACAGGTTGAATCAGGCACACCCAGATTATCTAGGATCATCTCTCCTCCTTAAAGCAAACTGAGCATAGATGTTGTAGGCCTACAAAATACCTTCACAGAAACACCCAGATTAGCGTTTGATCGAATAATTGGCAACTATGGTCTAGCCAAGTTGACACAGAAAGCTAACATTGTAGGAGCTAAGTTAATACAGTCCATATATCTTGCTTTCTAGTCAAATCTAATAAGGGATAGAGTTTAGAGAGCCAACATTTTAAGTATGTATAATGTTTATATTTTTTAAAGTCTTTCTTATTAAAGATTTTACTTATTTATGTATTTATTTGAGAGAGAGAGAGCGTAAGGGGGAGATAGAGGCAGAGGGAGAAGCAGGCTCCCCGCTGAGCAAGGAGCCCGATGCGGGGCTCGATCCCAGGGCCCTGGGATCATAACCTGAGCAGGAGGCAGAATGCTTAATCAACTGAGCCACCCAGGTGTCCCTTAAAAGTCTTTAATTTTTTTTTTTAATTTAAAGTTAACTACCGAAATTGGTGGCATTTATCAGATCTATCTCAAGAGAAAACAATCCGGGAAAAGTATACTGCATAAATATTTGGTAGTCCCTTCCTTTCAGTTAGTATTTACTCCTAAGGTGACTTTAGCAAATGTGAGACCACAGTTAGTTCATAGCAAGTCCCAGGTAAATTGCAGCCTTCTGCATTATGGGTTAGAACAAGATCCATGTGCCCCAGATGAGAGACAGGCAAGGTCAGCACCCCGAATGTGAAAATGTGGAAGCCGGATCTATCTTCTCAAGCTCTTTCTCTGGAAATATCTGTGCCACTGACCGTTTGAAAACTGGCCCAAAACGTTACCTCAAGGAGTTTTGTGTATGCCTAAGCCAGAGTTCCCCAGCCTTACTCTGTCCGCCCTGCCCCTAGCAACTCAGTAAGTGTTTCGTGGTGCTCCTAAACCAGAGGAAATGTAGTTTTGTTTATCAAATACTTAGGTCCAAACAGTTTTGTTTATTAAATACTCAGGTCCAAGTAAGATAAATAAGAATTAATGTCTTAGCAACACAATAGTCATTTGAAAAGATAGTTCACATAAATCAAAAGAAAAAAATATATATATTTTTAAAGATTTTATTTATTTATTTGACAGAGAGAGAGATAGTGAGAGCAGGAACACAAGCAGGGGGAGTGGGAGAGGGAGAAGCAGGCTTCCTGCCGAGCAGGGAGCCCGATGTGGGACTCGATCCCAGGACCCTGGGATCATGACCTGAGCCGAAGGCAGACGCTTAACGACTGAGCCACTCAGGCAACCCAAGAAAAAATATTTTTATTTCATTCTTAAATAACTACATCTCCTGTTGCAGACAGATGCTCACATGGTAGTTGTTTTTCTATCACAGTAACCAAAAACCCAGCTCTGCAAAGATATGTCATCAGAAGAAGAGAAGCACAATCCACAGTAACACCATGAACAGCCTTGAGTTAGTAATTCACACAGTGAACAACAGTATCACTGTGTCTTCTTCAAAAATTTAAAATATCCCATTACACCCCCATGAGCTTGTTGTGGCACCCCAGAGTGTCTCGGTGCACAGTTTGGGAACTAAAGGGCCTAAGCATTTGTACAATCACCTGGTTGAATTCTGAATAACATAATTAAAAACCTGAACATTTTTGGGGCACCTGGATGGCTCAGGCGGTTAAGCATCTGACTCTTGATTTCAGCTCAGGTCATGATCTCGGGGTCATGAGATCGAGCCCTGCCTGGGGCTCACACACTGGGCATGGGGCCTGCTTAAGATTCTTTCTCTCTCTCTCTCCCTCTCCTTCTATCTCTCCCCCACTTTAAAACAAAACAAAACACCCGAACATTTTCAAGATCAGACCTTCTAGGTATTTCCCCATTTTGTATGAGAAAGATGCAAGTTATTTAACTAGGAAGCCCGCTGCATGGTATCTCTACTTTTAAGTTACACTCTCTGAATGGAAGCAAATGAACAAGTACACTAATGTGAAATTATCACCAGCAGATTATTGCAGCTTTTCTTGCCTCTTGCCATGCTGAAACGGGGAGGCCTTCATCTTCGTGCGCTCTTCCTTTCCTGTTATGTTTTTAGTCCATTCTTCGTAGTCCCAGCGTGAAAGGGATTTAATGTCTTTGTGTCAGGAAAGGCCTATTTATTCTGACAAACTGATCAACCTCCAGGGTGTTCATCTACCATGAAACTGATTTTATATCTCATCCACTAGCTAATAAGATGTGGAGCGTCTTCCCTGTCACGCTGAGAGATCAGGCTTGCTTCCGTGGAAGGCGCTGGGGTGAAATCACACAGTGAGCGCCTCTCAATGATTGAACCATCCGGGCTGCATTTTTTGAATGTAGCGCGTGAGCGCAAAGCGATGGCTCTGGGGCAGACCCAAAGATGAGTGGACACATTAATTTAAAAAAAAAAAAAACTGTTTTTCATCTTAAGAGGAAGCCCTAAGATCCACTTCATTCTCTGTTCACTGGATTACCTTTCAGCTCAGGGAAAATAAAAAATGCCAGAAATTAAAACCCGGTGGTGTTGGCAGATTGTGTAAAGACAACCTGACACGCCCGTCTCCCACCAACCTAAATCTTTAAATAAAGTTTATATCCCACAAAATGGGGACCAGTCTCTGTGCTGTGAGAAGAAATAAGACTACAACACTCTAAAAATGATGGCTAGAAGGTAGACTGCCTCTTATCTGTAGAGGCCTTTTCCTTATCAAATCCTTGCCTTTCTTGTTTAATATGCTCAGCGATTAAGACAGTTTTCAGACGAGCTGTTGAAACAAGAAACTGGACACAGGGAAGGAGGGAGTTGTGTTTCTGCGGTGAAGACAACATGAAGGAAAACGGCCTCGGACGGGCTGTTCTTTTGGAGGCAAGGAAGGGTGGTGATGTATTGGGGGATAAAGCTGGACTTTTCTGTACCCTGTTTGTCTGGGGGTTTGTTTATCAGTTCAAACCAGTCTTATCTGAAGCAAAACTGGCTTGTGCTATAGAATATTCATTTGAGAACTTCAAGCCTCTGCAACTTTTCTGAGTCTTCCGGATTCTCACTGCCATTACTCTATCCATTATCGATGGCTGTGTAAAAAACACCCCAAAACTTAGTGATTTAAAACAACAACAGTCTTGTTCCTGTTTTGCCTTATTCTCTTTTTTTTTCCGACAAGGCCGTAATTGGGGCAGGGTCCTATAAAGACAGCTTGTCTCTGTTCCACCTGGGATCAGCTGGGGCAACTCATCCAGGGGATGGAAGAGCCCCTGGAAATACGGCTCAGACGCCCGGCGGGCAGGTTGGTGCCGGCTGCCTGCTGGCCCGCAGCTTGGGTTCCTCTGCACACCAGCCTCTCAGGAACACTGGCAGCACGGAAGCTGCCCGTTTCCTCAGGCCTGGGCCCAGAACGCGGCATACCATCACCTCCGCCACGGGCTATTGGCCAAGTAGTGAACGCATGCATATTTAAGCAGAAGAGACCTAGAACCTGCCTCTCCATGGGAAGAGTACCAGCTCATTCTGGGCCGATGCTGGAAAACCACCACCCACTGCCCACATTCCGTACTCCCTGATCATGCTCTCCTCTCTGCCAGAGCATCTTCTCCAAATACAGTTTTTACTGTGAGATGTGTTTCTCCCCAGGGAGTTAGAGAATGTTCCTGGAAGGGAACCTGTTTTCTGGTAAAGCAACTCCTTCCTCAGCTGTGAAACGGGATGGGAGGGGAGGAAACAGTCCCTGGCTGTTATCTGCTTGATGTTCAGAATGTGTTGTGTGTCAGCTGATGTGGACTCGCTCACCCGCCATGTACACGGATCCGACGAGATAGTTATTGTTGTTACCCCGGCTTCTCAAAGGGCACAGAGCTGAGGCACAGGCTTCCCGAGGGGTGTCGGTGGGCAGGTGACAGACTGATGACTTCAATCCCATGTGTCCGACTGCAGGGCCCACACCCTTAGCCACACTCTGGAGCATGGCTGGTGGCCATGGGGTCATTCGAGAGGGGCCTCCAGATTCCCGACGGTGGGAGGACAGCTTCTTTTTCCAGCACTCACTTTGTAGCTTCCTTCCCTGAAGGTGGAGGGTCTAGAGCAGTGAGTTGCTCCCCAGGTCTTTCCCATTCTGTGGTGTGTGAATGATGAAAGGGGCACCAACACCAGGTGAGCAGATCCGCTCCAGGCCGTGTATCAGCTACCCGCGCCTGCCATAACAAAGTACCACAGACTGGGGGGCTCCAACAGCAACAGTTATTTTCTCACACTCCCACAAGCTAAAAGCCCAGGAACAAGGTGTCAGCAGGGTTGGGTCCACTGAAGCCTCTCTCCTGACTTGCAGATGGCCGCCTTCTTGCTGTGTCCCCCCACGGTCATCTCTCAGTCCACGTGTGTCTGTGTCCTAATCTCCTCTTTATAAAGACGCCAGTCACGCAGGATTGGGGCCGACTCTCATGACTTCATTTTACCATACTTACCTCTTCAAAGACCCTATTTCCAAATGCTATCACGTCCTGAGGTACTGGGGGTCAAATTTCACCATATGAATTCGCAGAGGACACAATTTATTTCTTCTTTCCGTAATAGGCTTTCAATGCAAAACTAAGTCTACTAGCATGAACTTATAAATCCTCTGTGTATGTAAACAGATCTTGGATGTGAAATTCTTGAATAAAGTTGATTTCCTCATAATCCTAACACCAGTACCACTCAACGACAGGTATTTGTTTACATTATTTTCTCTTCTGCCAGACTGGAAACATCATAAAGATAGGAAATAAGACTCGTGCATCTTTGAAACCCTGCTATAGGGCTTGGAACATTATTTAGTAAAGAGGGAACAATACCATCAAAATATAACTTTATTTCTCTTTGCAAAAAGTAATTTGGCACAGAAGCCATCACACAAGTCGGAGGAATGACTGTAGCGAGCTTGGAAAAGGAAAAACACGTTAGGTCCAAATGCAGCCAACAAACCCATCCCTAACACGTGTGTGTTCTTCCGCAGTTCGTCTTCTGCCGGGACTGTAAGGAAGCGTACCATGAAGGTGAATGCGGCACCCTATTTGAAGCCTCAGGAGCAGTTACTCAGGTAGAGTGCCCTCTTCCTTCTACAAAATAGGGCTCGGGATATGGGTGAGAGACAGAAGCTTTTTCCTTAAGGTCAAGAGGGTTCCAATCTAAAACAAAACAAAACAAAACAAAAAAACAAAACCAAAAACCCAAAACCAGACTAGCAGCCTATAGCCACGGGGAATGGGACTCTGGCTATCCCACCCTCACGATCCTCCCAGAACCACCCACCTCCTCAGGGTAGGGCTGTAGATGGCCATTGGGATATGCCCCAGGGGTATATGGAATAGGGGAAAGGAACATAGCATGATCAGAGGAGTCTTTAGAGGAGAGAGAAAACAATTTAACAATTTCTGAATCAGAGCAATCAATATTAACCCCACATTTATAGTTTTTTCAGAAGTGCCTTGTTTAAAATCAGTGGTGAAGCTATCTCCAGGAATGATGTGCGTAGAAGTATTATATGATGCAAGGATATTACTGTTTCTAAGCAGTATCATGAAGTATGCTAAATTGTATTTCAGTCTTGATTAGGTAAAGAACATGTTTACTGAGCCTTAATCTCCAATGTACTATATCAAGCTTAGGGAAATGCAAATACATTTTCTTTTATTTATTAATTATGATCAGCCAAACCTTAGAGGAAAGGAATAAAAATTTCAGCACAGTTGATGAATTTGCTCACTATTTTTCTACTGATAGAGATGTTAACAAGGTTTTAAACATCAAATCTACCAGATAAATCTTTTAGTTACTTTATTGACAGGAACCTCATAAATAGACATAGAAATTTCAGAACATTTTAATTTTACAGTACAGAATTTAAAATACCTGAATGTTCTGAAAGAGCATAAAGAAGTATATCTTTGTAAGGTATTCTGTGGGCTTACTTACTAATGTTAACATAACCACATAAACATAACTAGTGAATTCAGGTCTTCTCATCGGCTTCTAAAATGTTGGCCAGAAGCATGTTGGGAGACAGGTCTGAATTGCCATTTCTGCAACAGAGGCAGCAAATACTCTTTCTGGTGATTTGATTTTAGCCCAGGGGCGTTCAAATACGAGCTCACTGCATACTGATGTCAGGAATATTATCCCTGAGACACCCCTGCCTCAGCACCACTGCAGCCCAGAAGAGCTAGACTAGACCAAGATGCCAAGAAATGGAGTTGGTCTAGCAACTTACATCCATATGCTCTTATGACCACAAACATGGACAAAGGCTTCCATTCAAGAAGAACTAACCAACCCTGGTGTTAAAGATTGAGGTAACCCCCCAGAATTTTTTAAAGCCATTCAAACCTTAATGTTCAACTCAGGAAAGTGGGAGAAAGAAAGTTAGAGCTGGCCTTAAGCATAGATGACCAGGACCCAGGGGCCTGTGTCTGCAAAGACTACCAATTAGCAAACATTAAATCAGGTATTTGTATCCACCAGACATTCTGCTGGAAAACTGCAGGTAAGTATTTTTTTTTTTTAAGATTTATTTATTTATTTTAGAGAAAGAGTGAGCAGGGGCAGGGGCAGAGGAAGAGAGAGAATCTCAAGCAGACTCCTCACTGAGCACAGAGCCTGACACAGGGTTCGATCCGATGACCATGAGATCGTGACCTGAGCCAAATCAGGAGTCAAACACTTAACCCACTGCACCACCCAAGCACCCCTGCAGATAAATATATTTTTCTTCAGAGTCACATAAAGGAGTCATAGGGGAGACTTAAAGGAAAATATATAACAATATTGATATGCTAAAACGAAGTTTAGGAAATCTATAGCTTTGTATAATGCTTCCCCAGAAAAGTCATGGAAGGTAGATCAGAGTTTGTCAAAAGGACAGTGGGTTAAGGATGATAAAGAACATCCCAGCAGAAAATACTGCATGGACAAAGATACAGAGGCAAATAACTTAACTGGTGCACAGATATTTAATAGATGTTGAGCGATCGTTACATCTATAAAGAAAAAGACATTATTTCATTCATGCATCAAATATGTGTTAAACACCTATAATCATTAGGCTTTGTTTTAGGCTCTGGGGATAAAGTACCTGCTCTCACAGACTTTATACTACTTTATTAGATGCCACAAGGGTTGCACAAACAATCAGTATGATAGGAATTCAGAAAAAGAATAGTTAATTCAGGACAGTTATCCCAGAAAGAATTCAGGAAGAGGTGGCCCTCAATAAGACCTCCCTGAAACGAGGGTCCTTCCTTCCTTGCTCAAGCTGCTGGACCAACCTCATACCCCTCTTATGGTATGAAACAAAACAAATTGACCAACTGAGCTGGAAGAGTCTGTCTATCCACTGTTGCCTGAGAACAGAAGGCAACTTCTTGGGGTTTTGCTGCCCTTTTCCCCTACATCTCTGATTTATTAGGGTCCTACAGGAAAAAGAATCCAACTCAAATGTGCACATGAAGAGATTTTAACTAAAAGGTCATGGATGACCTACAGTGGTGGGGAAGAGTCGCAAGAACCCAAACAACATGGAGGGCCTCCAAGGGCACCGTCAGTGGGGAGCCATGACCGCCCGAGGCCTGAAGGGACAAAAGAAGGAAATGGTGTCACACAGGGAATAACCCTGGGGGCTGGAGCCATGGAAGTGGGGCCTCTTGACAGCCAGTATAACCACAGAGGGTCCAGCATTGCCAGAAGTGGGCCCCAAGCAGGAAGGGAATGAAGATGGACATCTCCACTTCCCTCTCCCACCCTCCGATCTCTTGCTGATGTCTCCACATCCAACCAAAAGCCAACCTCGAGGGGTCCTAGCAACACAGCCTGGGGGAGTCAGCCTTCCAGGTGCAGGCCAGAGGAGGGTAAAAAATACAGAATAACCAGTGAATTCTCTATGATCTGATTTACCAAGTCTCCAAAGCCTCCTGATTTCAATCATAGCTACTCTTGGACATGGAAAAGGATGAACCACGTGAACTATTTCATCAAACTAAAAGACCCAATTCCATTCAGTAAGAGAAAGGACTTTTATTTTAGTAGGACCAATTTGTTGTCTGTTCCCTCTATTTCTCTCAAAAAGCAGATGACCTCTGCAATTCCACTGATACGAAATCTTTGAAAGGAGGACTCTCTACACATCTGACAATAAAATCTAATTGCAGGCCCCCTCTTGGAACTGAAGGCTTTGGATGCAGCGTCGTGTCTGGATTTTGTTTGTACTAACAAAGTACCCTCATTAACCCTCTTCACATTTCCTTTCAATTCAATTCACCTGTAAGGTTTCTCCTTTCAGTATTTGTGCCTGCTCTCCACTGTTCTCCCTTGAAAGCTGAGTGGTTTCTAGTCTTTGATATTACATTATCCAGCCAAGCAAGCCCATGTCTAATGGAGCCCAGTCAGGCTTTTTTCATCAGTTAGGCTGCTTGACCCTAAACTTAATGCATTTTTTGATTAATGCAATATTTTTCTTTAAAAAAAGCAAACTCAAAAATTGGTTTTAAATTGGTTTTAAAATATTGAGCAAGCTTTAGGTTGAAACTGCTGGGAGTTTGGGAAATCGGTGACAGAAGATCAATCCATCACAGGCTAATGAGAGTCCAGTCCTATTTGCTTCCCCTTGTTCTTGCCTGCTTGTTCTCCTCCTCATGTTCTGTCTCCTTCCATATATCCCCTCTGGAGTCTTTCTAATAAGTAAACACTTGATCTTGCAAACCACATAAATTGATTAATTTTCCCAGTGGTTCCAAGGAGTAGATGTTATTCTCCCTATTCAACTGGAAGGAAAACTGAGACTTCTGGATTTTTAATGGCATTGTCCAAAGCCACAAAGGAAATCATTTTCAGTGGCAGTAGCTGATCAAAGTAGTTTGGGAACAGTGACTGCTCTCACTGAGTTAACAAATCTATAGTGTCTAAAGGGAGCGTACCCATCCCTGCCTGCCAAGCTCCTACTCAACCTTCAAGACCCAGATCATATGTCACCTGCATGAAGCCATCTGCCCACACTACTACCTCCTTGAAGCTTTACAACTGTAAATGCTTCTGTTATACATTCATCACACTGAAGTATTGTTTCCCTGTCTCTTCACTAAAATTCAGAGCTTTGTTGGTGCAAGGTTTGTACCTATTTTGTCCTTATAACCTCTAGTGCCCAGGATGCCTGGGATATAGTAGGTACTCATTAAGTGCTGTTTGAAAGAATGACAGCTCTTTCCTTCATCCCCAAACCTCCCTTCTCACCATGAAGCCGGGAAAGCATTCTACAAGAATGGTGGAGAGGAGTCATCCAAGATGGTGACAGAGAGGCTGCTGAGCTCCCTGCGCTCACAGATGCACCAAACCTACAGCTACACATGGGGCAGTGCCCTCTGATAGAGATCCAAAAACTAGCTGAGTGACTCCTACATATCAGATGAATAAGGAAATACCCACATCAAAATGGGTAGGAAAGGCTGAGACACACTCTTGCCATAAACCCTACTCCTAGCACTGTGCCATACAATCAGTATGGAACCCCCAACTCACAGCTTCTCCCAGAAGGGCGAAGGGTTTGGACCCTACATCTAGCACCCCAACTGTAAAGACTGGGTGCCAAACACCTAGCTCTGAAAACCAATAAAGCTTATGACTATGAGACCCACAGGACTATAGCAAACACAGAAGCAATTCCTACGGGGCACACCGCAATCACCACATCTATCCCCACAGGACTCAGCACAGAGGGAGCAGGCAAAACCTCCCATCTTCCAGTCTTTCCATGAAGGAGGTTTGCCTGCATACTTTGAAAGCTGCTGCCTCCAGGCCAGACTTCTAATTTAGCAGGCACTAGGGGTTGGCTGTGATCCTCTCCAAAGACCAAGCAAACACGAGGATGCCTCTCTCACCTTCTCCCTCTAATCCACCACAAGTTGCCAGTGTCCTCCTGGAAGGAGCTTGTGCACAAGTCTGCACCCCAACTTCTATGGCTCTTACCCAAGGGACGGGTCTCTGATCCCTGGCCCTGATAGTCAAAGAGGCTTCCATTCATGAGTCCCACAGAACTGTAGCAAACAAAGAAGCAGTTCTTAACTGGCTATCCCCACCCAGGGCTCAGCATAGAGGAACCAGGCAAAAAACACGATCTACCATCTTTCCCTGAAAGGGGTTTATCGAAATACTTTAAAAGCTGCCACCTTAGAACAAGGCTTCCAATTTAACAGGCATCTGAGGGCTAACTGCAATCTTGCCCAGAGACAAGGGAAGCCAGCAGACACCTTTCCCACCTCCCTTCAGCCTATTCCAGTAAAAGAAGCAAGCTGCCAGTATCTCCTTGGAAGGAGCTTGTTCAACAGCAGGCTAGATGAAGTAGAAGAAAGGATCAACAAGTTCAAAGACAGGCCAGTGGAACTCATCCAACCAGGGCAGCAAAAAGAGAAAAAGAATTTTAGGGGTACCTGGGTGGCTCAGTTGGTTAAGCATCTGCCTTTGGCTCAGGACATGATCTCAAGGTCCTGGGATCAAGCCCCACATGGGGCTCCCTGCTCAGTGGGGAGCCCGCATCTCCCTCTCCCTCTGCCTCTCCCCCTACTTGTGAGCTTTCTCTCTGTCTGTGTCAAATAAATAAATAAAATCTTTAAAAATAAGAAAAGAAGAATTTTAAAAATGAAGATAGCATGAAGGACTTATGGGACATTATCAAGAAGACCAATATCCAGATTATTGGAATCCTGCGAGAAGAGAGAAAGTCAGAAAGCTTATTCAAAGAAATAATGGCTGAAAACTTCCCTAACCTAGTAAAAGAAACAGATATCCAGATCTAGGAAGTTCAAAATGTACTAAATAAGATCTAAAGAGATCCACATCAAGACACATTGTGAATTGTCAAAAGTTAAAGACAAGAAGAGAATCCTAAAAGCAGCAAGAGAAACGCAACTTGTTTTGTACAAGGGAATTCCCAGAGGACTGTTAGCAGATTTTTCAGCAGAAACTTTGCCAGCCAGAAGGGAGTGAGGTGATATATTCAAAGTACTGAAAGAAAAAGACTGCCAACCAAGAATTCTCTACACAGCAAAGTTGTCCTTTAGGATTGAAGGAGAGATAGAGTTTTCCAGAAAAACTAAAGCTGATGAAGTTCATGACCACTAGACTGGCCTTAGAAAAAATGTTAAAGGGAGTTCTTCAAAACTGAAATGAAATGCCTACATCAAGAAACAACAACAAAAATCTCAAATAAACAATGTAACTGGACACATCAAGGAGCTACAAAATTAAGAACAAACTAAGCCCAACGTGAGTGGAGGAAAGGAAATAACAAAGATCAGAGCAGAAATAAATGACATGGAGACCAAAAAGATAATGGCAAGCAACAATAAAACTAAAAGCTGGGTTTTTTTTTTTAAAGATAAACTAAATTGGCAAACCTTTACTAAGACTTACCAAGAAAGAAAGTCTCAAATAAATAAAATCAGAAATGAAAGGAGACAAAACAACTGATACCACAGGAATACAAAAGATCCTGAAACTACTATGAACAATTATACACCAACAAATTTGGACAACATAGAAGAAGTGGAGAAAAAACCTACAACCTACCAAGATTGAATCATGAAGAAATAGAAAATCTGGACCAACCAATTACCAGTAAGAAGATTGAATCAGTAATCAAAAACCTCCCAACAGGGGCTCCTGGATGGCTCAGTCCGTTAAGCATCTGCCTTTAGCTCAGATCATGATCTCAGGGTCCTAGGATTAAGCCCTTCATCAGGCTCCCTGCTCACTGGGGAGTCTGCTTCTCCCTCTCCCTCTGTGTCTGCCCCCGACTCATGGTTGCTCCCTCTCTCTCTCAAATAAATAATTAAAATCTTAAAAAAAAAAAAAAAAACTCCCAACAAACAAAAGTCCAGGATCAGATGGCTTCACTGGTGACTTCCAGCAAAAATGTAAAGAATTACCACCAATTCTTCTCAAGGACTTACAAAAAATAGAAAGGGAATACTTCCAAACTCATTTTACGAGGTCAGCATTACCCTAATGCCAAATCCAGACAGGGACATTACAAGAAAAGAAAATTACTGGCCAATATCCATGATGAACATAGATCCATAAATTCTCAACAAAATATTAGCAAATTCAATTCCACAATACATTAAAAAGATCATACACCATGATCAAGTGGGGTTTATTCCAGGAATGCAAGTACAGTTCAACATCCACCAGTCAATATGATATATTAACAAAATGTTAAAAATCAACATGATGCATTAACAAAATGAAGGATAAAAATCATATGAACATCTCATTAGATGCAGAAAAAGCATTTGACAAAACTTAGCATCCATTCCTGATAAAAACGCACAACAAATTATGTATAGAGGGAATGTACCTCAACATAATAAAGGCCATATATGACAAGCTCACAGCTAACATCATACTCAATGGTGAAAAGAAAGTTTTTCCTCTTAAGATCAGGAACATGACAAGGATGTCCATAACTTTTATTCCACATAGTACTGGAAGTCCCATCCAGAGCAGTTAACCAAGAAAAATAAATAAAAGTCATCCAAATAAGAAAGGAAGAAGTAGCATCTCTATTTGCAGATGGCATGATATTATATACAGAAAACCCAAAAGATTGCACCAAAAACCTGTTAGAACTAATAAACGACTTCAGTAAAGTTGCAGGATATAAAATCTATATGCAAAAATCAGACTTACAAATGGCCAACAGGTACATGAAAAGCTGTTCAACATCATTAAACATCAGGGAAATGCAAATCAAAACCACAAAGTATCAAAAAGACAAGAGATAACAAATGCTAGCAAGGGTGTGGAGAAAGAAACTATGAAAAACAGAATGGAGGGTTCCCAAGCAATTAAAATTAGAAATACTGTATGATCCAGCATTTTCACTTCTGAGTATATATTCAAAGGAAAGAAAATCATCTCAAGGAGATATTTGCATTCCCATGTTCATAGCAGCATTATTCACAATACCCAAGGTACAGAAACAACCTAAGTATCTGTCAACAGATGAAAGGTTAAAGAAAATGTGGTATATTATTCAGTCTTTTAAAAAGAAGGAAATTATGTCATTTGCAACAACATGAATGAAACTGGAAGGCATTATAAGCCAGACAAAGACGAATCCTGCATGGTATCACATATATTTGGAATAAAAAAAAAAAAGTCAAACTCATAGAAACAGGGAGTAGAAAAGTGGTTGCCAGGGGGTAGGGGATGGCAAAAATAGGGAGAGGTTGGTAAAAGGGTACAAACTTTCAGCTGTAAGATGAGTAAGTTCCAATGATCACATGTATAACCTGGTGACTATAATGAATAACTGTGTTGTATAATTAAAACTTACTAAGAGAGTAGAACTGAAATGTTCTCACATACACACACAGTAATATGTGAGGGTGGTGGATGAACTAACTCAGTGGAGGGAATGATTGCACAGTGTATGACACATCACATTGTCATGTTGTACACTTTAAATATCTTACAATTTTATATGTCTATCATACCTCAGTAAAGCTGAAATTAGAACCACGATGTGGATAAATTTTCAGATGGAAAATATCTTTCATAACAAAAGCTCAAAGAGTCATGTCTCTTCAAAGGCAAAAAATCTAGCTACTTGCTTTCATAATTGGGTGAAAGCAGAAAAAAATGGTAACTCTAAAATGTTCACTGTAGTTTGTTTTACATAATAAAAAAATAAATAGTTTAAAAAATTTTAAACGGATGGGCAGTGACTTCAGGGCTGACTTTTGCCTTAGCCATCTTTTGAATCATAAGAGAAAATAAGTTTGCCCACAATAACCCACTGTTCCCTCCATCTGCCTCCTAAATTAGAAGAATAAACCTCCATTTTGCCTGGGAGAAAAATAATAATGTATGTTTGTATAGTACTTGTTTACAAAGCACTTTCAAATACACCTTCTCATTTTGAGCTCTTCACAACATTATGCCATAGACTTGGATTATAGACAAGGTATAAGGAGAGAGAGTGACCACCCAAGGTCATAGAGTTGACAATCAATCTTTCTAAGTGGTGTCACTCTGCATTTTGAAAAGGGAATATGTGTATGTTATTGTTGGCTAGTGAAATACTGTACCACCGTGGCACTCAAATGCCGACAGGGACCAGACGATTAGTGTCCATGAGCAGATTCATGGAGTTTCCTATGTTTTGATAAGGATGAAGATACATTTCATTTTCTTCTAATTTTCCAGCAACAGAAAAGCACATTAAAACAATTGCCTGCAAACACAATTGTACATAGCCTGTGGGGGTCTGAGCAAACCTGGAAAGACATAGCTCCAGTCAATTTTGCTAAGTAAAAATGGGGGGGGAGCAATGTTACCAGATCTTCCAGACTGATTTATTTTATTTTTTAGTAGCTTGAAATTCATGTGTTTATGTTAAATATCCTTATTTTAAGTGTTGAGAGCTAACTGCATAAAAATTTAAATACATCTCATTTAAATACGTCTCAGTGAAGAACCAGCAGCACCAAAATTCCCAGCAGCCGATGTGGGGCGAGATGTGGCAGAGGGTCCACCACCAGACCCGAGGTGGTATCTATAGGTATCTATAGGTAAAATTTTGTCTCCAATCACTGTGTTAAACCTTTTGTTACATGACTTTGAATCTGATTTTGGCTAAGTCTTCATTTCTTATAATCAATAAAAAGAAGAAAAAAAGAGATATCCAGTAAATACTTATAAAGCATCTACTCTGTACCATTAAGTCTAAATTTCTTACAAAGAACCTAATTGAATAACTGATCCATTAAAAAAAAAAAAGACTACAGGTATTTTGGATATAACATTAAACAAGACAGACCCAGCCTTTGATCTCATGAGGTTTATAATCTAGTGACATAGAAAAACTAAACAAATAATCAAAATACTATATGCTGAGAGGCACAATCAGGGAAGTTGAGGATGCTATGACATCTAGTTTTCTAAGACGTTCAAGGAATTGGTCACAGGAAGAAATGAAGCCTGAGACTGAGAAGATGAGCTATCCAGACAAGGACAGGACTTAAAGATGCTCTAGGCAGAGATGAAGTACGCAAAGTTCTAGAGATGAAGGAGAAGGGCATGTTCAGAGAATTGAGAGCAGCTCAGTATGATCACGGCATAAGGTGTTGGCGGCAGTAGCAATAGACCGAGCTGGAGAAATAGGCAGAGGGTAGCAAATAAAGGGTTATATGAGTCATGTTAAGGACGTTGGAATTAAGGGCACTGGGAAGGCATTGAAGGATTCGAAGAAGATCGACATTGTCAGATGGGTGTTTTTGAAAGATCGCTAGCGGGGCTAGTATATGACTCTTGGTTTCCGCTAAGGTCATGATCTCAGGGTTGTGGGATCGGGCTCCGCACTCAGCAGGGAGTCTGCTTGGGGTTCTCTCTCTCCCTCTCCCTATGTCCCGCCCCCCGCTCATGCTCACCCCCTCTCTCTCCCTCTAAAAATAAATCAATAAATCTTAAAAAAAAAAAGAAAAAAAGAAAGAAAGAAAGATAAATCACTAGCTGCGGTAAGAGAAACAGTAGGTAACTGTAATAGTTTTCAGGAAGCAGACCCTGCGACCAGAGGTTTGAGAGCAAGTATACTGGAGGGTGCCCTGGGGAGCACTGTGCAGAGCGAAGGGGGCAGGGTTGGGCGGAGGGGGTTGAACGGTGGTGCAGCTACAACAGTCCTACAAAGTGCTCTGGAGCAGGAACAGTCCTTCAGAGTTGCTCTGCATCACAGGGGCCAGGCCTTTGCACCCCTGTCACCCCCAGTGGTCCAAGCCCAGGGTTGTGTGCCGTACTAAAGCCCCGACTACTGAACGTGACCATTTGCTATCAAAAGCACTGCTGCTTAGACGCTCCAGCCACACAGGGCTCCAGAGCACACCAGGAGCTTTATTCCAACTGGTGTGCATAACTCTTAGCTGCAGAGCCCTAGATACCATCATTGTGATCCTCCTCTGGCTTGCAATAGACTCCACATGGTCTTTTCCCAGCACAGACAGCTTGAATACCATGGGAGCATGGCCAGAGACAGGATGCTCGCATGGCAGCCTGGCCTTCTGCACAGCGCTCTGCAGCCCCGGACCCCCTCAAGGCTGCCAGTGCTCATCGGCCACCAATAACAGCCTCCTTTATGGCCACCAGCTGGTGGGTCTCTACCTGCACCCCCCATTTTAGAGTTTGTGTCCTAGGACCACTCCTGCTACCCAGCTGTCATAGGTCAGTTTCCCAGGGAGACAGCCTCTGAGACTTGCACACAGGAGGGTCTTGGGGAACACTGTCAGGAGCAGCACTGTGGGAGGAAAAGGAGGCAGGATTGAGCAGCGGGAGGAGGTGACACCGATGAGCTGAACAGAAGATGGGGTGGGGCTGGGAAGTCAGGTGGCTCTTGAGAGTTGTCTGCCTCAAGGCAGGGGGCCAGAGGCTGGCCTTCAGCATGCATCCACGTCACGGGATGTGGCCTGTCCCCATATCCACGAATGCTCTTTGAGGGAAAGGCCCAGGTAGCATCTCAGTGAAGAACCAGCAGCACCAAAATTCACAGCAGCTGATGTGGGGCGAGATGTGGCAGAGGGTCCACCACCAGATCCAAGACTAGAGAGATGGCTGGTGCACTGGTGAGGGCAGCCAGGAATGCCGAGCGGTGGGGTTGGAGGTCTGGTCTGCAGACCTTGTCAGTGAGCTAGAAGACAGGATGAGAGAAGCAGAAGTTCAGGTCGGTGCTCAGATTTCTAACTTGGGTGGATGATGGTGCCCTCCCTAGAGGAGGAAACACTGGAGCAAAAGCAGAGTGTGCAGGGAGAGACAGCTCACTTTGGACGTCTGAGGGCAGGTGTTCAGGGCGTGAAGGGATGGATGCATAGAGCACCTGGGAGGGGACGCCTAGGTTGGAGCCGAGGATGTAGTGTCCAGTCGCTTACCCCTCAGCCATGGTCCCTACCCCAGCCTCCTCGGGTGTTCAGCCAGAGGCCGGGAGGGGTGCCTCCCTGGGGAGGAGAATGAGACAAGGACACTCAGGAGAGCCTGGATTCCTGGATCTGTTTTGCCTCCGTATCTCATCCCCGTTATCTCTGGGCCATTTTCTGCGTTCCGCACAAGCGCTGCCCCAGAACTGGGAGCCAGGTGAACTTTATTCTCCCAGAGGTACAGGTCCCGGTTATTTAGGAGTGTAGTTCCGGAATCACTCGTTGGTTTAAGTAAAGCAGCTTTATTGGTCACCACCTCCCTGAAGCCCTCGGGTCTGGACGCAGCCTGGTGGGGGCGCGGACGCCAGGGACGGTGATGCATCCGCGCAGGTGCCTCCCAGCGCGTGGCTCAGGGCGCAGGAGCCGAGTGAGTGCCCAGACCCACCAGCCCTCTGTAGCCCATGAGAGGTGGGCTCTGGGGGAGCGGGGCTGGTACTCACAACAACTGGTTCTGATTTTCCCCACTTCCAGGCAAGTCACTCAAATTCTAACAGCCTTGTTCCTCACCTGCCGCATGGGGCCAGTAAGATCTACTGAGCTATAAATAATAAAATGAGAATGTGTGTGAATCATTTTATAAGTTGTAAAGTACTACAAAACGGTAAAACCTGGGCTTTGGGTATTTTTAAGGTTGAATGCTAAAAATGTCAGGCATTACAGAGAGAGAAAATGAAAAGACAACACCCTAGGACAAAGGGAGGCATGCATGCACCCACGTACACACACACATGCACACGCACGCGGACACACGGACCGGACCTCAGAGACAGACCCTTAGCACACAGACCAGGTCTCTGTCTCTCCAGGGACCTTCCTGTCCTTCAGACTGCTTCCTTTTTTTCTGGAGCCGTCACTCTAGGAAGAGCCCGCACTGAGCCCCGGCTGAGCACTTCCTGGGGCTCAGCCTCTCCCACGGGGCCTCTCCCCTCTCTCTAGAAGCCTCCCCAGCCTGGTGTTCACACTGGGGGACACAATCCGCCAGGCTACCTGAGCTCTCTTACCTCAGCTCCAGCCAGAGCTCAGCCCTCCTCCCAGACACCTTCCCAGAGTCCCCCCATCCTCAGCAGTCCGGCTCTGGAACACCTCCCCAGGCAGGGGCGGGCTCCCCTCTATGGCTTCTGGATCCAGAGGGGGATTAGGAATCCCGGCCAGCCTGCTAGAAAAGGGCCAGATGTAGACCTCTCACCCTAATTTGCTAGTCTATATCCTGTGTAACAGACAGAACCTCACACACCCCCCACATACACACCATGCACCCCCTCACTCCCCCCCACACCACACACCCCACATACACATACACCACATGCCACCCTCACACCCCCACACCCCTCACACACCCCACATACACACCCCACACCAGAGACTGTTTTTTCTCCTCCCGAGGAGAACATTCCCTGGCAAGCCTCATTTCCTCTTCAGCAGGAAGAGGGGACATGGCTGCAGAGCACCCCCTCATTCACCAGATGGCGCTAAATCCTTAAGGGAAAAGATATTTTGCAAGAACCTGTGGCCAAAAGGAGATGACGAGGGGGTGGGGGGGGAGCATTTGCCCCTTTGGACGGACCACAGGGACAGGAGAATCAAAGGACTGTTTTCACAGGAGCGGCATTCCTGAGGGAAGTGCAGATGTGAAAAACTAAGAGCTGGCTACTGGCTGCTGTAAATCCTTCACTCGTTGATAGATTAACAATGTGGGGGGGGGATATATATTGTCATCTGCAGGAGGGCTCGTTGACCGTTTGTGGGGAAAAATGGTTCATCTGCTCTATCTGATTACCTGCAATCAAATGAAGCCCTTGCCCAACGCAAGCACAAAAGGATAGCACATTTAAATTGCTCACTGCGGTTTCCCAAATTTTCATTTCATTTCTCTCAGCAAGAACCACTTGTGCATCTCTCGTCTGCCCGGTCTTGTTCTGTGAGGAATCCAAGGCAAGCCAGAATGGTTTTGAAGTCAAACAGATTTGGTCTTGAAAATGAGTTTCAGCCACGGCAAGCCGTAACGGTTACTTTCTGTAACCCTGGGCTAGGCAGCGGAGCCCAACTGGTCTGGCAAACACTAGTCTAGTTGTTGCTGTGAACGCATTTTTAGATTTCACCAACACTACGCTTCTGGGTGTTTATTTATTTCTTTAAGTAAAGCAGATACCCATAATGTGGGTGGGCCGCGTCCAATCAGTTGAGGGCCTTAAGAGCAAAGATGGAGGTTTTTCAGAGATGAAGGAAATCCGCCTGAAGACTGTTAACAGGAACTCTGCCAGCCTGCCCTACAAATACTGAACTGGCCAGCTCAAACAATCCCATGAGCCAGTTCCTTAAAATGAATCTGTATATTTTACACATGCATATGTATATCCTGTTGGTTCAGTCTCCCTGGAGAATCTTGACCGATACATTAGTTGTAGTCATTATTAAGTGAATCATGTAACCTTGCAAAGCTATGCTTTGCTCGCCTGTAATGTGATATTGTAAAATCAGGAGGCTTTATTGAAATGATGCACGCACAATGCCTAGCTCGGAGCCTGACAAATCAGTGAGCGGGATGAGGCAGTTCTGTCCTCATCCATCCCCATCCCAGTGTACACACTCTCTGTAGGATCACATCAGGCTGGGGAGACTAGGCAGACCCCCTTGAAACAGCTTGTCCTCGGGCCCCACCCCAGACCTGATTCAGAAGCTGGGCTGGCGCTGTTGGGAGGACGCGCAGCGATTTGCATTTCAAGGAGCCATCCAGGTGATGCTGACACGTGCAGGTCTGAGCAGCACTCTTCTGCCGATGTAAGCGCCACAAGGCAGGGATGTTTTGGTTTGTGTTTGATTGTTTGTCATCCCTTTTGTTTGCTGATGCATCGCTAGGACCTGGGACAGTGCCTGGCACATCATAGGCGCCCGACACTTGCTTACGGAATGAATGGATTTCTGTGTCAGCTACAGCAAAAATAATAGCCTGCTTCGTCCCAGAATAGCCTCAGTTGACACGGAGGACAGGCTGTGTGCACTGCTCTGGCTTGCTCTTCGCATCAGTGGTGCTTCCATATTCAAAATCCTGTCTACGTTGAAATTTTAGTTAATTACTTCGCTAAGCAAGCCGTGAACTAGAGATCTTCATTATCAAAAATACAAACTAGCTTATCTTCCTTGATCAAGTGTAGATGATTCCCCATTTGTCAACTTGTAATAATACTTGAACACAAAGCACTTTTAAATGTCCAATATATGATAGCTGTTAATAATCTTGCTTCTTAATTTTTATGTTGTTCCATTTCTTCATCAATCTCAAAATAGGCTAATAGACATTCTTTGTGTTCCTTCCCCTCTGTGAAGCCCTGAAGGTCCCACGGGGCCGTACTATGGACATCTAATCCAACAGAGCTGTGTGGTACACATCGCACTCATAGCAGAAATCGCCATTGGTATTGTCATCATCAAAAATCTTCTTCTAAATTTCATTTGAAAGTGTGGCCTGTGAAGTTTGGAACTCGTGGCGAGAGTGTAGCCTAGTAGCCTATAACATGCCTCAGCCGGACACTCTATTACATACTAGTACTCCAGTGAGTTCTTAAATACATACATATATTCTGCATCTATATCTATATAGAAATGACTTCTAATATATTTATTTCTAATTTGAAATTGTACATTATTAATAATAACGTGTATATATTACCCTAAAAGACACAGTAATCCTTTTTAAAATGTGAGAACAAAACAAATTTTGTTGTCACCTTTATGCCTGAAAGGTAAGGCAGTGTTCTGACTCACCAGCAGGGGGCGGACAGCTCACAAGAAGTGGCCTTCAACTAGAACACCTGTTAGACTTCGCTGGGACTCTGGGGAAGTCGGGAAGGCTACCGTCTGCAGAGGTGGGAGTTGTCAGTAATTACGTGGCAAGTGATATTATCTGGGCATTCAATTTCGATGAGACAAGTGACATTTCAAAGCTGGCATTTGCCTGAAAATATTCACATCTGAATTAAGCCAACAATGTTTTCAGTGATTAATGGCAATCTCATCCTTTCTGGAAAATAGATTTGAACTTGACTTTTAGAATTAGGATTTACTTTTCCAAGTGTTGTCAAACAGATGTCACAAATAAGTTTCCTAAAGCAGGAAAGACAACATGCATGTGAACAGTCTCTCCAGTTGTTCTAACTTAAATATATATTAGCAGCAACTCCTAGGCACAAATTTTAAAACCACTTGAGGACGCTTTGATTTACCTGTATCGTTCAAAAGAGAGTTAAGGCCAATCCAGACTTTCAGCAGTCTTTTTAGCTTGTACAAACTCGCATAATCTGATATTCCCATCTCTATAAACCAGAGATGATGATGATGAAGGTGGTGGTGATGATGAAGGTAGTGATGATGATGATGAAGGTGGTGGTGATGATGAAGGTAGTGATGATGATGATGAAGGTGGTGGTGATGATGAAGGTAGTGATGATGATGAAGGTGGTAGTGATGCTGATGATGAAGGTGGTGGTGATGATGAAGGTAGTGATGATGATGATGAAGGTGGTGGTAAGGATGATGATGATTATGAAGGTGGTGGGGATGATGATGACAATGATGACAAAATAATAATGATTATGATCACAGGAAGCAGGAAGTTAACATTCAGGTGTACCAGGCTTTGTACTAAATCCTTTGCCCGTTTATCTTACTGACTCACACTAACCCTGTGAAGTATATATACCACATTGATCATACTTACAGATGAGCAGAGACGGAGTTTGGCCACCTGTCCAGGTACACAGCAAGGAAAGAATGAAGCTGGGGCTTAACTCAGGCATGATATTTCAAAGCCCCAGTCTGAGCCACGTCTGATACAGACACCTCTAAATGTGCACTTAAAGTTTTTCACCATATAGGGGCGCCTGGGTGGCTCAGGCGGTTGAGCGTCTGCCTTCGGCTCAGGTCATGATCCCCAGGTCCTGAGATCGAGCCCCCATCGGGCTCCCTGCTCCGCGAGGAGTCTGCTTCTCCCTCTGCCTCTGCCTGCCTGCTCCCTCTGCTTGTGTTCTCTCTCTTTCTTTCAAATAAATAAAGAAAATCTTTTTTAAAAATTTTTTTCTACCTTATAAACAAAAACCATGGTTCCCTCTTGAGCCATAGATTGGCTATCAGGCCAACATTTTACCCGGCTAATGCAATTTTGAAGATGTATAGGAAAATGCAGGAAATTGCTGTTTTTAGCCATCTAATATGTAAGAAGAGAGACCCGTCCCATCCCCTCCCACCCCCGCTGCACACACACACCGTCCTTTCTCTTGATGCGCGAGCAATAAGCAGGCACAGAGGCCTGGGCCATTAACCTAATTGTCGCACTGCCCGGTATGAGACACGGCTAATCACGTGTGAGCACAGTAATGCTGAATCAAACAAAACCGTCACCTGCCAGCAACACAGTAACAAGGCCCTGCTTTGTGGCTCAAGACTGAAGTCGTAACAAAGTTTATCCAACCAACCAAGGGAGATGGTCCCCCAGCCGCCCTGCACCTCACAATCCCCCACACTGTTCTTTTTTTTTTTTAAAGATTTTATTTTTATTATTTATTTGCCAGAGAGACACAGCGAGAGAGGGAACACAAGCAGGGGGAGTGGGAGAGGGAGAAGCAGGCTTCCCGCAGAGCAGGGAGCCCGATGTGGGACTCGATCCCAGGACCCTGGGATCATGACCCGAGCCGAAGGCAGTCGCTTAACCAACTGAGCCACCCAGGCACCCCCCGCCCCCCACACTGTTCTTAAAGATTCAAATCCAGAACGACTGAATCCAAATCTCCAGGGGGTGAGCACGAGAATCTTTTTTTTAAAGATTTTATTTATTTATTTGACAGAGACAGACACAGCAAGAGAGGGAACACAAGCAGGGGGGGAGGGAGACGGAGAAGCAGACTTCCCGCAGAGCAGGGAGCCCGATGTGGGACTCGATCCCAGGACCCTGGGATCATGACCTGAGCCAGAGGCAGACGCTTAACGACTGAGCCACCCAGGTGCCCCGAGAACCTATATTTTTAAAAAACTCTCCGTGGTCCTCAAGCCGTGGGCATCTGGCCACTGCTTGCAATCATTCCAGAGGGATTTGAACAGCAGTATCAAAGACGCTCCTAAAGGATGCTAAGCCAAGATGTGCTCATGTCCTTAGAAAGGGCTTGATAACAGCCCCTTTCCCTGGGAATTGTTAGTCCAGGGTCTAACACAAACTGTCACTTGAGCCCTGGTAGCCCACTAGAAGGATGTTCCCGGACTGCGTTACTTGGTTCCCCAATGTCAGTTAGGGCTGTAGCCATGATGTGGTCTCTGGCTGTCCTTCTTCCATGTGGATCCAACAGGTGAAGCCAGGAAGCAGCAAGAGTAATTTTGATGTGGCGCTGTGGGCCCCCCGAGGGCCTTCTCGGTGACTCTGTCCTGCCCAAGAGGAAGGAAGCCCAGAAGTGTAAGGTGCAGGGGGACACTCAGCGATAATAAGGACAAAGAGAAGGCATCGGCTTTGGCAGTTGGGGTCTCACTCATGTCCTTTCTGGAACGGTCTCAAGAGGCCACGTGGAAGTGAGAGCCAGGCAGGTAGCAGTGGCGGTAAATAGCAGAAGAACCTGCGAGCGGTCGTGAAGGAAGCGGGAGCGTGAGGGGCTCCGTGGTGCTGGCGGGGGAAGCGAAGGTTTCTCCCTCTCGCCTGTTGGCTGCTCGTGACCTTGTCATGGCCTTCAGTCCCTTAGTCCTCTTCGTGCCATGTGACATCTAGCGAAAGAAACAAATTGTAGTGGCGAGAGCATGATGTGAAATCAGAGAGCTCAGGGTTTCCGTTCTGGTTCTGCAGCTCATAGTCTGCATGACCTTGGGCAAGTCCGGTAGTCTCTCGAAGCTGCGGTTCCTGCAGCAGAAAGAGTCGATAACCAAACCCGCCTTTCAGGGGGGCTGCAGTTGCTAAATCAAAGATGGCCATAAAGCCCCTGACAAGAGAGCACCCTTCCTAATGTAAGAGCAACATTATCACCGTTTCTTCCTCAAGCCCTGGCCCTCCTGGCTCCAAGATGCTGGAGCAGCCAGCTTGCCCTCCCTCCGCACCTGCGCACTGCAGACCGCAAACCCACCCCCTCGCAGGTGTCACCGCAGTTCCTAGGCACGGTTTTGTGTTAGCCCACACTGAAGTCGTATTCATGGACTCGGGGAAAACCAGCCAAAGGACAAGAGGGCTGCTTCCATGAGCATTTGAGGAATGCAGTGCCATATCATTTATTGGGAAAGGATTCTGCAATATGGTTTCTTGGTTATGCACAGAACTGCTTAATGCCTGGGGGCCGGGGGCGGGGAAGGCAGTAACCTCTGCCACCAAAAAAAAAAAAAAAAAATCATACCTTAGCAATTTTCTACGAGTTAACTTCTAATTTTCCAAGGCTCTAAAACACCTGGGCCCTAATCAGTGGTCAGCAGGAGACAGTTGGCTGAGTGTCAGGCAGGCTTCTCAGAAACTCCTCTCGCATGAAACTAAAAAGCATTTCACACAGTCACCATTCTGCCTTGTTCCTGAGGTGCTGGGGGATTTCTCCTGCCCCAGGCTTTCTCCTCCTGTCTCTGATGATTACACGTGGGCGTTTCCACCACCATGTCCTTGGCGTCTTGTTTCCCATGTGCTCCTAAAGCACCTCCGTAGCTTCAGGCATCTGTCTGCCGAGTGGGCACTGAGGTCTCTCGACCCCCACTTCGGGTCCCCACACCTCCAGCTGCTGCGGGGATTTCTCCACCGGGCTGCCCAGCCAGGGACTGGACACCGTGGGCCAGCAGCACATCCTTTCCCCATACCACATCTCCTTCCCATGCATCACTCCTTAATTTGATAAGTGTCCCCACTCTAGTGCAGGGGGACTAGCCAGCGTCAGTGAGAGCCTGCCCCCATGCTGCTCCAGGCTTCAGACTGAAAGCCCTCCCCATGCTCCAGACCTGTCTGTGGCTCCACATTGGCTGCTGAAAGACCACACTGCAGTGGGAGCATGGAGGCTTAGGAAGCCATCAGATTTATGTCTGTCTTTCCAGCTCTATCTCCTTGGGGAGGTGATACAACCTCTCGAGGCTCATTTTCTTCATCTGCGAGAGGACGGATAGCATTTGCATTATATCATGTGTGGGGTTATTGCAAGGATTAAAGGTGATAGATATGGTGTGTTTGGCACATAGTAGGTTCTCAGTAAATGGCACCTCTTATTATAATAAAAACTACCTGTTTAAGACCGTTTGCAGTATGCCTACAACTTTCTGTGTTTCACCTGTAAAATAATGTCTGTGTCCCCTAACACTGCAGGCTTCTCTGACTCTCTTGCTGGTTTGCACATGACACCTGGAGCCCTCCTGAACAGGTGTCTTCCTTCCGTTTCCTGCTCTGTTCACCATGATGGTTTATATAACATTTGTCACACCCCTAGTATGTAGTCAGGCCATTCCCTCTGTCTAAAGTGGCCCCATTACGCCTCTCTTTATTTATTCAAATTCTGCCCCATCACTTGTGAAAGCATCTGCTTGGATAGTCACTTCCATTGAGTCTTCTCCACCCTTCCAGAGTCCTCCGTGCGCCCTATTCCAAGAGACTCACGTATTCTACCCTGGTATCGCTCCTAAACACCAGCTGCTCTCGTAAAGGGGCATATCACTGCTTGCGTCTTATCACCCCACTGGATTTTCACATTCCGAGACCAGAAGCCCGGTTTTCCAATGACCCTTGCCGCCGAGTGCTGTAGTCACTGGGTCAGTCCGTCCAGTGGTTTGGAGTGCCCGTTATGAGCTCAGCCAGCCCTAGGTACTGGGAAAAGGATGCTCAGGGATGCATGTTGGGCGGCATTTTCATTAGCCTGTGTTAAATGTGTCTGCTCTGAATGTTAGGTCTGAAGCCACAGAGCTTGTGACTTCCTCTTTTCACCTTTGCATCCCTGTGGGATAATACCTGATGTTATTATTTCAGATAGAATGACTTACTACTCATTCTCTCCCCTGACTTGTCTGAAATTTAATCTCATGGGTCATGCAGCCACGACACCTAAATATTGAACCATGAAGCACTAAAGCCATAACTTGACATTTTATCAGTTTGTTAAACTCTCTTCTTATTGATCAGATTTGGTATCCAGAGTTTGTAACAAAATCGTGTGTATGTTTGTATGTGGTTGGGGTTGATCACTAGCCTCTATTAATTGAGAGATTTACTATATCATCCCCTAAATTTATAAAGTGTGATGATAATCTAGCCATCTTCTTGAGCTGATTGGTGTCACAGATGCACCCCTCACAGACAGAGCCTAGAACTAGGTTCCTAGTTCTAGGGACCAAGGTTCTCTTTTCTCAGATTCTCTCAGCCCTGCTCCTTGGCCAGTCCATTTTGTCTTTCTTGTTCTTCACCTCCAGATACAATATAGTAGGCCTTGCTCCCCAATAACGAGAGTGGACAGGAAGTAGGGAGTTACAGCAACCAGAAAACGTATGGTGATCCTCCACGGAGGGAAGCGTCAGCCAACCAATGAGCCTTCACTGAGCACTCGCTGCGTATCAGTCAGAGTTCAGGACACCAGCCCTGCTGCTGGCAGAGGAAACCCTAGATTAGATGGTTAATGAGCACAACACCCAATGACCTATCATCCCAGCCAGGATACTTCTGAGACAGAAGGGCATTTTATAATTTCGCTAGGACAATAGATATAGACCAGTTTTATCCTAGGTGTTTTAAAGGATAGGTTTTTTTTCCTCAGGTGTCCGAAGCCCAGCAGATTAGGAAGTGACTGCCATGAAAAAGATAGTGTGTTCCTCCCAGATCCAGATCCCAAGAGGAGGGTCCGGTGACACCCTGCAGGGCCACTCAGGGGGTGGGGGGGAACACTGGGGCTGGTCAGGAGGCAGAGGGAGCAGGGAAGACATGGACAAGAACCTTTACTGTGGTTTCCATGGGAAGGAATGGGTGAGGCAGGGCAAACAGGCTTTGGATCAGCTGGTTTGAACAATTTCACTGGGCTCTGGAGTACAGGAGCTGTCCCTAGTTGTCTGCTACCTGGCCCAGGTGTGATTAGGACAGGGGAATGGTGGCCAGGAGTGCGAGAGCCCGTTAGAGGAGGTAGCTGGGGGTGCTGGGCTCTGCATTAGTTGGTTCGCATGTGAAGGGCATGCTGGAGTTGTTTACTGTCTCGGGGGCTTAGCTAGCCCTGGGAGGGGTAGTCCCTCTGGTGTCCGTGAGGCCCCACAGGTCAAAGCCTCAGAATAAAATAATGTCACAGACACAAGGCAAACCAGGACGCATGGTCATCCTATCAATAGGAGAAGTTTGTCCTCTGTGCCCCCTCCCACCACCCCTCTCGGTACCGCATCCCGCCCATTGGCCTGCCTAGGACCCTTCTCCCCCTCAGCATCCTGGGAAAGCGCAGGGTCCCTTTGCAGCAGCCCATGCTTAGCCCAGGAGGTGCCAACCTAAGGCTCCAGATCCTGACTGGCCCCTCGAATGAGTAATAGAAGTTTCAGTGTTTCTAATGCTGTAGAAACTGTCCACGCATTTAAAATAAAGAAGAGGTGTGCTTTCTCCCATTACGCAAAAGTCTTCAAAACCCAGAGTCTGGAAAGGAAATGCTGACAAAGCAAAACCTTGAAGGTGAAAACAGAAATTGCTGCTCTAGCATGTTCCTTTCCCCTCTTGTACCATGAATCAAAACCTCCTTAGCTACCTCCCACTCCGAGGACTGGCAGATCCATCTCCATTCACTCTAGTGTGCAAATGGTTACACAAGAAGTATTTTGTTACTCCTTCCAGGTGTGGAGTTTGCAGTACCCTATCCCAAGGGGATGGGGATGCTGGGTGCACAGCCCTTTGGGAGCAGTCCTTGTGCATACCTGCTGGGCTTCAAGTCCCACTCACCCGTTCTTATTCTCCATGCTCTGGGGATCAGAAAAGAAAACAGAGAAAACTGGTATTTTGAGAGGAAATTATTTCTCTTCGCATGCCATAATTTTTATCCTTCTCCGAAAGATCAAGCATATCAGTATAAATCCAGTTTTCTGGTTCTTAATTATCCTTCAATAATGTGCTATTGATAGTCTCTGAGGCTTCTTGAAGTTACTCTCTGAATCTTTTTCTTGGGCGGAGCATAATATCCTTTATCAAAATAAACATTTTATTCACCCAGCTGAAAATGCTTTTTTATTTTTAAATATTTTATTTATTTGAGAGAGAGAGAGTGTGTGTGTGTGCACGAGTTGGGGGGTTGCAGAGAGGCAGAAGGAGAGGGAGAAGCAGACTCTCAGCTGAGCAGGGAGCCTGGTTCGGGGCTCGATCCAGGACCACAAGATCGTGACCTGAGCAGAAAGCTGACGCTTAACAGACTGAGCCACCCAGGTACCACTGAAAATGCTTTTATTTTGGCAACATGTCAAACGTTTATATATGCACATGTCCAGAGGCAGAAACTTCCACCCAGGGGAATTCTGCTGAGCAATCCTCATGAGAAGTACAGACTCCTCTATAAGAACATACATCTCAAGGTTGTTTAGACTGATAAGGAGCCACCCACATTTTGTGATTGAGGAAACTGGATGCATTCAGACCCTGGAAAATAATGAAAACTAAAATTCTATACACACACACACATCCATCTACAAATGATATGGGGAAAGGTTCGTGATGTATTTTAAAGGAAAAATGGGCTATAAAAGATAATATGTATAGTATATGTAAAATTTTTAAAAGACTGAAAATATATGCATAAAAATGTAGACAGTGATTATATCTGGTGAGGGACTGCAGATGATTTTTATCATTCTTTAATCCTTTTCTTCATCTCTCAAAATTTTATTAATGAATATGTACATTTTGAAATGAGATTTTTGAAATATACCTTTAAATAGTGATTGCAATCATATAGTGGTAGCAAAAATGAGAAAATTAGAAACTTATTTTACTGTAATTTCCACATACATATTTAAATTAACATTTGGGTTTTAATATGAAAATTAAACGCATTATATATGTACATAATATATTATAACGCAGTATTTTAAGCACACACAATTTAAGGAATAATGATTTTCAAGAAATAAAGTGAACACACATGCACCCCGCCCACCATAAGAAACAGAGCTTCAAGTTGACCTCTGACATTTGGCCATGAGCCCTTAACCAGCCTGCCTCCCTTGTGCCCAATGTGACCACTGCCCCACATTGTATATGAATCACCTTCTGTATGTCTTTAGATTTTTAACATGCCTTTATGTTTTCTTGCTATCTAATGAGTGTTATTTAAAAGTACCTATACTATTTTATCACAAATTTGTGTTTCAACTTTATATAAAAGAAATAATATTGTATGTAGTTTTTGCAACTTGCTTTATATTCCTTCAACATTATGTTTTTGTTGTTTTATGACACTCAGTGTGCTGATGTGTATTCCTGAGTCCATTCATTTTGAAGACTGTGTGGTATTTCATGGTTATAAATATGCCACAATTTATATTTCCAGCGAACTGTAGATGAACACATGGGTTGTTTATAATTTCTTCCTGTTACAGCCAGGATGCTGTAGACATCCTTGTAACCACCTATCTCCTGGAGCAGGGACTCTGAATCTGAGATGCAAGAGTTCATGAATAGAATTCAGGGGTCCATTAACCTAGATGGGAAAAATTGCATTGTATTTCCATTAACTTACTAAAGTTCAATATTTCCTTTAATTATGAACACTGACCATAAACTAGAGTAATTTTAGCTACCTGTGACTCAATCCAATAGAAGTTACTTATGTTTTCATATCAAGTCACAGTTGTTGCAGATACCCTAAAACATCACTTATGTTCATCACAACCTCAAAATAATGGTAATTTTACATCAACGACTAGATCCTGCCAACAACACAACACATACAGTACTATGCCAAAAAATCTATTATTTAATAACGATATTTCAAGATAGCTGGCGTTCTTTGAATTTTATATTTTGCAATTTAAAACATTCTGAGAACTCCCAAGACTGCCAAAGGGAACCATGGTACAAAAAGAAAAGTTAGGAACCCCACTCTAGACCAGGGGCAGGTATGGTAGGTCCAGTAATGGCCCTTAATAGATAGATGCCCGCACCCTACTTCCTGGCCTCTAGGAATATGGTACCTTACCTGGCAGAAGGGACTTTGCAAATGTGATAAGGGGGTGATTCCTAGATGATGCAACTGGGTCCCATCTAATTGCATGAGCCCTCAAAAGAAGGGAAACTTTCCCAAATAAAGTCAGAGAGATGGGGTGGAAGAAGAGGCAGGAGAGATTCAAGCATAAGAAGGACTCCTCCTCCATCTTTGTGAGATTATTGATGAAGGGAACCAAGAGCCAGGGAATGCAGGCAGCCTCTAGAAGCTGAGAATGACCCCCAGTTGACAGCCAGCCAAGAAACAAATCCTCAGTCCTGCAGCTGCCTGAAGCTGAGTTAAATGAACAAACATGACTGTTCTGATAAAACTTTATTTACAGCATAATGGCAAACCAGATTTGGCCCATGGGCCATCGTTTACCAACCCTGTCTCTAGATTACAGTCCACTTCACACCTACTATGAATACTGAGCTATTTGCAGTCATTTCTGCCACTTTATATTTTCTATATCTTTCTATATTTCTATATTTCCATTTCTTGCCTTTTTTTGATTTTTTGTTTGCTTTTTCCATTAATTCTATTTTTTCCTTGTTTAGAAGCAAAATACTTTTTCTTTTTTTAATGATTACACTGGAAATTTAAATATGTCTTAATGTAACAAAGTCAGTGACCCTCAGCCTAAATAATATAAGCACCTAGAAGCCACTGAATTCTTTTACTTATATGCAATTCTTATCTAGCGTTTTAGTTCTACCTTGATATTTTTAAACCAGTAAAGTGAACATGATTTTGATAGTTTTATATAGTCAATATTTGCTTTGATTTACCCACATAGAACCATTTCCTTTTCTCACAGTTTCTTCTTGTGACTCAGGTCTTCCTTTGGACTTTATCCTATTTGGTTGTTCCTTTAGTGAAGGTCTGTTGATGAGAAATACTCTGTATCTTATGTCTGAAAGTGTTTTTATTAATACTTATTTTGGAAATTATTTTTAGTTATATGTCATTCTAAGTAGAATGGTACTCTTTTAGTACTTTGTGGATATTACACTACTGTCTGTTAGCATCCATGGGTTAAGAAATCTGCCATCAGAATAATTGTAACCTCTTTGTAGTTAATCTGTTTTCTTTGCCTCTCTGTCTTCAATACTGTTTCTCCTGCATGCTCTCTATTATCTTGGTCTAGAACTCTAGAGAAGTGTTGTACCTTCTTGCTCTGTCCCCACTAACCCTTACTCTCCTTTTCATATTTTTTACTGTTTGCTCTCTGATCTGCAGTTTGTGTAATTTCTCCAGCTTCATCTTCCAGTTCACAAATTCTCCCATCATTTGTATCTAATTTGCTATGTAATCCATCAACTGAGTTTCTAATTTTAATCATTGGTTTCTTTGTGTTCAAAAAAATGCAAAAAAGCAAAGAAATAGGTTTCTTTTTCAAATCTGCCTGGTTAATTATAATAATCTCTTATGCCTTTACCAAATTTCTCATACTTTTATTTCTTTGAGCATATCAAACATACTTACTTTGTACTCCATATCTGATCATTCCAATATCTACTGCTGGTCAGATTCTTCAGTTTTATATTTCTGCCACTTTCACTCATGATAGCTTGTATAGCTCTCGTTCTAGGTAACTTTTTTTATTGTGATCTCGGGCTCTTTGGAATTTTATTTGTGTGAATTTTTTTTTTTTTTGAAGTTTGGGTTTTTAAAGCACGTTACTGTATAGAAAATAGTTTTGCTTCAGCCAGGTTCCTGGCTATGCTATCAGAGTATCCAGAGTATTTCAAATTAACTTCCTAGCTCAGGTTCTTTTTATTCAGCTAATCAGTAGTATGAATTCTTTTCACAAAACCTTGTGTATGAGGCTTAGTGGTTAGGAATTCTCAGAGAGGCTTTGTCTCCCCAAACTGCCTCACCATAAGGCTGAAACCAGCACAGAGCTTTATTAATTCTTTATCAATTCTCTCTTCTGGGAAGACTTTTCCCCCTAGTCCATCAGCTGAGGAGGTCACCCCTCGGGAGTCTAGGTTGTCTATGTGTAATGGGAAAATTTGATTCCACTTCCACCTGCTCTGGCCCAGGTTTTCTCTGTCTGTACTCTTGGGGCCTGTAAAAAGCCAGACTCTAGGCAGCCTGAGACCAGGAAAATAGCCCCATCACAAGCCCCAGATTCCTCCCTCCCTTCACCAGGAGGATTTTCTCTTTCTTGTTCTAGCCATCAGGGATTTCCTTTCCTTTTCTACCAGATTAGCCATGCATTAAGCAAAGACTTTTCTTCCATATTTCATCCATCATTTTTAGATGTGGAGACCAGGGAGATATTGCACTCAGTGTACAATGTGCCATATTGCTGAAAAGCAACATTTTGAAATTAGTTTTTAGTAAGTAAAGTATATATGTCTCTGATCTAGATGCCCCAGTAAACAATTTTCAAGCCTCGCTTTACACTTACAAGCTCCTGGACCTTAAAAAGAAAACTTTGGAACATACGGTTGGGGGATGTATTTGCTGTGTATCACTGAGGATTAGGCCCACACGCGAATCTGAGCTGAGCTGATTGGAAGATGTGTACTTAAGATCCAAACCTACTTACTAAATCTTGCAGCCGCTCTCATTAACCACAGCTTTATCACACTGCACTCTCAGCCACGAATGGCCTGTAAATTGTCCCGGGGCCGAAGGAAGTTCTCATACCTATGGTTGTTCTCAGGCATTAAACTTACTCCATTACATCCTAACAAAGTATTAACAAATCAGAGGACACCCTCTGAGTTATAAAGGAAGTCTTTTTTGTGAATGGGATTTCTTTAACAGAAAGAAATTTGCTTCTTCACCGCAAGAACCACCATCAGGATGCACCCCATTGCCCCACCTGGTTCTTGGGGTCTTATTCCCAGGTTATTATCATGTTTGTGTCTCTGTGGGTTGTGTCATTTCTTCATTCACTGAGCTGTAACATACTGAGTGCCCACTGAGCACCGCCTGGGTAACGGGCACTGTGCCAGACCCTGGAGATGTGAGGACGCAGACGTTATCTTGGCTCTGGACAAATTCACTTTCCATTGGAAATAACAGGAATATAAACACTAATTACAATAAAAACCACTTAATACTGCAAGTGAGGTATAAACACATTTATGTCATGATGAGCACCGGGTGATGGATGGAAAGTGTCGAATCACTACACTGCACACCTGAAACTAATATGACACTGTATGTTAACTATACTGGACTTAAAATTTAAAAATAGGTAAACACAGTTATTTGCATCATAATACACTGTTCTCTTTTTGAGATATAATTGATATGTAACATATTAGTTTTAGATGTACAACATAGTGATTATATATATATATATAGTGAAATGATTACCATAAGTTTAGTTAACATCCATCACCATACAGAGATACAACCTTTTTCCTTCTCATAAGAACTTTTAGGGTCTACTCTCTTTGCAACTTCCAAATATACACTACAGTATAGTTAACTACTTTCATTCCCCAAACCCACCTCTGGCCACCATCAGTCTGTTCCCTGTATCTGTGGGTTCAGGTTTAGATTCTGCATATAAGTGAGATCATATAGTATTTGTCTTTCTCTCTGACTTACTTCACTTGGCATAATGCCCTCAAGGTCTATCTGTGCCATCACAAAGGGCACAAAGGGCAGGATACTGTTTTCCACAGCGTCTGGGCCAATTTTCGTTCCCACCAACAGTGCACAAGAGCTCCCTTTTCTCCACATCTGCCAACACCTGTTCTCTTGTCTTTTTGTAACAGCCATTCTAACAGGTGTGAGGAGATAGCTCACCGTGGCTTTGATTTGCATTTCCCTGATGATGAGAGATGTGGAACACCTTTTTATGTACCTGTAGGCTATTTGTAGGCCTTCTTTGGAAAAATGTCTATTCAGATCCTCTGCCCATTTTTTTTTTTTTTATCAGATTGCTTGGTTTTATTCCTATTGAATTATCTGAGTTCTATATATATTTTGGATATTCACCTCTTGACAGATACAAGATTTGCAAATATCGGGGTGCCTGGGTGGCTCAGTCGTTAAGCGTCTGCCTTTGGCTCAGGTCAGGATCCCAGGATCCTGGGATCAAGCCCCGCATTGGGCTCCTTGCTCCGCGGGAAGCCTGCTTCTCCCTCTCCCTGTCCCCCGCTTGTATTCCCTCTCTCACTATGTCTCTCTCTGTCAAATAAATAAATAAAATCTTAAAAAAAAAAAAGATTTGCAAATATCTTCTCCCATTCAGCAAGTTGCCTTTTCAGGTTGCTGATGGTTTCCTTTGCTGTGCAGAAGCTTTTTAATTTGAAGGAGTCCCACCTGTTTATTTTTGCTTTTGTTGCCTTTGCTTTTAGTGTCTTTACTGAGACTGAAAAACTTTAACATTTTAAAAGTATTTAGAATCTGATAGTGAAATGCTAAAAGTTGGATGCATACGCAGGGTGGAGGATTCTGCTCACCAGATTCGGCACCTTCCCTAGGGACCTCCCTGCACTGGGGTGACCAGACGATGACTACTTACTATAGCTGTTATCACTCTCATCCCTTAGAAAACCTGCTAAGCACGATGGTGCTGGGCAGAGTTTGATTCTCAAAGCACAATGCTATGCGTTAGAAACCTGTATGTGAGCATCCTTGGTGTGGGTTTCCATCCTTCAGGTTTTCCAAATTTTTTTTGAGAGAGAGAGAGAGCGCGTGCGCACACGAGCAGGGGGAGGGGAAGAGAGAGAAGACGACTCCCCGCTGAGCAGGGAGCCTCGTGCAGGACTCAATCCCAGGACCCTGGGATCATGACCTGAACCAGAGGCAGAGGTTCAACCAACTGAGCCGCCCCCAGGTTTTCCAAATTTTTACATTTAATAGGCACTGATCCTGCCATATCCAATGTAAGCATTCTGAACCTGGCACTTGACCTTTATTAGTTACTCAGAGGCCTCATTTGTAAAATAAGTTTGGTATCTTATTAGAAACCCCACCATTTTCTCTAGGTTATTGGGAGGAGCAACTGAAATAATAGAAGTCAAAGTGTAAAAAATAATGTTATAAATTTCTAAAGTATTATCATTATTATTTTTAGAGTAATATCAGAGTATTAGAGCATTTTATGTTATCTGAGTAGTTTTAGTAGTTTCTTAACATAAAAATAGCTCTGGAGATATTTTTAAATAGTCATTACAAGTTAATAAAATGACTTGCGTGCTCATATTAATTTTAAAGCATAGAAGAAAAAAATTTTCTTTGACTACTCTTGAGGCCAAAATGGAAGGATTCTGTTTGGATTAACATGTTGGAACATATTTAAACATAGACCTAGACTACAATTTTTTTGTACTGAATCCAAAAATATACCATTCTTTTTCTGCCCATGTCATTCAATACTGAAGTAAGCTTAAGAGATTGCAGGGTCTGAGTGATTAGACAGGAGCAGAATGAATATCTATGTGGTTGCATGAAACCTCTCCTCTTCGTGCTAAGAGTCAGGAATAACTCAGTTCTGTAACAATAATAATATTAGCAAACATTTCTGAGAGCTTGCCATATGATAGATCCTGAGGTAATTCATATGATCACTTAACAACATGCATCAGATACTAGTTCCAAGCCTTTCAAGAAATTCACTCAACCCCTGCTACCCCCAATGCACTAGGCATTGTTTATTTCCATCTAAGAGATGAGAACTTTCAGAGAGGTGACAGAGTGTCTTACAGTCCCCCATCTGGACGGGCCTGGGATTGGAGCCCAGGCAGCTGTCCCCGGACCCACAGTCTTCACCCCTGGCTCTTCCCAACGCCCTCTGCCTTCTGGCTCATGTCAACTTCGTTCTCTTCTTCTGGATCCTGTCCCTTCTGTGACAACACTTGGAGCGCCCCATTCTCCAGGTGCAAGAATGAAGGATAACAAGAAGTAGAAGAACCTTGAAATGCCCCACTTACCAGCTTTGGGCAACTGTTGAACCCACCTAATCCTCGATGTGAGGGAAACACTAGTACGCTCCCCTGACGAAGCATCGAAGGAAGAAGAGTCCGTAGGGTCTTTATCACTTGCCTGCATGTTTCACACCTGATAGACGTTCTTCATCACAATTATTCAAAACAACCAAAGAAAGGATCTCGCACTATAAAATCAAACCGTGTTTCCTCAACTTGTAAGCAAAGGCCACGTGTCCGGTGCACGTCAGGCCTTGTCCACCACTCGTCAGGTGAGTTTATGTTTGAGCTTCTTGCCTGAAGGCACTCCCAGCGCTAAGAATTTCTTGGACCAGTGTCTCAAAAGAACCTACACGTCAACCCCAAAATAAAGATCTGAGTTTCAACTCTTTCTGTCTTTATTCTGCAGGCTTACAGAGTTGATGAGAAGGCTGCGGAACAAGCTCGGTGGGAAGAGGCCTCCAAAGAAACAATCAAGAAAACCACCAAGCCCTGTCCCCGTTGCCATGTGCCTGTTGAAAAAAATGGTGAGTCTGGGCTACTGAAAAAGTGAGGATTTGGTGAGCTCTCCTTGGAGAGCACGAGCTGCGTGGTTACTCTAGGAACTCTAGGAGGATGTGTAACTGAGGAGCTCCGCACTCAGGGAATTTGGAGCCATTGGCCAGAATGCAAATCTCAGCTCTCCCAGGTCAAGTTTTTTAACTGCCTAAGCCTGAGATCCTCCTCTCTCAAGTAGAGATGAAAAGAGAAGCCGCCTCACAACAGTAGAACCGTGAGATGTCGTGCATGGCGGATACTCAGCCAAGTGCCTGGCTTAGACAATCAATAAACACTAACTGCCCTTATTATTAGTAGTTATTAACAGTGTTAGACACTTTGTATCTGGTAAGTTGTCCACTGGTGTAGCCGAAAATATAGATATTAGGGAAACTTCCCAGCCGAATGTTTCTCAGTATTCTGCTATCCAGAGTTACTCAGTAGGGAAAGGGTTACCAGGTCACTCCTGTCCGACGTCCCTCTTGGGTAGTAACAACAACACAAATAATTAACTTGTATTGAGCATATACTGGATGCTTATCCTAAGTTCCCTATAAATATCAGATCATCTAACACTCACAGAAATCACAATATATTCCCATTCACAATCTACATTAGCAACTCATAATTCCTTTTGTAAAGAAATCTGTTTAATTTTGTTTAATTACCTGGTTCCCAAATTTTTTGGCCATGAAATTCTTTTTTTTTTTTTTTCCCCTATCACACCAATTTATATACCTTTGAACACCAGCATGCATTGGGGCTTTGGTTTCTCCATCCTTGCTGTGGGAGATTTAGTGCCTTATATTATTATGACACTTGCCTGCTTCATTAAAATATCCTTTACATGCCTATGTTTCTCAGTACACCTATTCCTTTAGCCTTTTACTAACTACTCTCTAAATTTTAAGAATGTAAAGTGACCATTTGGAGATGCCTCTGGATTAACCGACATTAACTGCAGTCAGTGTTTTAGGAGCCCACCTGTAGGCCCTGCTTTGTGTGGGTGAACAGGCTTAGAAACGCGGGATCCATATTTGAACGGCTCTCTTCTTAACGGCACTCCAAACCCAAGACATCACCTCCCAGGAAGGGCTGGTGTACCCCCCCACACATACACACACACTCAGTAAACGCTGGAGGCCACCGTGGCTATGGGGACACATGGGGGAGCTTGCAGATGGAAGGACTGTCCTTCCCACTCCTGTCCTAATGGACAAGTAGCCCCTGTAATTAATCCACCGAAGGACACGGAGGGAGGCCCCCTCAGCTCCACGATGGTGCGTCCACACCTGTGGCTTCAGTTTCTCCTCCCCCCTTGAGCTCCCCGGGCTGGGATGCCGGCACCGGGTCCCGGCACCGGGGTCGCGGGGCCTGCGGGTGGTCAGCATGCATCCTCCGGGCTCTGCAGCGCTAGGCTGTGCTCAGAGTTCGGCTTTGGGCTGCCCGGTTCACGGTGATCTGATACCTCGCACCAACCAGCGGGGCACCTGCTGCCATCCATCCGGAATGTGCCAACCAGCGTAGAGCCATCACAGCCTGGAGCCCGGAGCCCGTTCTAAGCGTGAGACGCGCGTGCTCGTGTGAGCTAGCGGCGACGTTGTCGCGGGCGAGAAACAGAACAGAGCCCCAGGTACACCTGTTCCCACGTTCTCCTCGTGGAGCCTTCGCTGCACCTGCGCGGTGGGCTGCGAACCCATGGCTCGCCGGGGAGTGCAACCGGCAGTCTCCGGAGGGGCCCGCAAGCCTCCGTTTGCTCGGTTGTGTCCTTCAGAAGGTCTGCATCAGTGCAAACGAGAGCGCCGACACAGCCCAGGGCAGCAGGAGTGGGCTCCGCTCAGGCCACGTCCCTGGCTCAGAGACCATGGTGTCCTGGAAATAAATAAAGTAAACGTGCGCCGTGAGTCCTCGCGTTCCTCTGTGCGCTGGAATGCGCCTGGAAGGTGGGCCGGCATCCGCTCGAAGAGAGGACGTCAGTGGAACCAGGGGCAAGAACTCGCGGTCCTCACTGCCCGGCCGGTGCTGCGGGGGCACCTGGAAGTCAGAGAAGATGCAAAGAACTTTCACCAGGCAGCGTGTGCAGTGCTGATAAGCACGGGCCAGTGCCCCAGCTCACACGGATTTCGAGAATGCACATTCAATAGTAAGAGACCATTTTGCTATTACCGAAGGGCAGGAACCTTGCCTGTCTCTCCCCTGGGCCCAGAAGAGCACCTGACAAATACTCCTTGAATTAAAAAGTAGCTAGTAAAGGGGATAACACGTAAACAGATATATATTTTCAGACTTTATTTGAGAGAGAAAGACAGAGAGGGAGCACAAGCAGAGGGAGAAGGAGAAGCAGACTCCCCGCTGAGCAGGGAGCCCGATCGGGGACTCGATCCTGGGACGCTGGGATCATGGCCTGAGCGGAAGGCAGACGCTTAACTGCTTAACTGACTGAACCACCCAGGCGCCCCCTGATTCCCGATTTCTTTGAAATACCAGGATTTACTATAAATGGAAAGCCCTGATTTTTCACCGATAGATTTTTAACCCATGAACAGAAAAGCTGAAACTTTAAGCTTATTAATAATAAGCTATTATTAATCTAAACTGTTTTTAAAGCATACAACAGAGACAAATGTGAGCTCTATGGGCAAGAAAAGCTGGTTGCATGATCTCATTCTCAAAGTAAATTCATGGCCTGTGTCATAGTCATCTGAAAACCAGAAAGGACTTCTTCCCACAGCAAAGCCACAAAGAAACGTGAGGCTCATTCCCATTTCAAACACAGGCTAAGCCTCGCTGCTCCCTCCTGCCATCGTCAGTCTGGGAAAGCGTCTCCCTTCCCCTCCACCTCAGACAGATGAGATTCTGTTTCCATTTTCTGATCAACAAGTGCCTGTTGCCAGTTAAATCTCCCTTCAGGTCCTTCAGGAACTTCTACTCCCTCATTAAATCTAATGAAAGAGTCGCTGGCCCCAGCCACGGGGCTGATAGGCATAGGCGCATCAGCCAGTGGACAGAATTCTCTAGGAGGGAAGCCATGTTTTCTTCATTTAAATGCCCACAAAGTCCAGTGAAGTTGTCAGCAGCTTCTCACTCACATTTATGTTTACGTTGGCAAAGCTTTTAGAATCAGAGTCCCTGGTGCTTCTCCGTATTATGGGAGCTAGCATATTGCCTTGCATCTGTTTAGCACGGGAAAGTTATAAGAAAGTTAATAACATAAATATTCTCTCTTCCTAATTCCTTTCTTCTTATTCTATGGCGCCATCGTGATTCTAGTTTCTATAATAAAATGTTATTTGCAATGTTAGTATTTTTGAGGATTTGGGTATTGTAGGAAGACATTATATTATTTACATCATAAGCATATAATCATTAAATATGTATTGAAAATTATACAGTCCTGGAATTGTGTAATCCTAAATGGGAAATATTAAGATAAAAGTATCATAGGTGAGTTTTCCCTTTATTTTCTGCATATTTATAATTTAGAAGTAGCAAAGTAGGGGATTTTAAATGCCCTTAAATTATCCTACAACAAATTCCTTTAGTTACATATTCATAAATATTTTAAATCAGTGGAAGTTCTCATGCCATATTTCTAATAATAAAAATAAGACAGTATGGAAGCAATTACCTGGAAAATTTGGCAAGAAAAAATGACTTAACAAGATAATTGGTAAAATTGAATAACAGAACACATCCAGTGTTATGTCAGATTGAAGTAAAGAACTGCTTTTGCCTGAATTATCTAGGAAATCCAATCAGAAACTATTCTCTGTGTTTAACTTCATATAAGTAACTTCCTCTGCACTCCACTGCGGACTCGATGTCTGAGCCCCAGAAGCAAATAAAAAAATGAATTGCACAAATGCAGGAGGGGGAGGAATTCTAAAATAAGTCCCGGAATAAGGGACCGTTCATCTCATGCTGCAAATGCCCTGTTCCATGAAAGAACAGACCCTGGGTACATCTCAGGCGTTGCCAGTTAGAATTACTTGACCTTGAGAAAATTCTACAGCGGAGTAACACTCCTACTCGCTCGGTGCTTTTGAGGAGTAATGAGGTCATCCACGTAGAGTACCTAGTTTCTCCCATCTTAAATACAATTTCAGTAGCATTAAAGAATGCATTCTCCATTTAATACTTATTTTATTTTATTTTTTTTAAGATTTTATTTATTTATTTGACAGAGAGAGACGTAGCAAGAGAGGGAACACAAGCAGGGGGAGTGAGAGAGGGAGAAGCAGGCTTCCTGCTGAGCAGGGAGCCTGATGCGGGACTTGATCCCAGGACCCTGGGATCATGACCTGAGGCGAAGGCAGACGCTTAACGACTAGCCACCCAGATGCCCCTCCATTAGATACTTTTAATACTGCTTCCCCACCTCCTTTTTCATAAATTTTGCCAAGCCAAGTAATATTATAGGTTATATGTTAAGGAATTAAGTATATTAACATCTATTTAAGACATTAAACAATATACATTTCAATAAGGAATTGACCCCGTCTGTGAAACACAAAGCATTTGTCTCTAAATCCCATTTCAGGAGAAGTAAATAAACTCAGATTTATAAATAAAATTTGTCCTAGATGGGAGCGGCGTCCCTCACCCTCACTCCTTTCTTAATGAATGAACGTCCTAACTTCAGAATGCCCTTGGATGGCTCGTGACATCCCCTTAGAAAGTCATTTCGGGAGCAGTGTGTGGGTGCGGGACGGAGTGTTCTCCGGGTGTTTGCCCGTGTCCTTTGTCTGCCCGCAGGAGGATGCATGCACATGAAGTGCCCGCAGCCGCAGTGCGGGCTGGAGTGGTGCTGGACCTGCCGCTGCGAGTGGAACCGCGCCTGCATGGGAGACCACTGGTTCGATGTGTAGCCTCAGCCCCGCGAGCCGGCGCCCCCTGCCGTCCAACTTGGAAACGTACAAAGGGTCCCGCCGTTCCCTGCACTTTCTCCAAACTCTCTCTCTCTCTCTCCCCCCCGCATGCACGCGCACACACACAGACACAGCACCCCTCACGCTCCTTCCAAAACCACAGAAACAAAGTTACAGGAGAAGCTCCTGGGATCCCTTTCTTTGTGCCCTCGAAAAACAACACTAAGTGTTCTCAGGCCTCAGCAATACGCAGACCGCGGAGCACAGAGGAAGGCGCATGCACCTTTTGTATGGATTGTCATTTTCGCGGGAATTCAAGTCACGCTGGGTTTAAGTACGCAGAGAGAGATTTCTCAGGTTTAATTTCCTGCTCCGTACCTTCAGCAAAGATTGGGAAGAAGCCATTGGTGAGGAAATAGTTCGGAGGGACCATTGTCGGTGGTTCTCTATAAGTTGGCCCACAGTGGGGTCTGAGAACTATATTCTCCGCTTTAAGAGCAATGCTTTTATTTAAATTATCAGAGAGCATCTATTCGCAAAGAACCACAGGCAATAGTCAAACTCTGTGTTTATCCCTAAGAATACTACCTTTATATATCGCATGGATGGAATATCAACTATGCATAAATCAGCTTGTCAACTAGTGGGAAATTATGAAAGTTAATTTGAATGTTGAATGTTGACATTATAGGAAAGAAATCAAAACTTCATGTACTTTTCCTTCCATTTAATTATTTGAGACCTTAGGAAGAAATTGTTTTTCTGAAAATATTACGAAGTCTGTAATTTGATTTTAAACATTCACTTTGCAGCTTGGGGAATAAGCTAGTACATTTGGCTTCACTGTAAACTTAATGGGTAAGGTGCCTGTAGAGGAGACATGTTTAGAAATGGCTTTATAATGATTCTCAATGTTAACAAAAGTGCAGGGTGTTAAGGCAGAAATCTTTAAAGAAGGAGCATTTCCAGGGATAACAAAATAGAACCAAGACCGATTCTGTACCAGAAAGGTTTATGCTCTTTCTGCACCTGCCCGGTCCCCCAGCTGCATGCTCCAGGGGCTCAGACCCCCGAATGGGTTACTCCAAGGAGAGCTCTTCTCTAGGACAATAGAGTCACACCAGAAGATTTCCTCATGTTGACCTGGATCTAAATGGAGTGTTTATCAAGTTTTCTTTTTTTTTTTTTTGAGGCATTCACAACACATCAAAAAGAGATGTGTTTACACCAAATGCGGCAGACCTCATTTCCTATAGCACAGTGTACAGATGAAAAGGTATAACCACTGTCTTTGATTCTCATTATCCGTCTTCTCAGGGCTTTTCTTTGTAGACATAGCACCAGAAATCCTTGCCGGGGGAGAAAGGGAATGACCTCAGAATATTTCCCAAGGACATCTGTCCTTCTGTCCCTACCCATCCTCCCAGGGACCGTCCTGCCTGAGCGCCCTTTTTTTCCCCTCAGAGGCCAGTCCTGGGACAAGATGGTGTGTGGCAACCACAGTGGCATTAATCAGCCTCATTTGGCTTCACTCTCTCAGAAAATCCAACCTCCCCAACATGACCCCAAAACTGCCAGACTCAGGTCACGAAGCCTTAAAGATCATGGCGAGGGAACGGAGAGCCAATATCTGTAAACGTGAGCAAAAGGAAGGTCACTAGGCATGAGCCCGCATGTCCCAGGGGCTGGTATCAGTGAGGGCGCGTTACTGACAATCCCGGCAAGTAGCTTCTCACACTGACCCAGTAGGACAAATCAGACGGCTCCCTCTGTCATGTGGAGCACCCAGTATTTTATATCCACTATAGCTCTTGGGTTTAGTGATGCTGTCCTGATTGCTTCCTTCCAAATCTGCGTGCTGTGTTGGGTGTGTGGAGCCCGAACAGGGTTTGCTCTCATGGGTTCAGGCACGGGAGAAGTTTCTAGGGCTTTGCTCCTTTCCTGGTGGTGGTCTTTTTTTTTTTTTCCTCCAGAATAGAATACTGAGACAAGTTAAAGGGAAAAAACAGCCTCTGTAAAGAAATGGGAAATCACAAACCACTATAAAGGAACAGGCTTGAACATGAAATGTGTAACTGAATGTGAATATATCAAAAGCATAGAAATAAAATCTTTGCAGAAGAATCTTATTTTTCTCTGAAGCTTGTAAAGGAATATTTGACAACTATGTCTAAGGTTGTACTAGAATTATCAATAAAAAGCATCAATAGAGCTTTTGAGTCCATCTCTGAAGATAGATTTTCGGTAAATGCTGGGGTGTTGGGAGGGCGGCCCAGGACACCTCGCTCCAGGAGCCTCCCTCGGGGCCGGAAGGGATCGCCTGGCCAGGCAATGGCCGTTTTTATCTAAAAAGCAAACCATCCATTTAAAATCTAACGGTGACTTTCCTGCTGTATCAGCAAACTTTTCTAGTAAATGTTTAAAACAGGAGGTTGAGTCAGGAAAAACCACAAGGATTCTCTGTGTAATGTTTCAGAAAAGCTCAGTGACTTTGCATTGCTCTCTTCGTGGGTGTGGTGATATTGCATTTCTTGAGAACTATTGCAGTGGCTGGAATGAGTAACAATGAGCCTGTGTTTGAGTAATCTGGAATGGAACATTCTTGGAGAGCTCCTACACATATATTAGGCAAGCCGCACACCATGAGGGCCCGTTGGTGCCAAGCACCACAGGAAATGCTCTGAGGAAACATGAAGTTTCTAGGAGTGATGGCCCTGGTATTGACACTCATCTCCAGGGTGTAAATTAGAGACCTGATATTGTGAATAGAAATGAATAAGCACAGATGTGGAATGCTTATTTGAAAAGAAACAGCAGGTGTGGAGAAAAGCCAGCATTGTTGGTTGGGTGGTGTTACGTGCGCCCACCACCATCCTTGCTAGGCCATTCCTAGTACCATGGAGAGTATCAATGTCGGTTTTTAAAAGAAAGCCCTATTTCAAAACAACACTGAACCCATCTTCCGGTTACCTGCTGTGAATAAACTGTCCAACCACAAATATTTAAAAGTTTTCTCTGCAGTTTGGATAATCATGCAAAAAAAAAAGGTGAGAAGTATTTTCCGAGAAGACATTTGGCACACAGATGCATGGCTCTATCTTGGTGGGCCCACAGTGTTCCCTGATCTCATCATCTGATGTGTAAACTGAATCAACTTTGTTAGCATCAGAGGTAACTGGACCCCAGAAGACGGACTCACACGAGTCCAACGCATAAGAGAACAAAGTACAAAACCTAGAACATCAATTTAAATGTATATTTACAATGAGAAGCTCATGTCCTGATCTTCACACGTGCTTTTCCATCTGCCTAGAATCTTTCCAACCTCTTTCTTCAAACCCTCTCCTCCCCGCTTTGGCTGGCCGGCCTCAGATCTCCATTTAACCAGCTCCCCCAGAAACCCTTCTCTCCCCATCCTGGCCTTCAACTGAAGGTCCTTCCTGAATGTTCCCAGGGCCACACGACTTCCCACATCAGAGCTGTGTGGTGTTTTTCCCAGTACCAGCAAATTCTCCACTTCTCCACACAGCAACGGGGTGTCCTACAAGTCAATTCGATTCTGACACGACCTGGAATGTCAGGCCCCACAGGTAAGAGCTCAGTTTCACCAGACCACCTCCACGTCACACATGGCCCAAGTCCCCGGTTGCCAGCTATACTTCTCATTGACTGGCTATGAATCTGGGGTCCCCATGACCCCCTCCTCAGGCTCAGTACCTCACTAGAAGACTCACAAAACTCAGGAGAGTGCTTTACTTAACTATTACTGGCTTGTGATAAAGAATCCAAACTCAAGGATCGCCCGAATAGAGAGGTGCATGGGCAGGGATGGGGTGGGATTGGGTGAGTGTACAGAACTTCTGTGTGCCCTACAGGGCCACCACCTTCCCAGCAACAACTGGGAAGCTCTCTGAAACCCCTTGTTTAGGGGTTTCTACAGAGGTTTCATTAAGTAAGTATGATTGATAATATCATTGGCCATTAGTAATTAACTCCATCTGCAGCCTTCTGGAGATGGTTAGGGACTGGGGCTGCAAGTTCCAGCCCTCTAATCATGCCTTTTTTTTTTTCGGACAACCCCCCCCCCCAAAAGCTCCCGGGGAATCCCCCCCCCCCCCCAGCCCCGCAACCACAGATAACTCATTAGCATGCAAAAGATATTCATCACTCCAGAGAATCCAAAACTTTGGGAGCTGTGTGCCAGGAACCAAATATATATGTCTTATATTTATTTATATTTATTATTATTTACTTGCCTATATATAGTATATATATATATGTATATATATATATATAAGGAACTGCGTTTTGGAATTCTGAGCAAATCTCCACGGAAAATCAAACTACAATGGAAAGCATCCTTGCTGAGCCTAGACTCAGCGCTCAGTCACTTAGCTCGATGTGTGGACGAGTGACCCCTGGACAGATGTATCATTTTCCATTACAAATGTACCTCTGACACAGGCTAGGAACCCCTGGTCTCAGATCAGGTAACCTTACCTCAAAGAGTTTCTGAGCTATATGGCCAGAGGACTGTACTTTGAAATTCCTGTTACGACTGCATTACCCTCCTTGCTCTCCCTGCCCCAGTGAGCTCACCTGTACCCTGGCTGTTCCGAGGCTCTCCAGCTGTCCCAGCAGAAGCTCCCTCCCCTGTGTTTCCTTTCTGTAGATGGTTTGTTTCATCCACGATTCCTGGATTTTTAATTCCAACCTCAGAGGGACTTTAGTGGTATTTTTGAAGGATGCTATTCAGCAGCAAATCTCCACTCAGTATTCTTTCCCTGGAAAGTTTTCCTTATGTGTTTATTTTTATTGTAAAATAGTTATTCCATTATTATATGCTTGTTACAGAAAATAAAGAAGGTGAAAAGAAAGAAGAAAAACCACCATCTAGAAATAATTGTTTTGCGTCTTACATATTTCCATTTAAAAACATAGGATGAGCATCTACCTATGTCAATAGATTTCTACATTGACAGTTTCCAGGACCTCATTGTGGTCTCCTATATATATATATACTAATTAAGTTAACAAGTGTATCTTTTAAGCTTTCAGATCTAATTCTAAAGTGTGTTTTTTGTATGTAGTCATTAAACAGTCTGGATATGAAAAGTAGTATGCAGCCTGAAAAAATATTTGCAGTATAATGTTAAGTAAAAAGGAGTTTACCAGAAATGTGTGTGTGCTGTCACTGAAATTATTTAAGAAATTCTAAAAAAGAAATGATTGAAGAACATACATTAAAATGCAATTTGCTGTGGTGATAAAATTATATGTGATTTTTTTTTTTTTTACTTGTCTCTACTTTCTGTGTTTTTTGGCAGTGTGAAAATATCACTTTAAATGAAAATAATAGTTTTTTAATATCCCGTGACAGTGAAAGCATCTCATATTGCTTGCAGCCAAGGAGTGAAGATTTTCCCATCAATAATTCTGCTCTTGGGGCGCCTGGGTGGCTCAGTTGGTTAAGCGTCTGCCTTCGGCTCAGGTTATGATCCCAGGGTCTGGGATTGGTTCCCACATCCGGCTCCCTGCTCAGCAGAAGTCTGCTTCTCCTTCTGCTCCCCGCCCCCCATCCCCTGCTCGTGCTATTTCTCTCTCTCTCTCAAATAAATAAAATCTTTAAAATTTTTTTAAAAGTAATTCTGCTCTTGAATTACCTGAACTTTTACTAAAATAACAAAACAGTAGATTAGAGACACTCTACTGCTTCTTTCAAAAGAGTTCTACCAAACAAATTTGGGAGAAGTGGGCTGGGAGAGGAGTTGACTCTGGGGAGGCGCGAATCTGCTTGCAGCCCAGCGTGGAAGCAGCATTCTGTGTCCTGCTTCTGGGGCACCTGCTCCGCAGACGGGAGGGGTGCTGGGGCTGGGAGGGTTCCTGGCTCCTGGAAAGACTCTTGTTCCCTAAGAAGGCGAGGAAGTAGAAGGTTAATGTGCCAACTTAAGTGGCCAGTTCTGCCTCATTAATATAAAAGAAAAATGGTCTTATGTTTCTGATTTCTCCCTTTCCCAAAGCAAACTCGATCGATTTCAGGAAGCTAGAATGATCCAGTGCAGCTAACAGAGTGTGTGAGAAAGACGTGAGCCAAGATCAAATCAATGTCACAAAAGGGGTGATGACCTTGTTTTGTTCAGAAGTGATGGGAAATACAAGCCTGCTTCTCTCTTTTGTGAAGTAAATCGAATAAATTGAATGAAGTTATTTCAATTTCTTTTAATAAGTTTGGAGACCGTCCGCTCCCCCGCTCCTTCGCGGCCTGCCTCCGCAAAGGTTCCCCTGATCCATCCGCAAGCCAAACCAATCAAGAGGCCAAAATCTTGGATACTGATGCCTCCCAAAGGAGCTTATCCCACTAAAAATAGGGCCTCCGGAAACCACAGCAAGCCCTTGATACTCACGCGGGACCAGGAATGGTGTTCTAGAATCCCTAAATTCTGCACTATCTCTCTGCACCAGCAGCTGGCTTTATTCTCCGGCCATTTGTCACGGAGACATTCAGATTTCATGATCTCACACGCATTCTGTGCATTATCCCAGTAGAGTCCCTGCTCTCTGTGGCCTGTTTCCCTGCAGTGACCTCCAGCTGGTGTCTGAGTCCGGCGCCCTCTTTCCGGAACCACACGGCCTGCTCCCTCCCCCGCTCCCTGCTGGCGCTCACTCACTCTCCCTTCTTCACATCGTTCACCTGTATCTGAACATACCATGCATTTGCCTGTTTATGGGGTCTCTGCCTGTCTCCCCTATTAGAATGTTAGCCCCAGGAGGGCAGCTCATTGATGCAACTTTTCTTGTAAATGATAATTAAAGAACAGACATCACCAATCATCTGCCAAGGGGCTCATGCCCACCCACCTGCCCATTGCCCACCTGCCTCAAATCTATGCAAAAACCACCTGACCGAAACAGTTAACCCCTCGGGGAGTCGTGTCAGAAACACCAAGTGCCATTGGACAAACTATTATTTAGAAACATTGCCATTGGGGCGCCTGGGTGGCTCGTTGGTTAAGCATCTGCCTTCAGCTCAGGTCATGATCTCAGGGTCCTGGGATCGAGCCTTGCATCGGGTTCCCTGCTCCGCGGGGAGCCTGCTTCTCCCTCTGCCCTTCCCCCTACTTGTGCTCTCTCGTGCTCGCTCTCTCTCTCAAATAAATAAAATCTTTAAAAAAAAAAAAACTGAAACATTGCCATTGTTCCTTTTAATCTGGCTGTAATCGAAAAGTCACAATTTGTTTTTATTCTCTCGCCTTTCCTGTTTCATGTTCCAGGTGAAGATTTTCCGTCACCAGGTTTTCTGGTTCATTTTGTCTTGGTCACCCCAATTGTCATGAGGTGGGTCTCCTAGTTGATTTAGGACAGAGTCTCCCAACCGTTTTTACTTATCGTTTCGATGACAGATTCCGTCAGAAGTCATCTGAACAAACATGTCCTAGTGCCACAACAGTTTCAACAATAAACTTTAATACAGAACCGTTTTTCAGTTTCTGATGTTTTTCAATGAAGCTATCCTTCAGAGGGATCAGGGAAACACGCGCTCGTCGCGGTATCATCTGTGGTCGAGGAACCTTGACCGTAGGCCGTCCTTACCCTGGTTCTCCTCACACTGAGAAACACCTAGGACTGTGCCCAGCGATCCAGCAGCAGCAGCATCACCTGACTGTGCTGGAGCCACGGGTCTGTGCCTTCTCATTCAACCCCGTGGGAGAAGCCTGTGTGTCTGGCGGAGTCACGGAGGTCACCTGGCCAAGAGTTACAAGGACTGGAGACAGGGTCTCGTGATCCTCAGATCTGCTCTCTAGCTACAGCAAAATGTTTATTTGAACTGCTTGCCCATGTTTATTTATTCCTGCCCCTGATTGTAACACTGATGGGAAAGAAAGCTCTTACAGAAATGACAACCATAGGGTTGGCCATGACCGTGCAAGGCGGCCAGACTGGTCTGCACAGGTGTCCGGTAACAGCATCATTACAGAGGGGAGACCAGAGCCCAAGCGGATTAGACGCAGGAACATCAAACATCGGGGCAGCAAACTTTTTCCGTGAAGAGTCCGATCACGAAGGCAGTTGACCCTTGAACAACGTGAGTTTGAACTGCACGGGTTCACTGATGGGCAGATTTCTTTTTCCCAATAAAACAGTACGGTACTATAAATGTATTTTCTCTTCCTTATGATTTCCTTGACCATGTTTTTCTGTAGCTAACTTGATGGTAAGACTGCGGTATACAATACATACAACATACAAAATATGTGTCAATCCCCTGTTTCTGTTATCAGTAAGGCTTTCTGGCAAAAGTAGGCTATTAGTTGGGGCGCCTGGGTGGCTCAGTCAGTTAAGCATCCGACTGTTGATTTCGGCTCAGGTCATGATCTCGGGGTCACGAGATCGAGCCCCACATCGGGCTCTGTGCTCAGCACAAAGTCTGCTTGAGATTCTCTCCCTCTCTCCCTCTGCCCTTCCCCCTGTGCTCTCTCTTTCTCAAATCAATAAAATCTTTAAAAAAAAAAAAAAAAAGCAGGCTATTAGTCATTAAGATTTGGAAGGTCAAAAGTTATGTACAGATCTGTGATTGTGTGGGGTGGGGGGTTAGCGCCCCAACCCCCCACATGGTTCCAGTGTCCGCTGTATTTTAGGTTTTATGGGCCATAAATCTCTGTTGCAACTACTCAGCTCTGCTTCTGCCGAGTGACAGCCACTCAGACAACATACGAACGGAAATGTATGGTTGTGTTCCATTAAAACGTTAAATACAGGTGGTGGGTCCCTCTCACAGTAACTGAAAAATAGTTTTACAGATTCAAATATGAAGACACATTAAAGGGAAACACTAATTTTTTTTCAAACTTGTGTTATCTATCCAACAAATAATTACTGAGTACTGAATCCTTTGGGCGTCAGGGTCACAAAAATAGTGACAAGATTGCTCTGCTCAAAATTCTGACAAACTAGCAGAAGAGGCAGCTACCTAACAGCAAGGCAGTTGGATTGATGCTCTCACAGAAGTTGTACCAGATCAAGGTCTGGTGAGGAAAAGGAGGAGGGGACGCTTCCCAGGCTCAGACTAAAAAGGAATGGGGGCGTGCGGGCAGGTGGCCAGCAGCAGGGAGAGGAGGCTGGGCACCAGCAGCATCAGATCGCACAGTCCCCTTCCCGAGTGGGTCTCGGAGCCGGAGTGATGGAGGAAGACAAGGCCAGAGAAGCAGGTGTGGAACGGATCCAGATGGACACCTCTGAGAAGTTCCTACTCCGTCGCATGGACGACGGGACACCATTGAGGGAAAGGACTCTACCCAGTCGGGGTTTTAGAAAATTCATTCCATTGGGTGTGGGACTGGCAAAAAGAGACCATTTGAAGACTTTCTCCAGAGTGGGTTGAGAGGAGCTTAGGGCCAGAACTGAGGCAGGGCAGTGGCCACGAAGAGGAGACATCCGATATGTATGTAGGTCTCAAAATCAATGCCTATTGGATCCAGGAGCAGAAATAGGAGGTGAACAGAAAACTGAACAAATCCAAATAAAGTCTGGAGCTCAGTTAATAGCATTGTACCGATGTTAATTTCTTAGCTTGAATAAATCGTGCTGTGATTATGCAAGATGCTAAAATTAGGAGAAGTTGTATAAATAAAGAGGAATGCTGTCTACATCTTCGCAACTTTGCTGTAAATCTAAAATTACTCCAAAATAAAAAGACTAACATTTTTTAAGAAGTATGTAATTTGGTCATCAGTTGGATGTGACAAATGAGTGAGGCAGAGAGGGTGAACCTGGGCTTCTCTCGGATGGCTGTGGAGCTGGTGGAGGAGAACACAGGAGGGGGGCCACGTCTGTCCTAGAAGTATGTTTTTTTGTAGGCCTTTGTGTTACAAATAAGTCATTTTAATCCATAGATGCTTCAAAATAATAATTTTATATGATAACTTAAATTGATAAAGACATGACCAAAGGTAATCTAAGCTGTTAACCTTCATGCCCAAGATAAGAAGTGCATCTCTGGCTGTTTGTGGTACAATATTTTAGACTGAACTTTCTCCTTCCAAATCAGTAATTTGATCAGAAGCGAATGCGTAATTTAGTTAATAAAGGAGAAGCCATGGCTCAAGGCTAGGCGGTGAGTGTTGATTCCCATGGGGTCAATTCAAAGGAAGAATTATGAAAAAACAAACACACAACTCCCCAGGGGAATTACGTTTGCAGCACGTAAGGAAAAAAATTAGGAGATTGGAGAAGGGAGGTCAGAAAATGAATAAGTGCATCTCACCTGGTTTTTCAGAGCAGAGTCAATCCAGATTATCCAACATTGGGAAAACGTGGCAAAAAGAATATAGTCTTGACCCCTCAGTGGTTCTTGCAATTTCTTAACATTAGAGGCAACTTTGGGAACTAATGTAGCGTCTGAAGGCATATTTATATAAGTTTATCTGTCCATTCTGTTTCACTTCATTTTCTTTTCTTTCCATTAACTTCACATGATCTGAAAATTAATATTTCACAGGACGAGAGAGCATGTCTCATATGATTCCCTTGTTATAAAATGAAGTCACACTCACTTGTGCTTCTATCCACAGTCCATTGACCCTTCCATCTGCAAGCTTGGCAGAGTTTGATGGTTGGAATGATGCTTACCAAAAGCAATGCTGGCTTTTTGGGGTGGTGAGATTTGGGGTGACTTTTTTCTTCCTTGCATTTTTCTATAGTACTTGAATTTTTTATGACAAAAAGGCATCATTTTCAGAGGAAAAAAAACCACCATTACTTAAAAGAGAGAAGGCCAACAGAAATCTATAGACCAGTCTTACTTGTGAATGTGTGTTGGGCGTTCTTCGTGGGGTTCATGTGGAGAACATGGCAATGCTATGGTGCCCACACGGGGAGGGCCTCAAGGTAGAGAAGCTGACGGTGCTCCGGGATGTTCAAGGTGTTCTATTAAAGTTGAAAGTCCATCTGTTGGCCTGAATGTGTCCAAATAGGTCTGAGTAGTGAGTTAACTGTTGCCAGGGCGTCTGTCCTGGACGGAGGTGAGGAGGGTCACCATGCAGACCAGATATCTGGGGGCTTCCTGGGGAGCCCTCTTCACTGGGGCAATTCTCCGTAGACTTTCAGGCCACAAAATCTCCTTCAACTGCTGAATATTTTTTCCCAGCTGTCTTAATACATCTCTGCATTAATACTCATTCAGTATTCTTATTAATAGCTTATCCTACCACATGTGCATAAGCTACATTGTTTGCCTATGGTCCAGAAAACTGAATCCCTACCTATATATTACAACTTAAATATGAGCATTTTATTTTTAAATTTTTTAAACATTTTATTTATTCATTTGACACAGAAAGAGAGAGCACAAACAGAGGGAGTGGCAGAGGGAGAGGGAGAAGCAGGCTCCCTGCTGAGCAGAGATTCCCAGGACCCTGGGATAATAACCTGAGCCGAAGGCAGACGCTTAACCGACTGAGCCACCCAAGTGCCCCAAATCTTAGCATTTTAAATAAAGAACTGTAAAGACATTTTCAACAGTATATTAAAAGAACTGCCCACTACAATCAAGTAAGTTGTAATCCCACGAAATTAATGTTATATTAATAATAAAAATCTATAAATGTAGCATTTCACAATATAGGCAAACAAAGTAATCTCATTTGATGGCAAAATGATATTTGGTAAAAGTAAACATTTATTCTTCTCGAACAACGGATACTTAAAAAACTAGAAATTGAAGGATGTTTCTAAACTTGGTAAAGAAAATGACTCATAAAGAAAAAGTGAAACCTAAAGGTGTGCTCATTAAATTTAACCCTCATTACAATAAGAAACATCAAAGTGACCATGATTGGCTTGACCCATCACCTCTTCTCCCTCTTTACCTGACTGACCTTGATTTTGTTCGGTTTTCTCCTCCTTTCCTATTCAGCCACATGCCACAGGGGAAGGTGACCAATCCCACCCCAGAAAAATAAAAACATATATCCAGACAAAATCTTGTGCAGGAATGTTCAGGGAAGCTTTATGCATAAGAGCAAAAAAGTAGAAACAATCCAATGTCCATCACCTGATAAAGAGATAAATAGCGTGATGTGTCCATAGACGGGAAGATTATTTGTCCATAAAAAGGAATGAAGTGCTGGTAGATAAACCTTAAAAACAATGCTGAGTGAAAGAAGCCAGACACGAAAGCCCACATATTATAGGATTCCTTTTATATGAGCTGTCCAGAAGAGGCAATTCCATAGAGACAGAAAGTAGAGCGGTGATTGCCGAGGGCTGGGGGTGGAGGGAATGGGGAGCTACCGCCATGGGTACAGACTTTCTCTTGGAGAGTGATGGAAATATCCTAAAGTTGATTTTGGTGATAAAGGCATAGCTCTATGGATTTATGGAAAGTTGTTGAATTATACAATGTAATGGCTGAACTGCTTGATACGTGGATTAAATCTCAAAGCTGCTACCAAAAAAAAAATAAGTGGAAGATGGAGAAGTAGAGAGACCAACTATGACCTTGGTCTTTCAAAGGACTTGATGGACCCTTGGTGGTAGGGGAGAGATAAAGGGTCGAGGTAAAGCATTTGTTTTAAGATAGGATCATGACTGCAGGGCAGGGCCAGTGCATAGAGAGAAGTTGAAAAGGACAGAATTGTGACTGAATGTTCTAGAAGAGAGAAGATCTGATTGCAGAAGGGGGACTAGCCTCAAGCCAGAAGGCTGCAGGGGCCTCCAATTGCTCTGTTCCTATGATCTTGCCTCCTTCTAAGAAAAGCAGTGCATCTTTGGAATGAGGCCAATCCTGCTGTCCAAGTGAAGGCAGACCCAGGCAGAGTCCGCGCCGGAGGCTACACCTGCTCAGAGGACGCCATGTGAGGCTCAGAGGCCGCACTGACTGGGAGAGACAGCGCCCCAGCGAGAAATTCTATGGAAAGCCCGAGAACGGGGCCCATGCCTTCGAGCAGAGCCGCCTCAGATCCTGCCGGGAGCCTCCTCGCACCGTATTCCTCACCAGGAAAGAGGGAGGAAAGCACAGAATGGGGCTTTGGACCCAGGTTCTAGCTCAGTTCTGTAGGGTATCTGTGATAGGTAGTAACCTCTAAACAGATGTTCACATGAGGAAGAACAATTAGCAAATCGGTCAATTGCATTTTATATATGTTTCTGGTCTCATGGATAACTATTCAGATGTGGTCTTTTGCTTTCATCAAACATGTAGAAATACCAAGTGAGCCTGGATTTCTGCTATAAATTGAAACAGTTTTCATTTTTGCAGTACTTACACAATTCTGTTTAAAATAATTTCCTAACAAATAATTCCAGTAATACACTAATCAATAGAAATAGAAATCACGAATCTCCTGACACTCTTTCCTGAAATCAGTTGGAATTCAGGGTTAAAACTGTTGGACACCCAATGGTTGAAGTCAGAACAGCATGCCTTTACCCTTTAGGAGTTCAGTAAATATTCCTTGACTTTAATTAACTGGGTTTGAGAAAGAAAACGTGGTCTACATGTACTTGCTAATGTTCTATCATTCAGCCAGGTGGCTGGAGTTTCTACTTTAATAAGGCAACATCACTATTCTGCCTACACAGTTACAAAGCCTGGATGGATGCAATTGGCAAAAGGTCTTCCCCAACTGAACTCTTGATTCAGGATGTTAAGATCAATGAAATAAGTCTTTTGAACCACTTTTAATGAGTTGGAAAACAATCCATTCATAAGTAATCAAGTGAATAAATTATTTCTAGTTCAACAATCTCACTTGCTTAAATCCCCAGGATGAAAGAGTGGGCTCATACCAGAGAGTAGTGGCAGAAATGTTTGGATTCGCAAAGAAGGAACAAACCAGGAGGTCACCCAGGTTGTGGTGGGACATTAAGTGGCTGAAGAAGATGGAAGTAAAGAGGGGGCCGCAGAGGCTGGAGCACACATCTCCACACCACCACCTCCTGGTCCTCTGTCTGTTTTCCCATTTAACCTCGACAATGCATACATAGGACTCCCATTTTACAAATGAAGAGAAGTGATTTCACAGAGATAGGTAATTTACCCAGGCCATCCTATGTGGAAGCCATTTGGAAAAAAAAAAAAATATGGCAGAACTTGGTAACCAAATAGACATGAGCAACAAAGACGGCCCGAGTTACACGTACAGACACCACCAACAAAACCCAGAAAGGCGAGGAGGCCAAGACAGCACCTCATCCATTACTGAGTATGAACCAAACTCCTCCATAGCATATCCAGGTTCTGTAAGATCCATCGAAGCCCCCTTTCCAGGTACATCCCCTTATAATACTCCCACACACCATAGGCTCCAGGCAAATTAGCCCCTTCAGCTCAACCAGGCTTGGGTTCTTCCGTGTCTCTGAAATGTCACAGACTTCACACTTCTCTTCTGAATCAGACCATATTCTGCCTGGTAATATGGCTCTTTGCCTCCCGAACTAGATAGTGACCACATGAGGAAGAAGCACTGAAAGTTAACAATCTTGATTACCACCCCCTCCTCACTCAGAGCCTAGAACTATGCCTGGTACACAGTAGGTGCTTAATGTTTCATGAGTGAGGGCGTGGATGCATGAATTAGGTTTAGTGCCCTTATCTGACTGCTATATATCTACACAATTTAGTAAAGATAAATGAGAAAGTGGGTTTTGAAAAAACATGAATGGAGATTATACAATTTCCATGATTTAAGTGTGTAATCCTATTCAAATAAAAAAGTTCTTGCATATGTTGGATGGAACCTTCCTAGTTACCAGTGTAAGAACTCTGCATTTGCGTTCGGGAGAGGTGGGGGTGGGGGGAGGGGCGGGTCCTGGAAGGTCACAGACTGGCTCCTATCCCAGGTTTGCCCTTCTCCAGCTGTGAGCCAGAACGTCTCTGGGCCCCGATGCCTCAATGGAAACCCCTGAGGAGGATGGTGGCATCCACCTGTGGGGAGGATGGAAGGGTAGATGAGAACATATATACAAATAATTCAGCGCAATGTCTGCCCACAGGAAGTGCTAATATGCAAATCCTTATAGTCAGCAGCAGCCGTAGGGAGGACAGATGTTTGCCAGTCTTAGTTTAGGCAGGTCATAATTCCGCTGTGCCTGAGCTTTTTCATCTATAAAATAAGGGCAGTGATAACCGCCACATCTTCATTATGTTAAGAAAATACAACAAGATTTCTTAAATATTCAAGACAGTGTGAAAGGAAGTCTGTTCTACGGTCTCAGGAAAAAAAATGAAATGCATGGTGCGCCCTGATTGATACATTCTGGAACCACATATTTACAGGGAGAAGAACTCAGGCCTTAGTGCTGCTCCCTTACCTCCCACAAGGATCTGTTCCCGGGACTGGGGCCACGAGGGTGGTCCTGTCAGAGCCAGCGGCAAGGAGGGCTCCACTGGCCCCTGCCACCTCTGCAGACTTCTGGAAGAATCTCGGTGCCTGTCCCAGCTGGTGCCCCTTTCCTACCTGCACCACAGAATCAGGAGAAAGTGGCAGGAACTCGCTGCCAAAAGATCAGGCAGGAAGAGCTTTTAAGCCCACGTGCCAGCTCACAAATCAATGATGTTTAAATGTCCGTGCAAACTCCCTGTTGGCTCACCCATCCCACGAGCTGAAACTTACTTTGCTTCCTCTGATAACAATATTTGTTCCCCTCAGGACCGTTGACATTTGGGGCTGGAGAATTCTCTGTGGTGGGGGCTGTCCTGTGCATTGCAGGGTATTTGGTGGCATCCGTGGCCTCTACCCACTAGATGACAGTAGCAGTCCCCTCCCTGTCACCCCCAGTTGTAACAACCCCAAATCCAAAATGTCTCTAGACATGGCCCAATGTCCTCTGGGAGCAACGTCACTCCCCATTGAGAACCACTAGCCTACCATGCTTCTACTTTTTGTATGCTGAGATAATGTCCTTTTGTTAGAAAATCTGCCTTTCAAATTCCCCATGTGTCTACACCAGGAGAGTTTTTACCTAAGTGCGTGTCTGCAAACTGTTTTATCGTCTGGCTAAAATTACCTGGTAAGAGCAGTGTAATTCCTATGAGAAGCTGTGCTCCAGAGTGACCGTTTTTGGAGACAGTCCCAGGTTATTCTGGTAGTCAGTTGTAAACGGCTCTGAGCCGCAGGAGAGACGGCCCCTGAGAGAGGTAAAACATACAATTAAGGCAATTCAGGAAAATCTTGAACTCCACACGCTGTACTTTGCCTGTGGATAAATAGGGACTGCACTTGAATAGCCCTGATTTCTTTCTAGTACTTGTCAAGAATGCTTGAATTCACTTAAAATGAAAACCCAATTTCTCAGAAGCAAAATAACCAAATCTAGGTTTCTGCTTTCCCCACCAAAGTTTTCAGTGTCTCAACCCTGGGAAGCTTCTAATTGCTATGAAGATTTTCTGCAAGGAGCAGATGATGATGTCCATTACTTGCATACTTAAAAAAATACACTGTCAGATACTTAAGTATTTCTATACCAAGTCATATTCCCAGGTACAAAATAATGTGTCGAGTGCAAGATGGATCTGCGTGACTTTTTCACAATACCAACTAGATACAGTTTCTGTTTTTGAAAAGTACACCATATTTTACATACTTGGCAAATACCTCCAGAATTTAATTTCCTCCTGTCACTACCTCTTCTCAAAGAGCTGTGTCTTCAGTGTGGAGGTTCCTCAAAAAGTTGAAAATAGAGCTACCCTCTGACCCAGCAATTGCACTACTGGGTATTTACCCCAAAGATACAAATGTAGTGATCTGAAGGGGCACATGCACCCCAATGTTTATAGCAGCAATGTCCACAATAGCCAAACTATGGAAAGAGCCGAGATGTCCATCAACAGATGAATAGATAAAGAAGATGTGGTATATATATATATATACAGTGGAATTTTATGCAGCCATCAAAAAATGAAATCTTGCCATTTGCAACGACGTGGATGGAACTAGAGGGTATTATAAGCGCAATAAGTTAATCAGAGAAAGATAAGTATCATATGATCTCACTGATATGAGGAATTTGAGAAACAAGACAGAGGATCATAGGGGAAGGGAGGGAAAAAAGAAACAAGACGAAACCAGAGAGTGAGACAAACCATAAAAGACTCTTAATCTCAGGAAACAAAATGAGGGTTGCGGGAGTGGAGGGGGGTGGGAGGGATGGGGTGGCTGGGTGATGGACATTGGGGAGGGTATGTGCTACGGTGAGCGCTGTGAATTGTGCAAGACTGTTGAATCACAGATCTGTACCCCTGAAACAAATAATACATTATATGTTAATTTAAAAAAAAATTTTTTAAAGTAAAATAAAATAAAAGAGCTGTGTCTTCCCCTCCAGTTGTAATGTTGAAATAAAACCTCAATTTGCTGGAGTAAGCAATGCTTCCTCTCCAAAAATTCTTTTGGTGGGTAACCAGGAGATTATTAGTACAGTGGAGTTTTACCATTTGTACTTTTAACTGAGACAAAATCAGCTATTTCCACCTGGCTACGAAACAGGAAAAGACACGCACACACACACACACACACACACACACACAGCAGTGCAGACCCTTTCATCGGCCCCTTCGCTCAGATGTATGTACATACTGGAGGCAGCTTAAGGCACCAGCCATGAATCTGCCATTCCTTTGGTCATTCTTATTTCTGGTCTCCATGAGTATGATTCCATTGTGTTATTTTTATACAGCGCAGCCCTACAAACATAAATCAGCTACTGCAGCTGGTCCTCAGCCTGAGAAATAGTCATTTGTTTCAGCCCTGGAAGAAAAATTGATTATGTTGGATTAATTAAGAAATATATTGGTCTACAAAATGGCCATCCTTTTCTAAGGGATTTTGAAGAGTAACATTATTGATACACTGATTTTTGCGACGTTCTCTGTACTGGGAATTTAAGCAGGTGTAAGTGACGATACTTCAGTTGTTTTCCTATTCCCAGGAGGACGATGTCACCCTTGGCTGCCTCCTTAGGAGACACCCATTAGGCTTCTTACTGGACTATATGTGCGTTCACCCCATTCCTCTTCTGTGTTGGGAGACTCTAAGCATTTCTTTTGACTTCTTCTCCCTCTGGAATCCATGAAAAGGAGAACTGTCACCCCCACGCCCATGTTCTGTATTTCCTCTAATCTAACAGCTTATTGTAACAGCCACTCCCTTCTTCCTCTCCTCCTCGTGTTACACCACCTCCTGTCTGCTTTTTATTTTTTCCTTCTTCTTCGTTCCCTTAATTCGACTTTAACCTGCTGTCCTCTGGGTACTTTGCAGGTTCTGAGGATGCAAAGGAGATCTGTTTGTAGCCTGACGCCCAAGGATAGTACATAAGATGCACAAATCCATAGAATCCAAGGTCAAATGTAGACATTCTAGAACTTTCCATGTTAAAAAAGACAATTGCACATAAATGGAATGGATGCTGGCATAAAATTCACCACTGTATAAACCTTTTAAAGATGTTCACAGATATTGGGTATTCCATAACTTTGACTTGACATCAAATTAGTGCAGTAAAGTAGACTTTTCTTTCTGATATGAGGCATATTGTTCCAGCCAGAAAGTATCATGGAAATTTGCAAGACACAAATAAATGTTAAAAGAAAATTTGTCAATTAGAAATACAAGAAATCCTTTCTGAGAGAAAAATATCTCAGTAGTATGTTCAAACTTGTCACCTACTAGGCACTTAAAAAAGTGTATCTTAAGGGGCACCTGGGTGGCTCAGTCGGTTGAGCACCTGACCCTCGATTTCAGCTCAAGTCGTGATCTCAGGGTCATGAGATCGAGCCCCGTGTCGAGCCCCATGTCAGGCTCCATGCTCAGGACGGAGTGTGCTTGAGATGCTCTCCTTCTCCCTCTGCCCCTGTCCCTCCCCCTCTTCACACATATACACACAATGAATAAATAAATGAAATCTTTACAAAAATGTACTTAGGGTAAGTGAGTACATTTTCCCCTGAATATGAAAATAAATATCTGTGTATCTTAAGTCTTGTCCTTCTATCCTTGAGGCTCATTCTAACTTAGGCAGGCTACACATAGAATAAAATGCATGAGCTCTAAGGCGCTACTCTCAAACTGCAGGACACAGACATAACAGGACAAGGAAATGTGTTAGCTTCACTCTGAGGAGGGAGGCATTGAGATCTTCACTTGTGTACTTCTTTTGGTCGTTGCTATTAATGGAAAGATCTAAACATACCTTTGAGAGTGAATCCCTTGTTTACTTTTTTAAATTTTTTTAAAGATTGCTTTTTATTTATTTGAGAGAGAGAGAAACACACACACACACACACACAGAGCACAAACGGGAGAGGCAGAGGGAGAAGCAGACTCCCCGCTGAGCAGGGAGCCCAATGCCGGGCTTGATCCCAGGACCCTGAGATCGTGACCTGAGCCGAAGGCAGACAATTAATCAACTGAGCCACCCAGGTGCCCTGAATCCCTTGTTTAAAGAAAGAACACACATTTTATTAGAGTTAATCATAATCATTTATCAAGTACTTATGTGCCATGCACTGTGCTAAGAATGCACACAAATGATCTCATTTTGCCTTCTCTTTCAGACCCTTCAGAGAGAGTTTACTTCATCTGACCCACGAAGAGAGAGAGACCCTTGAAGACATTGACTTGCTCAAGGTCACCCAGGTAGGAAGTGGCCTCACCTGCCTCCTTGGAGACTGACCTCTGAGTCTTAACCACCTTGCTGTGCAGCACGTCATTCAGGGACGGGGATCATCAATGCAGAGACTCTTCCACCCACAACTTTACCCTCAAAATGAATGCACCATATCAGTAGAGAACAGTTGATGTTGCAGGATTATTTACTCACCCAATCTATCAAGCGCAGTCAGTTGACTAATTTGGATTTTTGAAAACACATCAGATTCAAACATTCTGACTCCCCACGGGTGCACGAAAGCAAACGTGGGGTGTCGCTGGAAAACATCAGTGACTGAGTGAAATGTGGTTGAAGGCGGTTTCATAAATACACTGGCTGATCTTGTCAACAATTTCAGTTCCCTGGTTTTTAATCTAAGGTCAGTATTGTCCCTTCACAGTGGGAAAAATACAGTGCTCTTTTCATCCGAGTAGTCGGCAATTTTATTGGTTGCTATTTTGTTTATCCAATATTGTGATGGTTCTAACTAATGTTTTATCACGTCCTTTAAGAATCATTTGCTTTAAAAGATAAAATATAAGGTAATGCAGTTTATAAAATAACTGAAACATGTTCCTGATTCCACTATTTTAACAGTAACACGGCTACCTAAACAACAGATACTGATATTCTTGTTATTAGTGTCCTTTATGTCCTTGTAGGAAATTAGTCACAAGTATAATAAGATAGAACTATTTGTTTTTAAAAGACCTGCCCTTCATCGTTTGGGTAATATTTGAAGAACCACTGTGCAAGAGGAACTATGGATTCATGGGGATAAAGGAAACACAGAGTAAAGAAAATCTATAGTTTGCAAAACCAATAGAACTTGGTGCACATCATAGTGCACCTGCCCAAAGATGCCTGATTACTTTCCCCTGATTCAATGAACAGTGATCGCTTCACGTCAAATGTGCTCCGGAACGTGTTTTTCAGGAAAAGAAAGCAATCTCTGCCTACACAGTGGGTGATTGTCAAGCTGCTAGGGGCCAGCTTGTTCCTAGAATGACCACGGGGACCGGGTCCCTCAGTCGTGCACCAAGAGACTGATCCAGATGTGAAACAGTGAGGCTTTCATTAGGACGTGGACATGTCACACAGACAGTGCTAGATAGAACGCGAAGAAGGGAGAAATCGGATGCAGGGTGGAAGGGGTCTTGGGAGTTGGGGAAGGATTAAAAAACCCACCCTCCAACCTCAAGAGTCAAATTTCAGTCTTTCAGACAAATTGGTGAGGAGAGAAGGAGGCCAAAATGAAAAAAAAGAAAGAAAGAAAATTCTCCATAACTTTGTGTCCCTAAAATAGAGTGTTATTCATTTCAAATCTATATGCAGTTAGAACGAAAGTAACCTTGTTACCCTGGGACACTTTAAGATCATTGTTTGATGTGCCCTTAGAACTTATTTGACAATAACTCGCTGCTGATGTATTTATGCTAGAACTTGGGATGCATAAAGTCTTGAAAGGAAGCATAGGAAATGTTGAAGAAAAGAAAGGAAAATCATCGAACTGTCAGAATGGAGAAAAGACGGAATTTTGGCTACCTTAAGTTCTAATTCAAAAAAGTTGTCATGATCGTGAAATATATTTCTTCTGTGGTCTAACTTTTTAAATGTTTGCCATATAGTGAGGATCCCACCGCTCCACACACTAGCAGGAGAAGGGGCAATGGAGCTGAGCACCTGCTGTGAGCACAGCCCCGCACCTTGCACGCATGCTGGCCTTTAAAGGGAATTCTTTAAGTCAGATTTTCTGCCGGCACTATTTGGTACTAAACATGAGAGGAAAATTTTCCTCTCAAATATGAGGGGGAAAGTCTGCCTTACGGAACAGTGTGCCCCAATAGCGATGGATGTGCTGTCAATTTCCACAAAAGCCTCTTTGTGACAGGTCTGATACAATAAATAAATGCCATCACAGCAGAAGCCGTGCCCTTCTCTGGAGCTCAGTGCAGAGCTCCATCCTCCTCCTCCTTTCTGGTTGGTAACACTGGTTTGCCTCCCCAGTAGTTTAAAGTGGTGCTGTAGCCTGGGAGCTCATAAGATAAGAGATACAATTAACAGTAATTCCCATATGCCTCCCTTGGAACAGGTTTGCCAACTTCTTGACTGCTCTCCTAACCGCTTGTAACATAAATATCACCTACCTAATGACAAAAAGCCACAGTTGCAAAATATATATCCTGTCAGGTGTAAGGTTTCTGCCAAGATCAATGAGAAGAGCTTGAAGGTCGTGTAATTCCCACGTGGCGTTCATGAACTGCACGAGGTCACATGGCTTTTCAAATCTGAAGACACATCGGAAAGGATTTTTCGTTCGCACATCCATCCCTTCGTTCATTCAACTAACATTTATTTCGGGACTTCTGTGTGCATCCCCTTGTGCCAGACCCTGAGTTGGGCTGGTTAGGCAGGGAGGGGTCAAAGAGTGGATTCAAGGTTAACAATTACATCACCTCTGCAAAAAAAGAGCTATAGAAACATTGTGTTAGATCATAATACTGAAGCGATGTTAAATCCCTGAAGATTATAATTATATCATTATTTAGGAAAATGCCATTGTTCTTAAGGGATATATATTTAGGGGTAAACTGTCATGCTATGTACAATTATCAGGAAGTTTGGTAAGAAGTATGTATGTATGTGTGTGAATACTATACATATTTTTTTTCTGTAGAAAATATATTATGCATGTATATGTATCTATATGGAGAGACCCAATGTTACAAAATAGCAATGACTGGTGAATCTAGGGCCAGAGAATAGGGGTGTTCATTATATTTCTCTTGCACCTTTTGTATGTTTTTGAATTTTTCACAGTACAAAGTCGGAGGAAAATTTATCATCTCTGACTTCAAGGAGCTTACTATCTAGATATCAAAAGATTTTCTAATAAAAAAGGAAGAGAGGGAAAGACTAAATTTAAAAATGTAGGATCAGAAGTCCCTGGAAAGATGTTGAAGCTATTCAACCAAGCTGGAAATCTTTGGCGAGGAGGTCTTGGTGGCCGGTGTCAACCACATGCACAAACTCAACTATAAACAGGGAAGGCCCGTGGCAGATGCGCTTGGGTCCAGAGGAGCCCACAGTGGATGCTCCCAGGAAGCAAACACTGCAAGGTTCCTGGAGACGCACCCTCCCTCCCCTCCCAGCCCCTGGACAGAGCAGCCTGCTATGGACTCACCCACTGGCTGGGGCCAGGCCTCAACCCTCACGCTACGGGTGCCTCCAGTCACTGAGTGATGGCCCGATAACACTAGAATGGATATTTAGTAATGGAGAAAGTAGAGAGGATGTTTAGGAACATGAATCTGAAGGAAGATGGAGCAGGGCGTCTGGGTGGCTCAGTCAGTTAAGCGGCCAACTCTGGATTTATGCTCAGGTCATGATCTCAGGGTGGTGAGATCGAGCCCCGCATCAGGCTCCGTGCTCAGCGGGGAGTCAGAATTTGCTTGAGATTCTCTCCCTCTGCCCCTCCCCCTGCTTGTGTGCACGTGCTCCCTCTCTCTAAAATAAATAAGTAAATAAATCTTAAAAAAAAAATAAGAAAGAAGATGGAGCAAACACCTCTGCTTTGTCTCTGTTCAGGAGGACTTCACAGAAAGTGATGGAAAGAGATGAGGGTATGCAGCTGGCCGGCCAGGCGTGACTGGACCAGGGGCTGAGGGGCTCTTCCTTGCTGCTGTGGGAGGTTCGGCCCTGCTGTGACACTAGAAGCCTGAGCTTCTGTGCTGGGGGCATTAACACAAGAGGAAGAAGAGAGAAGAGCAGCAGTGGGGCCTGTTGGGATGGGGCGGGGGGCAGCAGACGTGAGAGCAAGGCTCAGGGGAGGCTCTGACGACCTCACGGCCAGGCTGGTGTTGACTTGGCCCAGAAAGCCGAGATCGTCCTGCGACCCCTGAGTCACCCAGGATGGGATGAGGGCCAAGCGTCTCCCCAAGGACAAAGGGCCACCTGCAAAGCTGGGAGGCGTAATCCTCCTTCCATCCCCACTATGTTACTGCTGCAAGGAAGTGACACTGTTCGTGGCTAGCAAGTCACCCCCCATCGGAAATAACAGCATCCGAAGTCCGGAAGGCACTCTCAGGAGTGGAGAAGAGCCAAAGTGGACCCAGAGAGAATGTTCTCCACCTCGGCAGGAGCTGTGATTCTCCCCCCACCGTTAGCCAATTACAGATGCAGGACTCGGACCTCTGCGTGTTCGACCACAAAGCCCGAGTCTTTCTGTGCTGTGTGGCCGTGAGCTCCCCGAACGACAGGACGCTGCCCCACCATCAGACCTGGAAGCGAAGGTTTCTCTCCACCCAGTCCTGTGCAGTGATGTCAAAACCCGGGCTGGACTTTCTAACGCCCCGACTTCATAGTTCTTGACCTTATAATGCTTTTGATCTAGGGGTCACCTCGCCTAGCAATCCGAACCATGCCCCCATGCGTGGTCTCCACCCCGACCTCCAGCCCTGTTTGCCATCTGGGCTCAGGGACCAGATTTCTCTGTTCGGTTAGGTGTGTTCCACTGTAAGATCATCAGCTCGAAAACTCCCAACGGGGCCCTCGCTCCGACTTGAAATACCTTCTCATGCATTCTGAGTCCCAGCTACTGTGCAAATGACCCACAGGGTCTCTTTTAGTTATAAAAATCACTGACTGTACCTTTTATTGACTCTTTAATCCTTAAGTCAACTGAGTCCATCCCACTTGCTCCTGTTTTTCTGAAAGAACTACTTTGCTCTGACAAGGCTAACCCTCCTCCATCTGTGCTTTTGACTCCTTCCTACATCCTCTGAGATCTTATTTTAATTATTTCTTATTTATTTATTCTTTATTTATTTAATTATTTCTTATTTAATTATTTCCCCCCATTTTATTGAGATTTTTTTGATCACTGTCTTTTGGGGCTCTTTGTTTCCAGATAGCATATCCAGTCTCTTTCTATGGGCTTTAACTCTGTTTGGTTCTAGTTAGTCTTGTGCCATGCTACGCAGTCCCCATCTTCAGATAACTTTTGTATCTACAATACTTGAGATCTCTTGCACTATAGTAAGTTTTTTAAGTCCCAGTCTGTTTCCCACACTCCTCACACACTGTGAAGCCCAAAGTGCTTCCTGCCACCAAGAAAAGTGGCCATAGAATGTTTTGGGGGCATAAAAACTCTAAGGCTTGTACCACTTGCTTCCAGGGAAGCCAGCCTAGACCCTGGATATGACTGCCTGCACCAGGGATGGGTGTTCAAGCCAAAGGCAAGTTCCTCCCGGCTGGACACCAGAGAAGCCAACAGTGTATGAGGTGACTAGACCCAAGCTGTGACTAAGAGAAGTCCTCCGATCAGATCCTGTCCCAAGTACAACCTGAAGAAGGTCATTGACCTGTGGAGTCCTGACCTGGGATGGGTCAGTTTTCCAGTTCTTTGCCGACATGCTGTACCTCCCAGTGCGGAACGTGCTGAGGCAAATGGCTTCCATGCGTCTCACCTCACCACTTGAGATAATCCGAGGTGTACTGTTTCCTTTTCCTCGCTCCTGCACCCCTTCCTGTGGGATGCAATGGGCAGTGCAGTCCGGGAGCCTGGCTCTACCCAGGCCATGGTGTTTTGTCACCCCTCAACACATGATGGGAGCTCAGCATGGGTAGTTGACCAAAGCCGCCTCCTCTCGTTTCTGAGTTTCTTTTAATGGCACCACCGTTTCATATCTCCACAGTGCCTTGGATGACTTCCTTTCTCTCTAAGGGGTTATTGGTCCTCCCAGCTCAACTTCTTTGGTGCCTCTTGAGTTTCTCACCACCTTCCTGTTCTCAATGTCACTACCATCAGGCATCTACCTAGACTTTCTGACCTCATGCCCCTCCCCACCAACCTATCCTATAACATTCTTAACAGGCAGTGGCTGTTGGGCATTCTCACAATGATCATTGTTAGCTCATGGAAGTACAGTTTTGTGACTTTAAAAACACTTAGAGGATATTTGGTTTGGTTGTCCAAGCTAGAGGTTCTTGTTCAGGGTCAGAGCAGGCAAGGACACATGGCTCTTCTGTCTTCACGGACAGAATCTTTCTGTTGGAGCTACAGATAAGAGTGTCTCTCCTCCCCTGTTCTAGAAAACTGCCCGCTCTGTCCTGTGGCGCGAGACAGGAAAATCAAAGCTCTTGGCAAACACAACCCAGTGTTCCTATGAGAAAGATGGAGGAAATGTCGCTGGCGTCAGAATGGGGGTCTTGGGTTCAGAGAGAATAAGTGAGTCGGAGACATCTCTAAGAACGGGACCTGGAGAGCCAGCACCTGTGCTCAGTAAGAGCTGTCTCTCTTCGCATTTTCCTCCTCCGCACCCTTTAACGGGAGGTTATCTCTTCGGTATTTATGCTTTCAAATGCCCCCACACACAAATACAAAAGCACAGTCTGATTGATTGGAACAGAGTTCTAATGTATATGTAATCATATTAAATGATGAAAAAAAGTAAATTGCTTTTTCTTTTTTTCCCCTATTTTTTATAGAAGGGTGCTAACTTTCTTAAGGCAATTAAATACCTTCTTATGATTTAGACATTTTCAACATTTATAAGCAACAATGGTTTGCCCAAAATGATAAGCACAATGCTATTAGACTATTTCAAAAACAATTTTAAATTATTTTCTTTTATCCTTCTTCTGCCAGACTGTGGGTGATGAATTGACAACCAACATTAAGTGATAAGAAGAACAAACTGAATAACCCACGGGTGTTCTTCCCCCACGACTAAGCAGCTACTACGGGGGAGTTTAGATGTGGGCTAAAGCAGTTGGGGCCAAGGGTCAAGGACAGATGAAAAAATGGCAAAGCTGGAAAGGCAAACTGAACCGGACTGCCCTTATGGGCTGAGCAACTTCTCACGGGAAAAAGAAAAAGAGATCTAGAAGGGGGAGAGTGGAGGACAGCCAGATGAGCACTCATAAAGCTGAAGTCTTAGGGTTTGAGGGGCTGGGGAGAGACAGGGGTTGGAAACAATTGCTGCATGAGCAGCATGAGATTTTGAGAGCAGGAAGGAATGGGGAAAGAGCTGGATGAGATTTTGAGAGCAGGAAGGAATGGGGAAAGAAGATTTTAAGAGAAGTTGGAATGTGCTAGGAAGGTACTCCTTCAGAGACATAGCAGTAAAGGCTCAAGTTACTTTCGATTACTCTAATTCTTCTGAATGGGATTCTGGCCAGAGACAGGCCTTAAGATGAACAAGAGCTGATGCTTTTATGCAGATTAAATTTACAAGATAAGAGTCAAATTAATTTAGGAAGACTGGTGTAGGCCTCACTGCTCCCCAGGGAACATTTAATGGCTGATTCCCAGCTGAAATTTTGTTCCCGGGTGTGGAAACAAAGAGCCAATTTGCTAGACAATGGCCAGTGTGAAAATCCAAATTCACAGATCCTTGTAAAACCTGCTTTTTATGTGGACTAGAAGATCTTTCTAGCATTGCAAATCTTCCTTCTAACCCATACGTGACCAGGGCCTTGTCTACGGGGTCATTTAAATTTCTTAATGCTTATTTTCCTCAGTATCTCTTCCTTCAAGTGATTTCTAAAAAGATATCAGTTGATTTTCTCCCTCCCCACTGGCTTTCATCTTTTTAAGTAACATCTTTCTTAAGCAAAAACACTTCACCTGTACAGGACCCAGGAGAGAAGGAAGTCACCCAGACCATTCTTGACATTCAGGCAGGTGAGTTACACCAAGCTTGTGGAGCACTTTTAGACCTTAGTTTCCTCTGACAGTCTTGGTTGTCAGGTTTCTCAGGTATTCATCTTCAGGGAAAAAAAATTTAAAAGGAAAAAGAGTGACCCATGGTGCCCTGCTTGTGTTAAGGGTTAAAAGAATGGATGTTGGAGGAGCGGATAGATGTTGGGTGGATGTTGGGTGGAGGAGTACATAGATACTGAATGGAGGAGTGGATGGATATTGGATGGATGTTGGGTGGAGGAGTGGATGCATGTTGGATGGATGTTGGGTGGAGGAGTGGATGCATGTTGGATGGATGTTGGGTGGAGGAATGGATGCATGTTGGGTTGATGATGGATGGAGGAGTGGATGCATGTTGGGTTGATGTTGGATGGAGGAGTGGATGCATCCTTCCTTCCACAGCCTGCCCTGTGGTGGGGCGAGGATGGGAGATAGGGAGCCACTGAGGCATGGAGAATTCTCCTGGCACTAAAAAGGACGCTCAAGCAGGTAGACTGAGTTCTAGGGTCTCTATGAAGGCAGAAAGTAGAAAGACAGCACTCAGGTTTCTGAGCCAGACTTAAGAAGCAGCTGTGAGGACTGAACGTTTAGTAGACTCTTCTGGTGGCCAGATGTCAAGTTCTGAGTCCTCTGTACCTACAAAGAACTTTTTGTTCTCAGAAGACAGACTGTATCTCTTGTCCAGTTTGTTTTTAATTGCTTACCAGCACTCAGGTGACTGATGATTTTTCTGGTGCCTTTTCTTAACGCATTGTCAGTGAAGGGGAAAGTCTCAGGACTAAGGGGGGATTGAACCAGTGGTGCTAACTGCCAGCCCCAGAAAGCCCAAGCTTCATCCTAGCTCCTAGTGCCACCATTTCAGCATGGCCTGGGCTCCGGGCCTTGCAGCTCTCTCCGGGTACCCCCTGCTCTGCAGCCCAGAGGCAGCCAGCTGGCCTTCCCAGCCCCTCCCTCCCCTGCAGGGCCTGGAACACAGTCTCCCAGGCCCAAGTTCGTGGTATCAATCACTGTCTTTGTTGGAAGGATGTGGGAACAAATCCTTTCAGGATGAATGAATCTATCAATTATTCTTCATTCCAGTTATCATATTGGAGTAAATCTGCAACTCTCATTCAAGGACCTTAACTAGAAGAATGTTATGAAATGCTAGACCCATTATAATGGTCTTCATCCCCAGAGTGATTCATGGTAACTTTAAAAGTGAAAAAGACCTGTTATGGATGGCCCTCCAAATTCATAAGCTGAAGTCCTAACCCCCAGGACCTCAGGATGTGACCGTATTTGGAGACAGGGTCTTTAAAGGGGTGACAGACGAAGTTAAAATGAGGTCACTAGGGTGGTCCCTAATCCACTGATCTGTGGCTTTATTAGGAGAGGGGATGAGGATGCACACACAGAGGACAGTCATGTGAAGACACAAGGAGAGGACCACTGGCTACAAGCCAAGGAGAAGCCGACCCTGCCGACACCTTGCTCCCAGACTTGCAGCCTCCAGGACTGGGAGAAAATGACTTTCTTTCATTGAAGCCCCCCAGGCTGTGGTACTTTATTACGGCAGGCCCAGCAAATGAACACAGGGTCTAAACCCCCAACTGCTGGGGCAAGAACAAAAAAAAAGGTGAAACAGACTTTCTACTCATCGTTGGAGCAGGAAGCGAAGGGGAGGTGCAGGAGGCAGTGCAAAGAGGAAAGGAAGCGACCCCACGCCCAGGAAAGTGACCCCGGGGCTCACTGCAGAAAGACCCCAGGGGGACCCCTCCTCTGACATTTGATAGCAAAGCAGCAGCCCCCACTGAGGAGACTAGGGTTGCGCTTAGAAGCAGACAACACTCTTACTCCCCACACACCCACAGAGCTGGGTGAGAACACAGAAAGAAAAATCATAACAGCAAATGCAAAAATGCAAAATGCATGAAGAGTCTGAGCCCATTTTGCAAACGGGAAACCAGCCTTTGCAGCATGTCCAGCCTCCCCAGCCACCAGTTGGGAAGGTAGGGGGCGTGGGGTATGGCGGTCCGGACCCTGGATCAAGAACTGCAACCGTGGCTTCTGGACCTTCGAACCTAGCAGCACGTTCCTGCTTTCCCTGCCATCATGGCCCTGTTTGTGCCTCTAGAAATGCAGCTAGCTGCTCTCTAAGGGCCCTTTTTGTACGAAAATGCTATGGTTTTGATTCATAGTGATGATTCATAGTGAGTCAACAAGAAAAAGGTTAAATTATGTTCTGATGATTCTAGTTAAGAAAACAGGCAAGTAGGTACTCTATTGTAGAAATGTTTCCATCCGAGTTATGAGAATTTGAGGACCACTTTGTTGTTTACAGATGTAAGGTGCAGATCCCTGGCGGGAACTTTAGTGGGGCCTCTCATCCCTTCTGATGCTCAGTGGGGACTAACTGTGCGTGTCTCTGCAGCATTAAGATTACGTATCGTGCATTTTCAAGGTCAGGAAGTTCTACGGGTTGAAACCACATGTTATTTCAGTGCATGTAACAGCATGGAAAGTTGACATATCATATCTAATTAATCCCAACTTTCTTTCCGAAGCAGGATTATCTAAGAAAACAAAATCTGGGTATTTACAATGTGGTTAGCATCTTCCTTCCGAAGAAGTCGGTGGTTTCCAAAGATTGAGAATCTGTAGATACTCTTATCCATCTTTACATTATTTTAAAATCGTCATCGTAATTATGTCAACATTAAAACCAAAGGACATGAAGATTGTATCTCTGTCCCTTGCCTCTTAGATAAAGACTCATGCACTTCTTCTGGTTTATTTACCCCTTGAATTAGATGAGAAGCATGGCAGGTCCAGCAGGTGTCCACCTGCTCGATGTCCAGTGCGGAGTGTGGGGCTGACTATGGAACAGAGAGAAGCATCCGAGGAAAGCCCCTGTCTGCTCGGGGCCCTCTGCCTTCGCTTCCCACTCTAAGACTTTTCTGGACTCTAGAAAACTCTGGGCTGACTCACAGAATGTTGGAGTTTCAAGGACGTTTCAAAGGAATCTGGACCAAGGCTTTCAGTTTGCAGTCAAAAAACCAAAGCTCTGAGCCAAGTGACTTGCCCAACGTGGAGGCTGTGGAATTATGAGTGACAGGTGGGACTGGAATCCAGTCATCTGGGTCCAGGCCTGAGACACTGGGGTTGACTTCCGTCTCTGCTGGCTTTGGCTCCAGGAGTGGAGAAAAATAGCCCAGCGTTGCTCCTCACTAGGATGACCGCCCCTCGCCACTGTGTCCCCACAGGGCTGGTGGTCCCTGCCGCCCAAGGCCCAGAGCCTCTGCACAAGGACCCAGCTTGCTCTCTTGTGGCATGGCCCGTACATTCCTTCCCTTAGCCTGGGACTCTCCTCCAGCCCAGGGAGCCAGGATGGTCCACAAAACAGGAGACCGAAAAGAGTCACTGCTTAGCTTTTGACTTTTTTTCTCTTCATTTTTTTATTGTGATTAGACACAACATAAAATTGTACACTTACTTAGTTTTCAGTGGACAATTTATGGCCTTAAGTACATTGATGACATGCAACCATCACCACCCTCCGTGTCCAGAACTTTTCCATCATCTCAAAGAGAAACTCTGTCCCCATTAAACAAGACCTCCCCCTTCCGTCCTCCCCCCGGCCCCTGGCACCCTCTGCCGTATGGTCTCTGTGAACTTGTCTGTTGTGGATGCCGCATGTAAGTGGGATCACACAATACTTGTCTTTCGTGTCTGGCCTATTTCACTTAGCATTATGATTTCAAGGTTCATCCATGTTGTAGCATGTGTCAGCTTTCATTCCTTTTTCCATAATTTTTTTTTTTTTTGCTTTTTAAAAATGTTTAACTGTCATAAAATACATGTAACATCAGATTTGTCATCTTGCTCATGCAGTGGTAAGTACATTCATATTGTGGTGCAACCAATCTCCAGAACTCTTTTCCTCTTGAACAACTGAAAGTCTGTCCTCATTAAACAACTCCTCCTCATTTCCCTGTTCCCCCATCCTCTGGCTACACCGTTCTACTTTCCATTGCTATGAATTTGCCGATGCTAGGTACCGCCTATAAGTGGAATCATGCAGTCTTTGTCCTTTTGAGTCCGACCTGTTTCACTTAACATAATGTTTTCAAGGTTAATTTGTGTTGTACCATGTGTCAGAACATTCCTTGTTTTTTTGTTTTTTAAGATTTTATTTATTTATGTGACAGAGAGAGAGAGACAGCGAGAGAGGGAACACAAGCAAGGGGGGTGTGAGAGGGAGAAGCAGGCTCCCCGCTGAGCAGAGAGCCCGATGCGGGGCTCGATCCCAGGACTCCGGGATCACGACCTGAGCTGAAAACAGACGCTTAACAAACTGAGCCACTCAGGCGCCCCAGAACATTCCTTGTTAAGGTTGAAAAATATTTCATTGTATGAATGTACCACATTTTGTTTATCTATCCAGCTATTGATGGATATTTGAGGTGTTTCCACCTTTTGGCTGCTGTCAGTAATTATGGCTTAGCTTTTGATATTCAGAATAAACCAAGGTAATAGTTTAAGAGAATGAAGTTTAGAATTTCCAAAGCTCAGAACTTATGCCATGAACAAGAGTTCAGTGAATTTGTTATAATGTAAAAGCCTGCTCCCCTCTCTAGACTGGGGTACGAAGTGTGCAAGGGGGCTTACTGCCTGATGCCTCAGCCACCTGCCAAGCCCTGACTGGGGACAGCAGAACCCCCAGGATAGATGTGGATATCCAAGCATAGAGGAAATGAAAGCAAGCCTCACTTCTGGGGAGCGGGGAGCCCTCCCAGAGTTCCCCTAACTACAAGAGCATGGGCCCTTAGAGTGGGGATGCCTGGGGGGGCAGGCAGTAGGGTATGGGGGGCAGCTAAATGCCATCCTCGGTGACTGCGAGTGAGTCCCTTGCCCTGTAGTGGGGCAGAGTCAGATGGGCCAGAATATGAGCAGCCATGTGTGATACCATCAAGGATTCTGTCAGGGTTCTGCAGGGCCTGTGGAAAGTGTCTTCCGAAAGGACTATGGGCATCACGATGCATGCTTTTTCTAATTGAGGCAGAGAAGCATCACTGAGGTTCAAGTTCAAAGAAGTATATCCAGAAATGTGAAAGTTCTTGATGTTCACAATGGCTATGTCATCCCTCGAGCTCCAACTCAGGCTCCTTTCTGCCTGTCATCAAAAGGAGGAAAGAATGTGCATAATTTAAGCAATATAAAAATAGGCTCCCTTTGACTTAAAGAGGAAAAGAAGAATTAGTCCCTCTCTGTCCAGAAAAGACAGGAGGGAAATGTCAGTGGATGGAAATGACCATGCGCCACTCTGGAATTCTGGGAGCCTGGACGTGGACCCCGGGCTCTGGTCCTGGAGGGACACTGACATTTATTCACCTGCATTGCAGTGTCTCATCTATAAAATGGGGAGCTGGGGTCAGATGCTTCTCATCGCCCCTGCATGGTTCAGTGTGGAGAACTTCTTTATAGATAAGCTCCATGATTGCCCTTCGCCAAGCAGGGTGTGGTTCCCTGACCAGCAGCATCTGCCTCATCCGGGAACTTTTTAGAAGGGCAACTTCTCAGGCCCCACCCAGACCTACTAAATGAGAAACCTCAGCACCAGGGTGGGGCCCAGAGCTCTGTGGTTTAACCAGCCCTACAGATGATTTGGGAGTGTCTTTAAGTTTGAGAACCACTGCTCTGATATAGATAAAAGACTGAGTTGGTGGGCTGTGTGTAGTAGGGCTTCACCACTTTACTCTTGGGAAGATGGCAAATGGTGAATAGCACTTATGCAAGAATCACTAGATGCTAGGAAAAATAGATTAGACTCATTAGATGTGGTAACCAGGCTGTACCAAAATAAATAAATTTTCACAATGTACAAATATGTAATGCATTCCATTTATTTTAATGCAATTAAATAATTTTGATTTTTTAAGAGAACAGTGCTGTCACTAACCAGACATCTCTATCTGATTAAATGCACAATACACGAAAATCTTTCACAGATGGATGAAGTCATATCATAATTAAGTTACAGAGAGATCTTTGCAAATTATTTTTCAAAGGCCACATCACTGAGTTTTTTAGGGGGATAACCTGTAAAAACAAAATGTATTTAGATTTAAGGAGATAGATTATATATGTAGCCATAATGTGGGAATAAAGTTTCTTTTTTTCAAGACAATGTAATCCCCCTAACAATTTGCAGTTATGTACGGTCGTGTTCTCTAGCTCATTTTCTAATACAAAAAGGCTGACTAAGGTTTCCAGTCATGATATTATTTGGATAGGAGACAAAGATGAGCTCTGTGTTATCAACTTGAGGCAGAATGTTCTTTTGAGTTGCAGCCTTGGCTTGTTCTCAAAGTAAGAGAATGTCCTGTGTCTGGGGTGAGAGTACACTCTGTGAAAATCACCTCACCTCCCACATTCAGTGCCGTTTTCATATTTCAGTGTAGCAAAGGCCAAGATATGTGTTTGCTTTTGTTAGTTTTGTTTCCTTTTTAACTCTAAGAAGTAAGTCTTGCTCAGGGGACTGGACACACTGGCCTACACCTCATTGCTTTCAAGTGTGTTTTTCTTGAATTAAGGTTCTTAATGGTTACAACCACATTTTAAAAGAATTGAAGGATTCAAATGGTACCACTGCTGTTTCTTTTTCCGGGGGGGAGGGGGGGCGGCAATTGGAAAAGGGTGAAGCATGCTGTGGCGTGTGGGCCCTCCCAGCCCTGGGATGTTCATGGCTCCCGGCGGGGGTAACTTCCTGCTTCCGGTGCTTCTGGGAAATGAGGCTCAGGGCGTCAGGTTAAAACTCCACTGAATGTGTTCCTTCTAGGGCATCTTCCAGGTAGAAAGCATCTACCCGAGCCCAAAGGTGAAAGTCATCCTGACCCTGACCTCTTTCATCCATCCAGCACCAGTGAGCTCAGGGCCTACCTGTCAGGCCCGAGGAGGAGGAGGAAGAGCACTGGGCTCACACTCCGCGCGGCAGGATGCTCACGCAGCTGGGCCACCAGCAGCCAGATCCCAGAGTCAGCTGCCATCCCTGTGTTCCTGGAGAGCAGCGAGTCACCCCCTCCTCATTATTGCCTTCTCCCTCAGGGCTCCAGGATCCTGTACCCTCGGATTGTCTTCCTCCTGCCTCATAATCTCTCTGTCCCCTTCCGTGCTCCCTCTCTCTCTTGCCCAACCCCCCACTGCTGCAGACCCACACTTCAGTCCTCAGCCCTCCCCCTTCCAGGCACTCACTCCCAACGTAGCACTACCACACTTCCAAAGTAGGAATACAGAAGTCCCTATTACATTAGAATTTCAGACAAACAGCTAATAATTGTGTTGTATAAATGTGTCCCCATTATTGCACGGTGCCAAATATTTACTTTACTTGGTTGACAAGTAAATATTACATGAAACAGACTTAGGGTAAAAATTCTTTAACTGAATTCAAATTTAATTAGGCGTCCTGGGTTTCATCTGCCAACCTTAAAATGATGTCATCCAGTTTCGGGGCTTTTATGCCATCTGGATGCTGACGCCTCCTAAAATGTTTATCTCCAGCCTGGATCTCCCTCTCCTGACCATTCCTGCTGTCTCCGCCCCATTGCCACATGGATAATTAATGGATGTCTCCACCTCAACATTCCCAAAACAAGGCTCATCTTTACCTCAAATACTTAACTCTAGTCACAGGTAATTTTGTTCTTAACTGCTCAGCCAAATCCCTGAGCTCGTGATTCTTCTCTTTTCTAATGCTTTGGTCCCAGTGGCCCTGCTACCAGCATCTCTTGCTGGATCCCTGCAACACCCCCTACTCATCCTCTACTTCATCCTGGATCCCATACAGTTTTTTCTTAACATACCGGCAAGATTCTTGAAAACATCAGTCATGTGATGCCACTTTTCAGCTCATACCCCACCAGGCTCCCCATGCCACTCAGCCTAAAAGCCACAGGTCCTTACAGCATCCTGCAAAACCCCCATTACCCAGTATCCTGGGTCCCCTCAGATGTTATCTGCTCCTGCTGCCTCCTGGTTCCTCCAACAAGCCAGCATGTTCCAGACGCTCGGCTCTGGTGCCCTTGTGTCCTTCCTGGAATGCCCTTTGCTCAGATACCCCTGGAGAAGTCCTGCGCCTCCCCAAATCTTTGCTGAAATCTCACCTTCTCAGGGCGCCTGGGTGATTCAGTCTGTTAAGCATCTGCCTTCAGCTCAGGTCATGATCCCAGGGTCCTGGGATCGAGTCCCGCATCAGGTTCCCTGTTCACAAGGGAGCCTGCTTCTCTCTCTCCCTCTGCCCCTCCCCCGGCTCGTGCTCTCTCTCATAAGTAAGTAAATAAATAAATAAACAAACAAACAAACAAACCTTCTCAGCGAGGCTACTGGTCACCTTATTCACATTCTAACCTACTTACCACCCCGGGCACTCCAGACACCCCTTTTCTGACTCTTGTCATTTTTCCAGAGATAGCAACTTCGACCGTAGTATAACCAAACTCATGAAATATCATTCATTTCTAGGCTCTTCCCACCAGAAAGCCCCACAGCCCCCAGGAATCTTTGCTTGGTTCCCTGATGCGTGCCAGGCACCCAGAAGAGGGCCTGCCTTCCAGTGCGCACAAATATTTTTTGGGTGAATAAGGGAATGCACGTGTGAGGCTCGGGAGACCACAGATGACTGCAGGAAACACAGCCTCAGGTCGGATCATGCTCTCCCAGGGCACGGTTCACTGGATGGAACAGAAGAGAAATCATCTGCCGAATGTAAGTCACCCTTCGAGTCCTTCCTTTCCATCCCTTTCTATCCCTGGAAATTAAATGCAGGCGGGTTAAACGCAAGAGGCTGGCCTGTTTCTCCAGTTGGGTGGAGTCCCAGGGAAGTGTGTCAACTCACCGCAGAGCAACCTGGGCAGTTTCCAGAGATAAGCCTTCCCGAGGCCAATCATTAACTTGCTGGCCAGCAAAGAGCTGTTTGTTCTTGGGCTCTGTAGCTTCCTGTTCATCTCTGGGGAGCTAATGAACCCAGAAGGAGTCCCGTGACACCGATGGAATGAATTTCACTGCAATCGGGGCTACAAGCACTATCACTTGGATATCAATAGTTATTTTCCTGGGTGAAGTTATCAATTTAAGTTCTGGAGGAGGGGCACCTGGGTCAGTCAGTTAAGCATCTACCTTCAGCTCAGGTCATGGTCCCAGCATCCTGGGATGGAGCCCCGCATCAGGCTCCCTGCTCAGCAGAGAGTTGGCTTCTCCCTCTTCTCTGCCTCTCCCCCCTGCTCGTGCTCTCTCTCTCTCTCTTGCTCGCTCTGCACTCTCTCTCTCTCTCAAATAAATAAATAAAATCTTTAAAAACAAAGTTCTAGAGGATCCTGAGAATGTCACATTTTAGGCGTGAGATAAGAGAAGAACTGATCCAAGTTGTTTGCTGAAGGGACTTATTCATCTTGAAAAAATAAAAGGGAACCAGGTTGGGACTAGTTCCTGACCCCAGTCTCCCAGCAGCCTCGGGACTCACTGTACTTGGCGAGCATGTGATTCTGGGCAAGGTGACATGGTGCCCAGGGCACAGGCTTCAGGCTAACTGACTTGGATAAAGGTCCAGCTCTACTTCCCTTGTGGGATGCTCTCAGCCTCCCTGAGCCTCAGTTTCCTTTTTTATAAAATAGGGACGTTATGCCAAAGAGGTGTTGTTAAACACAAATGAAATACGAATGTATTACTTAGCATAGTGCCTTGAATGTAATGAGCACACGATAAACTGTAGTTATTTCCATTTGGGGGGAAGTAAGTGACAGATGTTGGCTGCTGGGTCCAAAGAAAACATTTAAACTAGTACTAAGTTTTCCCAAGAAAAGTGAAACTTTTCCCTTAAGGGTGTGGTTTTGCTTCAATGAATATTTGGAAGTCAGGCAAGAGTTTACTTCTCTGTCCTGGCCAGACACTTGGCTGTTCCTATGATGATAATGTAGGAAGCCCATAATCTTAAAACGACTCTCTGGTCAGGTATGTATATGTAATTGGTTCCTGGCAATACTTACCGATCTTGTCTTCAGAGGGTTTGTATTAAGTAGTAGAGGCAGGATAAATTAGATTATTTTTCATTATAAAGAATACTAAACTATAAGATACATCCTTATAATAAAGGAAAAAATGAAAATAGACCCCTATGGAAAAAAAAATCACACAAAACAATCGCACAAAGAATCTCTGAAAAAATGAGAACTATTTTAGTTTATACTGATCATATTAGGCCATCTTACCTACAATATTCTTCCTGAAGCCCTTTTCATAAACCAAAGCTAGGCTCATTTCCATTCCTAGGTAACCTGAGCAAAGAGAAATTTACTTTCCTATTAATATTGGCCTGGGAAAGCCTCAAATCTGTTGTTTTTTTGAGAGGAGATCTAGAGTTTTCTCCTGAATAACAAATGGCAAAATTGGAGTGAAAAGTTTCTCCTTTCAGCTTTTTTATGGAAACAACATGCATGTGGAGAAGCACACACATCCTAAGCATATACATAACAGTGACTGTCCCCAGAGTGCATCCACCCCATAATGCCAACCTACCAAAACGAGAAATAGAACATTACCAGTATCTCTCCTTACCCTTCCCATTTGCTACCCTCATGCATCTCCAAAGGTAACCACATAAACTTGTAACATAGCTTAGAACCCATGGGCTCCTTCTCCAGGTTTTGAACTTAGCAGTGGAATCATAGAATAAGTTATCTCTGGAGTCTAGCTTCTTTGGGTCAAAATTATATTTGTGACTTTTTTTTTTTTTTAGAATTATTTAGATTCATTTTAGAGAGAGAGAGAGGGAGGGGCAGAAGGAGAGGGAGAGAATCTCAAGCAGACTCCCTGCTGAGCATGGAGCCCAACTAGGGACTCGATCTCCAGACCCTGAGATCATGACTGGAGCAGAAACCAAGAGTCGGACGCTCAACCAACTAAGCCACCCAGGGATCCCTGTGACATTTTTTCATGTTGTTGCATTTACTTGAGTTCCATTTATTCCCATTGCTGAACAGCATCATGTACCATATATACACTACTGTTTCTTTATATGCTCTCTACACAATCTCTGGAGCTGGGAAACAGGTCATTGCAGTTGCTTGCTGGTGCACACGATGCAGCTGTGAAGAGTGCTGGATCATGTGCATGCATTTCTGTTGGGCGTATGTCTAAATGTAGAATTGCTAGGTCATGGGGGATGCATATCTTCCACTTTATCAGGACACATTACATGACTGTCCAAAGTGCCCCATCTCTTTATCTGCCTCCAGGGTGTTTGTTCCAAGCACCCCGTAGTCTTGTCAACAGCTGGTACATTTCATTGTTTATACATTAGCCATTCTGATGCACATGTACCAGTGAGGTTGGTCATCTTTTCAAATGCGTATTGATGACTTGGATACTCTCTTTTGTGAAGTGCCTACTCAGATTTTTCACATTTTCTATGGGGTTGACTTTTTCTTACTGATTTGAAGGATACTTTAATACATTCTAGATAAGGACTCTTAGTCATTCACATAACGAAGATCTTCTTACTCTATGTAGCTTGCCTTTTGACTCTTAATGTTATATTTTGATGAGGAGAACTTCTGCATTGTGGAGTAATCCAGTTTCTCAGTCTTTTCCTATATGGTTAATACCTTTTGAATCCTATTTTCCTATCCCAAAGCCATGAAGATAGTTCTCCGTTTTGTCTTCACGATGCTTCATTGCTTTATCTTTCACATTGAAATCTACAATGCACCTGGGGATGACTTCTGTATATGGTATGAGGAAGCAGTCAAGTTTTATTTTTTCTGTGTGGCTATCCAAGTGACTCAGGAACTTTTTCTTTCTTTCTTTCTTTCTTTCTTTCTTTCTTTCTTTCTTTCTTTCTTTCTTTCTTCCTTCCTTCCTTCCTTTCTTTCTTTCCTTCTCTAACTATTCCCTCCCAACTGTCCTATAGTGCCACCATCATCATAAATCAAGTGCCCACGGAGGGGTAGACGAACCATGAGAGACGATGGACTCTGAAAAACAAACTGAGGGTTCTAGAGGGGAGGGGGTTGGGAGGATGGGTTAGCCTGGTGATGGGTATTGAGGAGGGCACGTTCTGCATGGAGCACTGGGTGTTATGCACAAACAATGAATCATGGAACACTATATCTAAAACTAATGATGTAATGTATGGGGATTAACATAACAATAAAAAATTTTAAAAAAAGAAGACTTATAGTCAAAAATGAATATTAAGAATATAAAGTTATGTTTCTTTGTAAAAAATAAAATAAAATAAAATAAATAAATCAAGTGCCCATAAATACATAGGTCTATTTCTGGGCTTTCTGTTCTGTTCCATTGGTCTATTATTTATGCTTGCACTGTCTTAATCAGTGTCGCTTTATAATACACACCCATAGCTCTTGGATCTGAAACGGTAGGTCCCTCCGTCCTTGTTCTGCTTGGCTTTTTACATTTCCATGCAAATGTTAGAATCAACTTACACATCTGCTGTGTTTAAATGGATTGCATCAAAACTATAGATCAGTTTAGGGAAGATTTACATCTTGACTTGAATATTTGAATTTGTGTCAATATTCTTCAATTGATTTAAATCTTTCATTTCTCTTAGTAGAGCTTTACAGTTTCTTATGTAAAGGTCTTACACATCTTTCATTAGATTCTTTCTTAGGTACTCGAGTTTTTTGATGCTATTGTAAATATTTTCATTTTTTAAATTTCATTTTTTTCTAATTGTCCATTACAGGTGTATGTTTAGCAGCTGTGTGACAAACTCCCCTAAGCTCAGTGTTGTGAAATAACCACCATTCTATTATGCTCACAGCGTGTGTGGATGAGCCAGACAAGGGACAATGAGAAGGACTCCCTTCTGCTCCAAGATGTCCTGGGCCTCCGCTGAAAAGACTTTTCTGACCGAGTCCTGGGAGTTCCATGGCATCATTTCTACTACATTCTATCAGTTACAGTCAAGTCCGAGGGCCGCCCAGATACCAGGGGAGGGGAAGGGAACCCCATCTCTTGATGAGGGAGTGGTAACTTACAGTACAGAAGAGCACAGGGGAAGGGGTGGCAGAGATTGCCAGGGGCATCTTTGCAAAATACAACCTGGCACTCATGCCTAGATACCACCGAGGGCAGCCCGGTGACCTGCCAAACTCACTTATTAATGGTAATACATTATCTGTAGATTCTTTTGGAATTTTATTTATACAGACATGTCATTGCAAATAATGGGACTTTTATTTCTTTTTTTCCAATCTTTACACTTTTTACTTCTTAGTTACTGGTTTCTTCATTGTCCCATCAGTGATTTTATCATGTGGTTAAATTTGCTCTCCCTCCAATCCTGACACAACTATTTTGAAAAATATTCTATAAAAATGACACAGACAGTGCTAAGATTACAAAGAAAGGATGGGGGGGGGGGAGGGGTGGATAGTAGGGGGGGTGGGGTAAAGGAAGGGTATATTTTCTTCCTCAATAGAATGTTTGAAGCCCTTGATTCATCTCTTTTCCCCCTAGGCTCAACTGTAGAATTGGCTTGCAAGCATTTATTTCACAATTTAGCCAGATGTTGGTTGTTAAGACATCCAGCCAACTGTTCCAAGACTGCCGCTCATGACCTTGGGCCGCCCGAGGTCCTCCGGGAGATGGCTGGTGGGCGTTCGTGTGTCCTGCAGCTTCAACTGGAACAAAGACTTAAGTCCTCTAGACAGGGTTGCCCTGTGGGTGGGACGTGGTGGCGGGGGGAGGGGGTTGGGATGAGGCAGGGGATGCTTCAGTCTCTCCCTCTGTCCCACATCGCTGAGCCCCACAGGGGGAGCAGAGGAGAGTGGGCACCCCCCTTGGGAAAAGCCATCCCCAGCTCCAACAGGACTGATCTCCTCAGCCAGGCTCCTCACCCACATCTGCTTTCTCCAAAAGCACTCTTCCTATGTCAGTGCACTCCAAACAAGAGAAGATTTATTTAATAAGTGTCAGGACAGGACGGCAATTTGCTCATCATCTTAAACCGCTTACTCCACACACACAGGAGGAACTCAAAATAAGACCTAAAATATGGAATGATAGGCCAGGGAGTAGAAACCAAAATTGAGTGCTGAAGCAGGTGAGATCATAGAAGAAACAGATCAACAAATTACAGTTCACGTGCAAATGCTAAATACCAAGCCCGAGGCATAAAGAGTCAATACTTAAGAATGGGTCTCACTGAAAAATACCTGCAAATGGTAAGAGTAAGTAAAGCAAACGCTTCCCATGCAAGGCACAAAAATTAAAGTTGGTATTATTTAAGACTGTGAAACTTGCAAAACATCATGAAGACATTAACAAACAATAGTGAGGTGGTGATGGTGACGAGCAGCAACAGGTTAATGTATGCAGTGATGCGTGAGCGAGTCACAAAACCCACTTCTTCTGAGACTCTCTTAGGGCATCACCCCAAAGGAGAAAACCTTGTTTGTGGTAATGGCGGTACATTAAAGAGGTCAAGAATATGGTCTTTTGGGTTAGGCGCACTTGAGAGGGAGTCCTGCCTTTGCTATTTACCAGCTATGTAACCTTGAGGAATGGACGTCACCCGGCTCAGCTTCAGCTTCCTCATTTACAAAATAGGGGAAAGGGGGCATCTGATACAAAGTGCTTACTGCCCAATAAGTGGAAGCAAGGAATGGTCCACAGTAAGGGAAAGCAGGAAGCAGGCGATATCCCACAGAAGAACAGTTATGAAAACTGTCGTATACTAAGTAGGTAGATAATTAGGAAAGCAGTGAGAAGATGCTTCCGAAAATCCTGGTGAGGAAATCTTTAGGATGTGTGACATAAAAATATGATGGCATTTTCTACACTACTATGATTATAGACAAATAAAATCTGCATGCAAGTGAGCAGAGACTGGGAAAGAACACAGTATACATGAAAATGAAGGCGGTGATTTTATGGAGAGTTAAAACTTTTCCTTAAATGTATTTACTTTACAGAGTTGAAGAAGAGGTTCCTGCGGTCAACCGTAAGGAGGATGCTGCAGCGACCAGCAGCAGAGCTGGTGGGAGGAGAGTCTGCTCACAAGTGGCTTTGAGAGAGAATTAGCAGCACCACGTGGGGAGGAGGAGATGCACGAGGAAGAGGAAGACTCAAGGGGAACTCTGAAATCACCGCTCACCAACGCAGGGAACCAGAGACGTGTGTGAGACCGCACTGCAGAGCTCGGGCAGGGCTGGGGCCAGAGATCCTCCCGGGACTTACTCAATTTGGGACACAGGTAGGGTTTGTCCGTGAAGATGTTCATCAGGTTATCGGGTAAATGTGTCTGGGAGTTAGGAGAGAGATGCCAACTAAAACAAAGGTCTGTGAGTTGTCTTTCTTTCCTTTAATGGATGGGTTGAGGAGAGGAGACAAAAATGATCATTTTTTGAGGTTCTACACTATTTCAGGTGCTTCCCATCTACTATCTCATTTAAACCACCATACCATGCATTTTAGGAATGAGAAATCTGAGGCTCTAAAAACTTACATGAAGATTTGGGACACTTTCGGGTACTTGGGTGGCTTAGTCAGTGGAGCGCCTGACTCTTGATTTCGGTTCAGGTCGTGATCTCAGGGTCATGAGATGGAGCCCCACAGCGGGCTCTGTGCTGGGCATGGAGCCTGCTTAAGATTCTCTCTCCCTCTCTTCTCCCCTCTCCCTCTCTAAAAAATAAAATAAATAAAATAATAAAAAATGAAAAGAATTCGGACCCTTTGTTGCAAGTAACAAAGCTAGCTTAATGAGGAAACTTATTATATAGGGGACGGTCGTGGCACCCAAAGCCAGAGAATGAGAGAGGGGGAAACCATATGCTTTATTTTTATTTTGCACAGGCTGCCGGGTAAGGAGCAAGTAGATTGGAAAACGGCGAGGGCAAAACAAGGAGGCCCATGGAGACCATTTTCTTTTTTACAGCCTCTTGGAAATCAGTCACGAAGCTAAGTTTTGTTGAACTGGCAATGGCTTTGGCTTGTAACCAAGACAAAATGAGTGATCGTGGAGAAAAGATGTCACATGCTTTTTCCCAGCCTTGGTCCAGTATTCCAAGACTAACTTTCTTTGGGTAAAACTATGTATAAACTCAAATGCATGGAGTATAGATGGGCTTTTAATAACTACAGTTAGAATAACGAACATGAGTTTAAGTAAAGATTCTCTTTTTAGCATTTTTATGCCAATGGAGTTTCTTTCAGACCAGCTTTTCACCCGGAAGCCTAAGGAAGGCAGTGGAAAGAATTTTGAGGTGGGAATCATTAAAAATGGAGCCTTGGCTTTAGCTGCTTCCTGTTCTTTGTGTTTATTGTGTAACTCAGGACAAGCAGACCCAGCCTTCCCGGACTCGGATATGAGAGATTGTCTGTAAAATGAGAGACGTGGACTAAAACAAGTACTTCTCCATCTTTAATGTGCATATGAGGCTCCTGGAGATGTCATTAAAATGTAGTTTCTGATTCACGAGGTCTGGGGTGGGGCCGGAGACTGCGTCTCTAACACGCTCCCAGGTGATGGCCATGCGGATGGTCCACAACCACACCTGGCTTAGATTACCCTCTAAGGTGTCATTAGGCTATAAGCTTAAATGGTTGCCAAATCAAGAGAAGCATATCTCACAATTAATAACAATAAGTATTTATTTTTAAAAATGAAAATGCTTGCATTTTCTGTTTATAAAAGTAATTCATGCTTATCAATTTTTTTTTTTAAATAACACAATTTATAAAGTGCAAGCGTTGACAATCATCCAGGGTTAAATACCACTCAAAATAGTGTGCTCTCTCTTCACCCAGTCATGAAGAACACAAGTGCTAAATTCCAGTATTCCTTTGTATTACCTCATCTCTTCAAATCAGATCATGAAGCTGGTAACTTTTTCAATTTGCTGCATCAGCTGGGAGCTCATTGATTTGAATTCAGTTCCTCCTCTTGTGGTAGTTTGCTCCTGTATCATATGATTTCCAGCTACTCATTGTCCAGATTCAGGAGGAGGGAAAGCCTTTCTAGTCATCACTGCCACGTTGAATGGACCTGAAGATATCGAGAAGAGAAAGGAGATACCTGAATACTGAGAATAATTTTTAAGAGACTTAAAACACAATTCTGAGTTAAGATCATTAAGAGCTGATGGACATGGGGTCCTGCCTCCACATTAATGTTTGGGCAATGACTTAGGATGATCATCACTGATCGAGGAGGAAATCTGACTCGTTCCTCTGCACTTTCCTCCATAATAGTTAATGTTATTTAAATGTTAAATGTTCACATTAAAGCTATTTGAATGTACTTAAAATGACTGCAATAATAACAACATAGCCTTAAGAGCCTGTTGGTCATTACAAACGATATATGACACATTTGTAAGGCTCAATTAGAGTTGATTGAAATATACAACTATTTAACATAAGATTAAAGATTCCAAACATCAAATTGACTTTACTATTTACACATTTTTCTTTGTCTACTTGGAACAGCCACAACTCCTAATTTAGTATACAGTGAGGTGATTATAATTGCAAATCTATGATATGTTTATATTTTGTAATTTGAGGAAATTTTCAAAGTGTGTATATATTTATATGGATTTATGTATATTTGTAATCCTATTATCAGGCAAATGAAATAAAGCACAAATATTGTCAGCATGCAGCTAACAAGGTGTTAAGAGAACAGGCTGTTTGAAATACCCATTAATAACTCAACCATCTAGCGTGGCGGTTAAATATATGGTTTGTAAGTTAGCATTTTAGATAAATGATATTCATTATCTTAAGTACCAAAATTCAGGCTAAAAAAACTTTTCTGAAACACATAGCATTCCCTCTTTAACAGAGAGTTCTGAAAATAATCTTTAGGATACAATATGTTGTAATCATCATTGATTATTCTTTGCTTCTGTCCTAAATCGTCCTAGAACACTATGACTTTTGAAACCTTGAATCTTTGGGTTTTTACCCATAATCACTTTCTTTTATAAAAGTTATAAATGTTCATTGTTGACATTTTTTCAAAATGCAATAAAATCTAAAGAAACAGTAAGAATCACCCTCAACCTCACAGGCCAGAATAATCATTAACAGTTTAATGACTTTTTTTGCACACCGTATGAGTCTCCATGGGCTTCCATGACAAATGACCATATACTGAGGGGTTTTAAAAACCAGAAATTTGTTCTCTCACAGTTCAGGAGGCCAGGAGTCTGAAATTAAGGTGTCAGCAGGGTTGGTTCTTTCTGGAGGCTCTAAGGGAAAATCTGTTCCATGCCTTTCTCCTAGCTTCTGGCAGTTGCCAGAATACAAGCTTTGGCACTCGTTGGCTTGTAGACACACTGCTCCAAGCTTTGCCTCCAAGCCATCCCCCGGTCTCATTCTCTGTGTAAATTTCTCTCTGTCCTTTCCTCTTCTTACAAGAACTCCAGTCATTGGACTTAGGGCTCCTCCTAATTCAGTATGAGCTCATCTTAATTACATTCTCAAAGACCCTGTTTCCAAATAAAATCACCTTCTGAGGTTCTGGATGGACATGAATTTTGGGGGGACACTTTCCAATCCGTTATAGGCCATGTAATAAATATTTGTATAATTATAAAGAAGAGTTTATGTTTTATACATAGCTTAGTTTGCTCTTCACTTAATATATTGTGAAAGTTTCCTCATGTCTTTCAAATACAGCGTTTTAAATTTATGCAGTATGTTCTAGTATATGAGTGTCATATCATTTATATAACTAACCTGCTACTTCAGACATTTAAATGGTTTCCAGTCTTCACTATCATAAATGACTCTAATGAATCTACATGTGTCTAAATCTTTGAGGTCATCTCTGCTTATTTCCTTAGCATAAATTCTAGGGAGTTGAATTATTGCATAAAGAATATGACTGTTTTAAAGCCTCACAATAGATCTTGTTTAATTGAATTCCAAAAAGAATGTACCAATTTACTGTCACCAGCGAGAGAGGAAAGAGCCCACCGTATAGCATCCTCGTATGTTAGTTTTTTGAATGCTTGACTGGTGGAAAGGCAAAGAAATGACAGCACATCTTATATTTTTATGGGCGGTTGCATATTTGTTGTTGTTGATGCTTATTGGCTATTTGTGTATCATTTTTTATGGTGTGTTACAGTTTACATCTTCCATGTCTTTTAATTAATTAATTAAAAGTAGGCTCCACACCCAGCATGGATCCCAACATGGGGCTTGAACTCACAACCCTGAGATTGAGACCTGAGTTGAGATCAAGAGTCAGATGCTTAACTGACTGAGCCACACAGGCGTCCCAATATCTTTTATGTCTTTTTAAATTTATCCGCTGATCAGCATTAATTTCTTACAGTCTTGCTGATTGAACATACCTCTTGTTCTCACCCCTTACAGTTTGCAGTGCGCTAAGAATCCTCAAGCAGACTCCCAGCTGAGCGTGGAGCCAGACTCAGGGCTCCATCCCAGGACCCTGAGATCAAGACCTGAGCCAAAATCAAGAGTCGGCTGCTTAACCGACTGAACCACCCAAATGCCCCGAAATAAATGGATTTTAAAACATAATTTGAAAAGTTATGACAACACTTAAAAATTGCGTTGGCTGTAAGAAAGATCTTGCAAGCATCTTTTATAAGCATTTCTATATGCTTAAATTAATTTTCACCTGGATATTAAAATAAGCCATTGCCACAAATGGGTTTTCTCTTCAGATCCCTGTTCAGACTCCTTTTTAATGCCTTTGATGTCCTTCATCCTCCAGGGCATCCACGCCCCATCTCCCTCCCTCCCACCACATACCATCAACATGCCACACACCCTATAGGACCCAGTCCAAACCTCCTTTCCTCAATTACGAATGCCCACCTTTCCCCCACCATAACTGAAAAACTCTTCCATCTTCTCTGTCCTCATGGCACACTGTTTTGTTTTGCTTTTAGCAATTTGTAGGTCTTCATAATTTTGCAGTGTGGTCTAGTTATTTGTGAGCATTTGATTTTTCCCTGTGGATCGTAAACATCCAAAGAAATGGGAGTGAACACAGGAGTCATACCTAAATATCCAAATGTTACTTGAGACTATGGTTCCAACGGTGGACATTTGAGGGGCATACCTCTGAACTATATGGAGATTGAAATAACGTTGTGGGAAGGTTAGAGACCTGGCATTTCTGGAGTTTCAACAGCCCGCCCTCTTTTAAAGTTGCAATGACACTGTTTCATTATAAAGGTCTGCCCAGACCCTCTCCAACACACTACATGTAAATGCCAGGTGCACGTGCATGCCTGCATGTGCCTGTGTATGTGCGCGCGTGCAGGGGTAATCGATCCTGGGGCTGCTCTGCAGGGAGAGAATACCTCGACCTCAGAGCTTCTTCCTCCCCGTTCCTAACGTCTCTGATCACTTGAGTTTTCGGCATTATTTCCTTGAAGGCGTTCTGGGGCTCTCCCGGGTGGAGAGCAATCTCCTGCCCAGCACAGCGTTGCCGGGGGCCCGCGGGGGGGGGGGGTGGATGGCATCCTCCAAAACAAAGCGATCGCAGACTTGCTGAATTAAAACCCAGCCGGTTTAGGACGATTTCCAGGTCGCCCCGCAGCCGGGGCCGGGGTCTGTCCGGGCTGAGGCTGGAGGAGCCATTTCGGGCCGGGGATGCAACAGGGTTTGGGGAGCCGCGGGCAGGAAGAGAAAAGGCCACCTAGCGGGCTTTGTTTCTGATTCGGGCAGGTTCCCGAGCCACAGATTTCAAACGCGAAGCTAACCGAAGCACTTCCTCGCACTAATTGGAAGGGGAAGGGAGTGACTCATGTTACACCAGCTCGTATCTTCCCTCCCCGTAACTGCTAAATTGTAGCTTTAAAAGGAAGTGACATGGGGTGGGGAGAGACGTCAGCTGAGGACCACTTTTTTTTTTTTTCCCCCCGAAGGGTCCACCCCATGGGTGGAGTCTCGCATTTTCTTTCCAGTGTTGGCTGACTTACAGCTCCTATAAACTAGTGGCAATTTCTGCACCCCAGCCTGCTCCCTTTCAGTTTCTGATTTCTAAGCCCATGTGGCAGGGGCCGCCAGAAAAGGAGGTATGTGCTGTTCGTGCTGTTTCCAGGCGACTTCACCTCTGGGCGTGGCGGATGTCTGTGTCTCTCTCTCTATCACTGTTCTCCTCTCCTCGGCTGGACCTCACTAAAACCTCTGGAAGGGGTAGGTACAGAACGAGGAAGAGTGGAAGGTGGAGAAGGAAGTGAGGCGACAGTGGGGACGTGGAGGGGGCAGAGCCTGAAAGGCAGAGGGGCTTTGCGCCCTTTCTTTGTGCTCAGCAGGGTGAGCGTGCCTTTCCAGGTTGTGATTTCCAGCTGCTGTTCTGGGATGAGTTTCCCCCCTTAGGCCTCCTCCCCTTGGGTGAGAGCGTTTTCTCTGCAATAGATGAAGCTGGGGAGAAGGTTCCTGTTACAGATCGGTCTCCTGTGTCATGCAACACGTTCTTCCGTCCCTGGCGTTTCTATGGCAACCACAAAAATAATACTACACAAAAGGCAGCCCCGATATAAATGGATTTATTTGTATTTCGGTCGGAGCCTGCTTGCTGCTTTCCGGCTGGCGATTGCCTCGGCTTGCTAAAATCCAGCGAGGCTTTGTGGCTACCCCTCCTCACTTTCATTTTGGTTTTTCCCTATCACAGGAGGGCTGGGGGGAGGGGTGTCGTCAAGGAAACGGGCATTTGTAATTACCTCTTCATTACTTAATTTTTGGCCTCTGAATTTCTCCATCCTCTCTAGGAATTATAGAAGGAATGATTTGGTGTTTGTGCAAGTCCTCAATTCTGGTCTGTTTTAGAAAACCAGGACAGTTCTCTAGATGTGATATTAATGCTGGAACCAGACTAAGGGGAGGGGGGGGCGAGCACTCACTTCTTTAAAGGAGGTGAGATCCTTGAAAAAAGTTTCAGAGTGTCTGAGAATCAACACTGATAAGATACATTATTATCTGCCTCACAAGTTTGCCTGATAGTCTAAATATTCAAAAGAGGGTTCTTTGCTCTAGCCTGCACTTACTGGGCACAAAATCTAAGTTCAACAAGTATGAGTGATCGTCCTTAGACGGATTCCCCATGTGATCGGCTCTCATGGAGGTGAGGGTCCGTGGACCTTCTCTTTTTCAAAATTGGGAAAGTGTTAACCCACCTGTGATTATTAGTGAAGCATCTGCAGTTAGAAAAGACTATCATAAGAAGAGGGAGAAAGTGTGTGTGTGTGTGTGTGTGTGTGTGTGTGTGTAGGTAGGTGGGCAGGGACAACAGGGACAAGTCAAAGTCCTAAGTTAAAACTACTGAATCTTCTTACTATCCTCTCTGGGCAGAAAGAGAATTGATTTTCAGGAAAAATATAAAGCATGAGAGAAAAGTACCATCTACCCAGTAATAAGCAAAGTTAAATATGATTAGAATCAATCGCACATCTGCTAGAAAGGCATAGTCTAAATGGGCCTGTTAACAGGTTGGAATTGAACTGAGGCTTTTATTCAGTATATCTGAGGAAATATCTAATAATGGACACCATTCCCCTAATTCGGGATCCCGAATTACAAATTAGCCTTTATAAGACAGATCAGTAGTCATCTCATCCTTGAATCTTAAAATTATCTGTAATTTTGAATAAAGATTTCTGAAGGTCACTCAGCCCTCATAGTGCCTTCCTGCTACTGAAGCCAAAAGCATTACTTAGAAACCTCAGAGTAACCCCTCAGCATGGAAACAGGAAGAAGGGGTGGTTTTAATGAGGTTCTGTTTGCAGAGATCCTTACCTAAACATGCTATTATCTGGGACTTAAAAAACTTACTATAGTGCAAGAGATCTCAAGTATTGTAGATACAAAAGTTATCTGAAGATGGGGACTGCGTAGCATGGCACAAGACTAACTAGAACCAAAGAGAGTTAAAGCCCAGAGAACTAGTTAAAGGGCATAAAGCACAGAAAAATGTCCTTAAAAAGCATATTACTCTCGCTTTGAAAACTCATGCTCGTACCCACGGCAGTTGAACTGTAGGCTTTCGATGTTTGCAAAGAGCATGGAAAGCAGTCTTGCTAAGTTACTGTTTTTCTAGCTTGAAAATGGTCCTCAAGGATGTAGATTTACCCTGTGACCCTGCAGAGCAGATGGCCAGTGTGTAAGGCAAAGTCTGTGATGGAGTTTCCAGACCTAGCAATTTCACAACAAAAAAGCCTTATGGAATGGAGTTCAAAGGGCAAGAATTGTTTGGAAGCACAGCCAGAAATAAATAAATAAATACTGTCCTATCATCAGACCCTGAGGAGGGGTTAAAAACATAATCAACATCCTTGACCTGGGGAAGGTCAATGGAGCTGTAGATGCAAAGCGAATTCAGGGTCCCGGGAAAGAGGCTGAGAAGATGTGACAGCAAAGAAGTTGGAGTCAGTTGCCACAGGGCTGGGACCTCACTGTCTGCAAGGCTCTGAATTGGGTGCCCAAGTTAAAGATCCACCAAACGGGGGTGACAGCACGTGCAGATGTGCACACAGCTGGAGAGCAGGAGGCCAGGCAGGAGGGAGACGAGAGAGCAGATGCGGTTAGTCGGAGAAGAACATGACCAGGATGAGGATGTAACAGTTGGAAGGAGAGGAGATGGGCAAGTCAAAGGGAAGAAGGCAAAGTTGTCCCAGCGAACGGGTGTGGGGGCTAGGAGATGCAGCATGATTCTCCATTCTTGTCCCAAGTGGGGAGAAGTCCTGTCTTTAGTGTGGAAATAGGGCAGGTATACTCTGTGCTGGTGAATAGAGATTCAGGGACAGAATTTTGTGTAAACCAGAAGAAAGATTGATAGGAGAAAGATGTGAGTAGGTGGTGGAATCCTACCTAATCCAGTTATTTTTGAAGTGAAAGCCAGACTTAAATCAGACTTTAAACAAGTAAGAAATCTGGGAGAGGGGACCCCACCTGTCCCTACAACGTCATCCTAATGATACCTACCATCGCCATAGCTTTAAATTATGGGGAGCTCAGATGAGCACGTGGCCGACTTACTACATTTTGTGCAATCTGCTCTATTCTCAAAAGGAGGTCTAACGTGCATGTGAAGACTCTGCATTCATAGTTCTAAATGGTTTTTGATACCTACGTGTTTTGAGAGACATATGTGATCAAGCCTGGCTTAAGAATCACCCAACACCACCCAGAGCCTGGGCAACTCTAATTCAATAGTCTTTGTCCAAGACAGAATCTGTTTGGAAAGCAAGTGTTGGTACTCTGAAATTTGGCTTCGTGGTATGGACCAGGGTGGACCACTGCTAAGGCTGTGGGAAAGGGCAAGCTCACATCAGGAACTCATTCTTTTAACAATATTCATTTCTTGTATCTTTTGCACTTGCAATTGTATCTTGTCTTCTTTTAACAGTATTCATTTTATCATTGTGTCACTGTATTCTTGTATCTGCCAAGTGCTATGGACACAACTATGAGCAAAACTGGATGCAGAGTAAATAGCTACAGTTTTCAAATATCTGAAGGATTTTTCAGAGAGAATACGTCTAATGACTGAGTAAGGAGAAAGATCTTAAAATAAAAGCAATTTTTGGTGAACATTATCATGGAATGATCTGTCTAACCTGTCTCCTGTATTTTTCAAACGCACTCTTCTTCCACCAAAGATTTTCTACCTGTTTTCGATTTTGTCTTCACTTTGTTACTCCAGTCTGGTTTTTTTCTGTTTCATCCTATGATCCTAAATCCTACTTTTCAGTCACCTTTCATTCATTCATATATATACATGCTTACATCATCCACCCCTTTATTCATTCCCTCAACAAATGACGTTGACTATCATGTGTCCGGTATTATAAGTCATGGACATAGCAATAAATAGGAAATTATTTCTTTCCTAAAGAAGCTGAGGAACGAACAGGGAGACAAATGTGGAAACAGTCCCTTAAACCGGGGAGGGTTATTTTTGAGAGAGGCATTTATTAGCTAATGGCACTGCATGCTTCTTTCACTGAACAATTTTATATATAGATTGTGCTGGGCGGAGAAGGAAAGAGTGGTTAGCTGTTTGACCATTGTCCATCTTACAATTTTCTTGTATCTTTTGCACTGGTTGAGCTTACGGCTGGTGTCAGGAAACATTTGTCGATTAATGAAATGGGAAGAGGTGGGATTTCTGACCCTGGAGCCATAGAGGAATAGAGTCCAGAAGACTTACATGTTCTGTTTCTGAAAAGCATAAGCTGAGCATTAATCTCTCAAAGTTCCCTCATAGTGACTCACTTATGGACTTCCCTGGGACTATAGCCCCCTCCAGATGGACTTCAAGTATAGCATTTTTAAAAGGGAAATTCCCACCGTCATCAAAATTATATGCCCACTGGTTTGCTAGAGAGCCTCTTGTCATTTAGAGCTAATTCCCATAACGCATTGCAAGTCCATGTCTCCTTCTGACAAAACCAAGTAGGTTTCAACACCTCAAATCTAAATAGCCAAAATAAAGAATGTTAAAACCTTGTTGGAGTACTTATCCTGTTTGTATTTCCTGATATCACGAAGCTCCTCAGAATTGTTTTGCCCCCATTTGATTTCTACCTTCACCACGGAGATTACATGGGCAACATAACCAAGTTCATCCAGAGAACCACCCTCTCTGCTTGTCCGACCTTCAGAGAAAACATTTAGCAAGTCCCCCTTCTTCTTCGATATTTTGATCTCTGAAGAGGTCAGCTTCTGCCTCCAGCGTGAAGCTGTTCCAGAGTTCCAGATAACTCTGGCTGGCATAGATCTCTCCCTTCTGAATTTGGGTTATACCTAGCGGCTAGTCCATGGTTAATTCTATGTAGCCTCCTCCAGGAAAAAAGGCACATTTTGGACTTCAGAGGAGTCTGAAGCTGTTCCCTAAAATTCCTGCAGAAGATCAGTCCTCGGTCTGGGGGGATGGCAGGTCACCTGCCGAAGCCATCGGAGATGCTCAGGGGACCAGCGAACATGTAGCTTCTCTGAGAATGGTAACAGCCCACTTTAATGAGGAACTTCTTGTGTGCCCATCTAGTACAGAGATCTCACAGCTATCAATTCACTTTAGCCTCATAACAAACCAAGCAGGTAGAACTATTATCTTTTCCATTTTACAAATGCAGAAAGTAAAGATTGGTGAGTTACTCACCTGCTTTCGTAATAAGGAACAGAGGTGAGATTCGAACCTAGACTGCTGAACTGTGTACGGCTGCCCCCTCCATGCCGTTGCTATATTCATCCATCTGTGCCCCGGGCCAGCATCGTGCCACGGACTGAGCAGACACGCAGTGATCATGTCTGACCCAAGGATCAGACGTCTACCATGCAGACCTTCCCCTCTATCCCTTTCATCCTAGTGTTTGGGAGCTGCAGAAAGACCGGAAGAGACAGGAGTGTTTTTGAACTTGGGCAACAACCAGCAGCAGAGCCTAGGAGACAAGCTGCTATGGTTTTCAGGGAGCTTGGTTGTTCTGGTTCAGCCAGAGAGGTGATCTGGTGGGGCAGGGCAAGGGTCTTGTGGTTCAAATAGCTGAATGACAGTGCAGGACATAACATCAAATTAAATACGAACTATTCTCCAAACTAACTTTTTCTTAAGATTGATTGATTTATTTGAAAGAGAGAGCAAGAGTGAGCAGGAGCGGGAGGGCCAGAGGGAGAGACAATCTCAAGCAGACTGTGCTGAGCGCGGTGTGGGGCTCGATCTCATGACCCCGAGATCATGTCCTGAGCCAAAACCAAAAATCAGATGCTTAACCGACTGTGCCACCTCAAAACTGATTTTTAACCAAGGATGGAACTTTGCTGAGAAGTTGCTCTTGAGGACACCTGTGGTTGCTGCTTGAATGGCTCCCAAGGCTGTGGTTGGAGAGGCAGACTTTCTTTTCTGTTGTTTTTGTCAACAAATCTATCACCGCGTGTAAAGGCAGAGTTTTATCTGGAAAGACACTGAGCTTCTCTCGGACAAACTCTGAAAAGAGAACCGGTGAAACGAATTGACCAGGAGCAAAATTTGGTCTTTTTCCCATCTCCGTCAGCTCCCTTGTGAGCTGTCACCTCTCTGTGGGCAGAGGTTAACCCAGACTGATGAAATTTTAAAGAGCCTGTCCATCCCAAGTGCTTCTTCCCAGGATGCCGCCGCTATCAACGCACCATCAGTGCAATCTCTGAACCTCCCTCCCGGGCCCGGTTCTGAGCCCCTCTTTTCTGTCTTCTGCTGGGGGGAAGAGCGGGTTGCATGGACCCACGGTGGCGAGTGGCTTCCTTCCCCAGATGTGCACCACCTTTGTGCCTATCTCCCCAACCTCTGGCCTCTGTTTTCCTGACATTCGTCCTCCATACCATCACCTGTCCTTCATAAAACGTCACTCTCAGAAGCTATGACGTTAAATGGCAATTTGCTCTTTAAGGTTTGATCCTAATCACCGCACTGGGTGCTTATTGATGGCAGGGGCTTTCTAACTGCATTGTTCCTAGCACGGGGCGGAGTACCTGGCACCGAATGGGTGTTGTAGCTTAGGGAAAGGTGGGCACAGGGAGTCAGGGGTCAGATTTGCCTATCTGAGCCGAATCCCCCCACCCGGGCTAGGTCTTTCCAGGCTGACATTCCTTAGGACAAATTCTTCTACTGGGTGCTGTTGACATTTGGGGCCAAATAATGCTTTGTTGTGGGGCCATGCTGTGCCCTGCAGGATGTTTAGCCGCATTCCTGCCTCTACCAGTGGAACTCCCCCCACCCCCCACCCCAGGAGTGACAGCCAAAAACATTCCAGACATTGCCAGATGTCCGCTGGCGGGGCAGAATTGCCTGCAGTTGAGAACTTCAGGGAACTCCTGGATCCAAGCAAACCCATCTCTCAGGACTAACTTGCGCTCACCAGGTTTTACAATGGCAGCCCCAACCAAAGGGGCAATTCGGTCATTTAAATTAACAGAAAAGAATTGAAAAAAAAAAAAAAGAAAAGAAATGAAGAGCAGACATGTCACCATGAAGTACTCAAATATGGCCCACTCCACAGCCTTCTGCTTGTGTGGCCCCAGCCCCAAGGCCTGGCTGAGCCAGCTGTCCTCAACTCCCCCAGGTGGGTGGGACAACCCCCTGGGCGGGATAGATTAACATATCTACAGAAAGAATTGTGAGCGCGCTTCCCTTAACTGACTTCAGGTCTGTCTGCTGGGATTTCCTGATTAATTCCCAGTTTCTAGGCCAACCAGTGAGCTCCACACCCAGGTCTCACTGGTTATTTATTTGCCTCTTAGCACCCTCCCCTCCCAATCTTGAAGGCATTTCAAGCCTCTCCCGCCTTCTCACTTACACCAGAGGGCCCTTTTACTACTTGTCCTGGGACCAGCCCCTACTTCAGGTAAGGCCCCGGCTCCCCAGCCCAATGCCTGGTAACGCTGGGCGTACAACCACCTTGTCCCTTCCTTTGTCTGCCCTTCTCCCTTCCAAGACTGGAAAGATGGGCATGGGGGGGGGGCGGGGGGCACGGGTATATCTGTTCTTCCAGACTCCCACGCAATTCCAGAACCCTCTCTGAACCCTTGTATCCAGCCTACCGTGGGCCAGGCGCTGAGGGTACAAAGATGAACCAGACCGGGGCTGCCTACAGGATAAGACAGAAATTTTAAAAGCATTGCATGTACTTGCATGATTCGTTCTTTCCCACAAGGTCCCTGGATCTTCTTTCAGGGTCAAAGGACCTTCCGTAGCTTCACATAAATGAGCAGAAATTCTACATCTTAACCCCCGCATCATGTGGAAATTTAAGAAGTTACTAAGGACCGAATGAGATAATGAAAGTTTTGTGGGGTCACCAAATTCCTCCTTCGGCCTCCGTTTCTGGGTGGAAGAGTGGGGTTAAAGTTTAAGTAGGGGAAACAGGGAGAGAGGACCGCAGAAATATTTTAAATGTGCCTGATTGTTTTAATTATTTATATTGGGTCCAATTTTAGCCAAATTGGAACTTCATCTCTGCCCCCTCTTCTGTCTTCTCAAATGGCTGCACTGTGATTTGTCTCTAAGACAGTCTGGTCTTAACAGCTTCTCTGTGGCTTGGCTCCCCAGAGAGGATGCACCTTTCTAGAGCATGTGGTTTACCAGGCTGGGATCTAGTTGTGTCCTGTGGGTGTTGGGCAAGCAGTGAGTGGCAGTTTCCTAAGAACGGGTACACCATGGGACGCGACCCTGCCTGCCTCTCTGGGCAGGGAGAGGATTAGCAGGCTGGCAGTCAAGGTGTCCTGCCTTGTCGGAGGCCACAGGAACATTGCATTGGCCAGAATCTGGAGACTGCCAGGCCTCCCTCTCTAGACACTTTCTGCTGGGCCACAGAGATGGGGGGCCTTGTAGGGACCACGAGAAGCAGCATGGCAGAAGGGAGGACCAGGTCCCCAACCCAGGTCACCTGCTTACTTTCTGTGGGACCTTGGACTCCTTGAGACCAGGGACTGTCTCTGGTTCTGCACTGGCCCCGGCACTGGGAGGTAACCTCGCATGGCCTCTGTGTCCTCATTTCCTGACCTGGTCAGGGAGGAGGCCGGCGTACAGGCCAGCTTCTTCAGCCACCAACACGGTGGGGCCATTTTGGGAGTATGCCAGCGAGTGTGGAAAGCTGCAGGATAAACCAGGCCCACGTCACCCAAGCATCCGTTTTGCTGAAAGATCCAAGATATATTTTATTTAAAAAAGTAAAACGAACATGGATATGCCATGATATAACACGCAACATTTACATGAACTTTTAAGGCAAAACATGCTTGGTTGTTCGGATGGCTTTCGGCCATAGCTCCAGATCCTTCAGTTAGCTTCCTCAGCTGAAGGGAACATCTCTGTGGAAAGATTTTAGAGGGAAAACTGAGCTGGATGATGTCTAAGTGACTTTGTGGGAAGAAAGAGTCCATTTATCATGCTGTCCCTTCCACTACCTTTCCTCTTTACTACTGTCACTAAACAGAGAGTCTTGGGGATGGGATGGAATAGGGCAGGCCATGAGTCATCCCTGGGGACTGGCTTGCCTTGACTCTGTTTCTTCCTTGTTTCTCTGTTCCTGATGGGATCATTTATGGACGGTTGCTTGAGTCCCTCTCTTGGCTCTGGTCACCCATCCTCCTGGACTTTCTTCCTTCTATTGGAATAACCCCTTCTCTAGATTAGCCCAATGCCCATTCTGTTCTTTTTAATCTCTCTCCCTCGCCCATTGCCTTGACTGTCTCCAATAAGGAGTTGCTTTAACTCCTACTGCTTATAGATATCTTTTATCTTATCACCAGTTTATGATACATTACCTCCTGTTCTCATAAAGATTTCTCTCACTGGGGTTATCTTTTGGAATTTGAACAAAATAGTCAGGCATGTGAAATTTGCCAATTCAAATCCTAACAAACTGTCCTCAAGGTACCCATCTCTTTAAGGGTCCCACCCTCTCTAGGGGTTGAAGAATAATCCAACCCAAACCTCCTGCCTTAAATAAGAAGCCTTGGCATGGGCGGACCTTGTTGTAATAGAGGGAAAGAGGAGAACCCAATACCTAACTACCCCAATAAACTGCTTTTTTTTTTTTCCCCTTTATAATAAGACGTTGGTGGAGGAAAAAAAAAAAAATCTGAACGGTGGACTTTGCCCAGGCACAAGCAAACCAAGTTTTATTAGATATACTTGAGAATAATAAGGAAGAAGGGTAGGCCTCTCGTGTGTGTGTTGTGTGTGTATCCTTGCTCTTTTTAAAACCAGGTTTTTGGGCCACCTGGCCGGCTCAATCAGGAGAGCACGCGACTCTTGATCTCGAGGTCAGGAGTTCAAGCCCCATGTTGGGTGTAGAGATTACTTGAACAAATAAAACCATGTTATCAAGCGTGGATATGCAGTATCACTTGACCCAACGTTTCACTGAAAATGGAAATCATGCCATTAAAGTCTTAGGGTGCAATGGCGTCTGCGCATAAGAAGTACTACAGTATATTCCAGTGAAATTTGCACTTGAAAATTCGTGTGACGCAGGGCAGGGCATTACGGTGTGGAGCCTGCTGAAAGTAGGGAAGGAAAGCGTACTCTGTGACCACGGGGAGTTTATTGTCTAATTCAGCTTAAACCAGCAAGTCTGCCAAAGCCTATTCCATTTACGAGATGGTAGAATATCTAGTTGGGGACAGATTCAACCATGTGGAAGACAGCCCCAAATCTGCAGTATACAGTGGGAAAAATTATTCTCGAAAGCCTATGTACTTTGCGAGGCTTAATCTGATTTTACCCTGAACATACTCACACAGCAAGTGTAATCCTGAAATGACTGGCTTAGCAAGCTTGGTTACCTGTTTGCCTGAGCAAATGGTGGAAAAGGAGCCATCGATGGCAGGGTAGGAAACCCAAGAACACATGTCCAGCAGACCCGTGGTCCTGAGCCCTTGGTGTGGCATCTGATGTACTCCATTTACTAAAGCAGGACAATCCAGAGGACGCTGGAAAGATTGCCATCAGAAACAATGGTTTTGTCCACTCTATCTTTGGCAAGTTAGTTCTAAATTTTAACTTTCCAGAAAATTATTTCATTCAAAACAAGTTGTCCCCTGGCTGAGATGGGTGAGGAAGGAGATGGCGACAGGTAACGTCGAGGTGGCCGGCTGCTTGCTCCCTGCCACAGCCCACCCCCGGGGAAGCTGGGCTCTGAGCTGGCCTTCCAAGCCCCGGATGGCATGTCCTGGAGTGTCTGTTCCCTGTTTGCTTCCTACCCCAGGCTACGACAGAAGGAAAGGGGAGGTAAATCAAAGGAAGAAGGAGTGAGCCTCTGTGGAGCTGGCCGTGGGAGGGCATGCTGAGCTAGCACGCATCCTTGGTGATGCAGAGTCGGGGATGCAGCCACAGATAATGCGGAGGGAGCACCAGGCTGCAGTGAGCAAGGAGCTGCGTCTCTCTGACTTTAGTCTGGTCTCAGGGTCTCAGGGGCAGAGGCTCACCCATGTTCTCAGCCTTGCCTGTCTGTTAGAATTGCCCACCTTGGACTGGTGCATCGAGTCTCTGGTTCCTCGATTTTTTTTCTTTTTTTTAAATGTTTTCTAGGTGATTCTGATGGGCTGGGAGAACTGGAACCATGTGACAGCAAGGTGGCTAGGAAGACAGTGTCTCTGGACAAACAAAACCAGGGGCAGGACAAAGGCGATGAGGATGATGATGCTAACTAGCTACGTTTAAGGTTCTCATGTCCCAGGCAGGGTTCCAGAAACAACTAATCCTCACCATGACCCCATGAAGTAGGACCTATTGTCTCCATTTTATAGATGAGGAGACTGAGGTTAAGTAATTTGCTCAGGGTCGCATAGCCCATAAAGGCAAACCAACTCTTTGGCTCTTGAGTCCCTGCTCCGGTGTTAAGGTTGATACCTTTACGGGACTCAGCCTCTTCAGATCCTCAGTAGGCAAGGTTCCGTATTAGAGGAGTGTAGCAAGGGGCTAAGGGCCTGTGTCATAACTAGAGTAGCAAGAGCCTGGTAGGTTCTGTTCTCTCTGACCAACATGTATTCCTAGAATAGAGGTCGAGTTAAATTATTGAGTTGTCTCACATCAAATACAGCTTGGTAACATTCCTTTATTAGCTGGATTTTTGGCAAGTAAAACATCCCACCTGCCTGTGGGGAATGCTGCTTTGTTAATGGTGATGTCCTGATCTGGGTGTGGTGTAGCAGCTCCGTCCCACAGACACTGTGGTCGACTTATTAATGCACCGTAAGCTGGGTGTTTGTCTGTAACAGTGTGGTGGATGTGACTCGCCATTCAAGTCATTCATGTTATGAATATTTATTACCCACCTGCCACAGCCAGGTCCACATGCTGGACACTGTGGATCCCGGATGAAAACACTGGAGCTCCTAAGGAATTCAGGCTTGTAGGAAGGCAGACAGATATACATAGGAAAACATTTAGTGACCTTATATGGCCTTGGCACTGTGCTTAATCTTTTACATCATTTACTCCTGCGGTAAGTGATGATTACCACGCAGTGGTTAAGTCCTTTAACTGTGGACTTCACAGTGAAGATAGAAGGGGCTGTGAGAAGACAAGGAAAAAGGCATCTCGTGGTTTCGGGGGGAGGCAGGGGGATGGTACAATCTCGGGCAGGGTTTGGAAGGATGAATGAAGGCTGGGAGGAAGGGGGAAGGGAGGGCAGCAGGTGGAGGGGACAGAAGACAGGGGCCGAGGTGTGCCCTCAGGGAAGACTGTCCTGACCTCCTCACCGCCCCACCTGCCCTCACTTTCCCTTCTAAAAACACATTGCAATTCCGGGAGAGTCCTCGCCGGTGTTAGCATTTAAAATTCTCTCCTCATTCTTCCCTACACTGTAGCAAGCTCCTTGAGGCCGTTTGGTGTCTCTACTCCCCAGGGTGGTGCCTCAGTAAATATTTGTTGAAGGAATGAAAGGCATCCTCTGAGGAGGGGGCCCTTCCAGTGGGAGGGACACCCCCCCCAGCCCCCCATGCCTCAATGGCCTCCCAGCAGCAAGCCGCCAGGCCAGTGGGGCTTTTGTTAAAGAAGATACTGGCCCTCCTTCCCTGGGAGCGGTTTCTGTTTGTCAGCGTGCAATGTAGTTCAGTATCGGTCCCAAAGACATACGGTATCAAGTGGCCGTGGGTGCCTCTGATGGTGGCCCACCCGCCCGTGCAGGTCTGAGAACAGAGGTGAGAGTCAAGTGTAACGGCTCCGTGAGCTCGGGTGCTCGGCTTTGGCGGGTAGCTTGGAGTCAGCTACTGACATGTTTTTTTAAATGAACCCCTTTCCTGGAGATTCTTGTGTACTTTCTGGCAATTCTTAAATGCCTTTCTAAGTTGGGCAGATTTGAGGAGCTGCCCATGGGGACGGTCAGGGCGCCACTGAGTGGGAGCAGCCTCATGGGCGTGTGAACTGCAGGGTCACCCAGGAACTTGCACTTGGTGTGAGATTCTCCATTCAGGGTCTTGAAATTCTTAATACGTTTTGAACAAGGGGCCCTACGTTCTCATTTTGCCCTGGGCCCCCCAAATTATCTAGTCCATATGGCATTGAGTCTAAGGAGGTTTATTGGGTGTTGGTGAATGCCAGCTAGAATGGGCAAGCTACAGTCCCGCACTAACTCTGGGCAGCTTTTCAAAAGCAGGACTGTGTGAGACAAGATGGCCACATAAAAATAAATCCGTGATCACCAGCAGCTCAGAGCACAGGGGCGAGTGCTGTAGCCACTGTCACGTTAGGTCATCTCAGTACAGGAAGGATGGTGTGTTCCTTAGCCAAGCTTGTGACATTGTCCCCAAGCTCTTGACCTCTGGCCATGTGACTAAACCTTAAACTGAATCTTACTAAAACCCAGGCTGAAGAAAGGCTCTCTGTGGATGGTGTTTCCATGGTTTTCTGGGAGGAAAATAGAACCGTCTTCCAACATATGAAGATGCCGAAGTCTAAGACTGAAGTTGCCTCAAATAAGAGAAATCATTTCGGGTGATCATGAGAGATTAGTGCTCTCCTGTGTCCATCGAAGTGTGTATGTTTTCTGTATTTTGTTGCCTTTCTGACTCAAGACGTGAATCACAATGTAGGTTTCATGTTTTCTCCTTGTGGAGAGTCTGCCAACCCTATTTGTAGGAAATTTGTTTTCAAATGGGGAAGGATAGAGAATTTAAAGTGGAATTATTTCAGTTATTTCAGTTACTCCAGTCAAGACAAATCACTGTTGTTTTTTTAAAGATTTATTTATTTATTTATTTATTTATTTATTTATTTGAGGCAGGGTGGGGAGGGACAGAGGGAGCAGGACAGGGAGTCTCAAGCAGACTCTAAATGTGGGACTCAATCTCATGACCCTGAGATCACGACCTGAGCCAAAACCAAGAGTCGGTCACTTAAGCGACTGCACTTATCCAGGCGCCCCCAAGACAAATCACTTTTTAAGGAATGCAGTGAAGTTACAGTTTTCACCTCTGAATTGGCATTCTCGATCTTGGTGATCTCATGGGGCATGTATCATTAAGACGGGAGACAAGTAAAATTCCTTGTTTCCCAAAGTCGGGAGATGTAAATACTCGAGCCTTTATTCTGGTATGCAGGACTTGTCCCAGGTATTTCAGTTTAGTAACTAATAAATAATCACAAGGAGCCAGCGTGCAGCCACTAAAGCTAAATGATGCTGAGTTGACTTAATTTATTTTGTTGGTACCGTTATTGGGTGAGTCAGCTGGGAAAATGGTGGAGCAAAGGTGTTATTTTTATTTAAGTAAAAAATATAACAGAATGTATGCTAACATCTTTGTGTATATGATAGTGAAGCTGGGGGTTGGGAGACCAGCTGGACTCAACAGCTAATGGGACAACAAAACAGGCTTGTTTTTATTTCCACTATGAAATAGAAGATGGAACTCATGCTCTTTCCTTTTTTCTGTTTTACACCTCTTTCTCATTCATTCCTGCCCACATTCCTTTTTAATTTCCATGAAGAAAATTAATTTAAATCGGCTCCTCATTTTCAAAGAATTGGCCTGTCATTCTTTTTCATTGTTGGGAATTCAACCATTTTTTAAAAAATTTCTTTCTTCCATTCATTCATCTAATTTTGGATGGCTTTTTTGAGATCTACTTTACAAATCATAAAATTCACCCATTTTAAGTGTACAGTTCAGTGAGTTGGGAAGTTTATACAGTTATGCAATGGTCACCAAACTCCAGCGTGGAGCCTTTCGATCACCCCCAGCAAGTGCCTTGTTCCCATGCACGTGATCCTCACTTGTCCCTGTCGCCCCAGGTGATCAGCAATCCATCTTCTGTTTCTATGGTTTCACCTTATATGGGAGCTGCATATCGATGGAAAAATTCACTATATACTGTTTTGTGTCTGGCTTCTTTCATTTAGCAGTTTTTTGAGGTCTGTCTATGTGTTACATGGGTCTGTAGTTTGTTCCTTTGTTTTGTTGGGCATTATTCTATTGATTGGCTAGACCGTGTCATGTTTGTTCACTCACCTGGGGGGGGAGGGGGCGATACATGGTTTTCAGCATCCATCCAGTTTTAAGTTTACCACTTTTATTCCTGATCCAAAGTAAGGATTAGAAATAAGTCCCGTTTTCCTTGCTACTTCATCCCTATCCCCAGGATCACACTTGAGGGATCCCAGCATCCATAGGAAGGGCTTGGAGGAAGAGTGAGGCGCGCTGTCTCCACCCGTCCGCGGCCTACAGTCTCTCTCAGAATAGCGCAGCAGATGTTTTGAGTTGGACGCTGTAGGTTGATCAAGTTAACAACTCTGACTCTGGGAAAAGAGCAAGTCTCTCCAACCTAAAACTGGACAACAGGGGACATAAATTCCTGACTTCTATCCTGGTTCATTTGTCTTCCAACCAAAAAATGTAAAAATTTCTATGTTGCAAATTGATGAGCCCACTTTTTCTACTCAATTATTTATCTCCCCACTGATTTCATTAACTAAGTGAAGCTTTTGGCAACTCACCAGATTTCATTCACAAACTCTTCCCATCAGTGTCTACTACATGCAGGCTCCGTGCTGGTTCCTGGGGGACGGGGTAAGCCCCCAGACACCAGCCCTGCCTCATGGAGTCCTGCTCCTGGGAAGCGTTGTCAGCTTCTGCTCCGTTTGGCCATTAAAGGGCAGCTGACTTTATAGTTCTCTAGTAGAATCTCTTTCGCATATTTGAGCCCTGAAATTTCATCTGAATTTAATCACGGTGAGTCTGCTATAGTGAATATAGTCTATTATGTACTTTAGTGGGTTGCGTTGATAGTAAGGAACATAAACAGAGTATTCAGTTTCAGGTATTCAAAACCTTTGACCCACTGAAGATTTTCTCTAGATCTTAAGCACGGAGCCTAATTAGCCTACATGGCGACGATAGCTTCTGTTGGCATGCATGCCTAGGGCTGATTTCCCTTTGCTCTTTGAGACTGACTGGAAGACTTAGGGATAGTAAATGTCCTTATAGCCTTTGCCTACAAGCTTTGCTTAGGATCGAAGGTGAGGTCCCATCCTTCCTTTATTTATGGCTTAGTGTCACAGACATCATCCAGCTTAGGAGGATACAGTCTACATCCTTACGGTGTCCTGGTGGGCGCTCCCATCACACAAGCAGACCCGGGCACCGCCATCTTGCCCTGTTCCCTGGGTGAGGGGAGGGTGCCTTTCTCCTGCAGGCCAAAATTCCCCTCGTTCTTCCCCTATAAGGACTCACCCATTCCTTTTTTTTTCAACAGTGTCAGGACGTGTGTGATTATATCACAAGTAGAATTAAGCCGACGGTGCTTATGTTTGTCATCCGTAGGGCCAGGAGTTTGTTTTGCTTTTTTAAACAACGCTGTGAGATATAATTCACAGCGTAAAGCCCACCCATTCAAGTGAACAACTCGGTCGTTTGTGATATATTCAGAGCTGTGCAATCATCACCACTATCTACTTTTAGAACATTTCATCACCTCAAAAAAAAAAAAAAGAAAAGAAAAGAAACCCATACCCAGGGGCAGTCACTCCCTATTCCCCTCCCCTGCAGCCCTGGACAACCACTAGTCTACTTTCTGTCTCTGGATTTGCCTGTTCCGGGTCTTTCATATACACAGAACCATACAGTATGTGGTCCTCTGTGACTGGTTTCTTCACTTGGTGTAATGTTTTTGAGGTTCCCCCATGTTGTCACATTATCAGTCATTCATTCTTTTTTGTGGCTGAGTAATGTTCCATTGGTGGATACACACCATTTTGTTTGACCACGCGGCTCTGGATGGACATTAGGGCTCTTTCCATCTTTTAGCTATTATGAACAGTACTGCTATGAACATTCACATACAGGTTTTGGGCGGACTTCATGTTTTCATTTCTTTGGGGCACGTACCTAGGACTGGAATGTGGGGATCATATGGGAATTCTGTTCAAAGCCGGGTGCTTTTCATTCACTTCCTAAAATCTTTCAGAGGCTAAGGAAACAAGGATCCTTTGCGTTGATGTCTCAGACCTTCAAAGCCAAGTACCTTTGGTAGTCAGGCCTATCTCAAAATGTTATCAGAGACCTGATGCAGGAGAATTTTATGCATGAGATACCACAGGGAAGGAATGAAGAAGAAACTATCAGAAGGGCTGTTGGTTTTGCTCCTGTAGTGGTGATTACATGGGGTTTTATGACAGGGAACCAGGGCTGTGTCCTGTCCAACCTGATGTACCTCTGTGCTGCCCTCAGGACAGTAAAAATGGTTTGTTGGGTGTGTTCAGCAGCGTGTGCCCTTTTCTTTCTTTCTTTCTTTTTTTTAGAATTTTAATTTTATTTTTATTTACTTTTTTTTTTTAAGTAGGCTCCATGCCCAGCGTGGGGCTTGAACTCATGACCCTGAGACTAAGAGTTGCGTGCTCTATGGACTGAGCCTGCCAGGTGCCACAGTGTGTGCCTTTCTCTGAACAGTTTTAGGACATCAGCTTTTTTGAGTTCAGGCATCGTATTTCCTGAGCTCTCTACTCTGCCAGGATTTGCTTTCTTAGAAAGTAGGAAGTCCTGTGAAGAGCGTTATCTGAAACCAAAAAGCACTTGCTTTCTGTATTGAATCCATTTTTTGTTCTCGCATTTGAGTCAGTATTTACCGATCTTTAAGAATTAAATTACTGTTTGAATAAAGCTTAGATCAAGGATTAAAGGAGTAAGTCTCCCAGCAACAAACCATTGCTAAACTATACTTCTGTCCGTGGGAAGGACCTGTTGAAATGGTACCTGGAAGTTTTGTAAGAATGTATTGTCCCCCATATTCCCTGATATTTAGGTATTTCTTACTCTGCACAGAGGAGTGACATAACCATGAAAAAAAGATAACCAATGAATTGTACATATATATAAATCACCTTATAATATTTTGTAGAATTTCAAACCAATTGTCTTATTTTTCACCCCCATAGTTTTGTGGAGTAGGTCAATGGGAATGATAGAAAAGGAAACTGGAAGCCCAAACTAAACAAGTCATAGAACTTCCCTGAGCTTCCATTTCCTTATCTATAAAATGGGTACAGTGATAAATCAGACAGCATTTTCAGTACCAAGTAATGTACAACACACTTAAGTAATCTGAAAAGTGTGGTGCAAAAGTTTGAACTCTTTTTTTTATATAACTAAAATACATTACCCAAGTAGGGTAATGCATTACCCCAACACTCTCCTATTGGGAGTATTTACCAGCATAAAGAAGAAAATTACTATTTTCCATTATCTCTAACTCAGAACATCCTTCTGGAGTGTTAATTGTCCAACCATTTTGAAAAGCAATTTGTTAACATCTGGGAAAGTTGGAAGTGTGCTGTTAATGCAGCAATTCCAATTCCAGTGGTCATGAATGCATCATCTGTAATAGAGAAAAAGACTGGAAATGCCCTAAATGTCCATCAATACGATAATACATTAATTTTTGATATGGTCATACAAAAGAATACTTTTCTTCACTTAAAACAACTGAACTGGATATCCAGCATAACATTTCAAAAAACAGTGAGTGTAGAAAGGAAATCATAAAAGGATTCAAATATTATTTATATATATCTTTGCAACTAAAAACTTATATATTGTCTGTGAGTACAGATACATACAGTAGAAGAATAGACAGAAGAAAACACATGAATTTCAACCTCAGATTGGAGAAGTGGCTTTAATATCTATAATAGATTATTTCTTAAAAAAAAAAAAAAAAACACCAAGCAGGTGCTTGGGTGGCTCAGTCGGTTAAGTGTCTGCCTTCGGCTCAGGTCATGATCTCAGGGTCCTGGGATCGAGCCCCGCATCGGGCTCCCTGCTCGGTGGGGAGCCTGCTTCTCCCTCTCCCTCTCCCCCTGCTTGTGCTCTCTGGCTCTCTCTGTCAAATAAATAGATAAAATCTTAAAAAAAAAAAAAAACATAAAGCAAACATGACTAAGTATCAATGAGGTAGAACATTTTGTATGTTTTGTATATTTAAAATATTTCAGAAATTTAAAAAAGTTTGATGGCTTATCATCCAGACTATTTCATAAATATAGAGATACACTTTTCTCATCTTACACAATTTGTCTCCTGCCATACATATTTTTGTTGATTGTGCATATTGTAAACATCTTTTTGTCACTAAATATGCTTTCTCATTGTTGTTCTTCCTAGCCCTCCTAAGTCTTTCTGTTACAATTTAATTATTTACTCAGAGAAGAAACAAAACTGCTGGTGCTTCCTCTTACTATTTTATAATTATTTTCTATTTATTTATTTGTAATTCAAAATTATTTCTAATTCATTTATGATATATTTGGTCCCTGACACTGAAGGAGCTCATAACCTAAAAGCAGAGGTAAAATTAAAGTCTGGTTTAATCAGGGCACAAAGAATCCATTGAGTTTCTTACGTAGTTCCTTAAGTCTGGGCATTCACAATGTGGAACTTCAATTTACTGTTTCCAAAAATAACCATCAAACAAGTGTCTGGGTTGGAAAAAGAATTCTCCCATCCTGGTGGACCTGACTCAGTCACTGGCTGCTGCCCGTGACTCCCTTCAATTTTTCCTGTGTCCCAGGATGCCTGCGGTTTCCTGTGTCCCAGGAGGCCCTGTGGGTCCCTGTGTCCCAGGATGCCCTGTGGGTCCCTGTGTC